>NC_138882.1:4495224-5095224 GCF_965194825.1 Balaenoptera physalus
ACGGAGCAGGGAAAAATGATCAACCATCTATGTGCTGGGTCCATACTGGGGGCTGTTTATGAAATCACATTACATATGAAGACATTGCAATATAGTTAGCCTAACAAAACAAATGCCTAATATACTTTACTAGCCTCGAGGCAGGTACTAATAGGATCACTGTCTAATGTGTACAGATATACATTTATCTACAAAAAGTAGAACTCTCAGCTTGTTTTCCTCAAGGTTTCATCTTGCTATTTCTAGAAAATTACAGAGGAGAGTCTCCCCTGTTCTTTGCACAGCCCTTGCATGTCCTTGCATCCCCGCCCCCCTTCTTCCACATCTCTCCTCCTCCCTACACGTCCCTGGAAGGTGGGGCCTCCCTGTTACCATCAGTCTCCTCCCCCCATGAGAGAATCCAATGTCCCTTCCAAGGGCTGACCCCTCCATACACGCCAGGCTCCCCAGCACTGAGGCTCCCAAAGCTTCTGGACCTCCTACTGCTCTTCCTATGCTAAAGCAACGGGGGAAATGCCCTCCCTGTTCTTCCCTCTGTGCCAGGCATTGCCTCACACAAGACTCATTAGGCCCTGTCTTTTAGAAAAGCCCCACGTGGAACTGTTGGCTTCCCTTCTGACCCAGACGGGAGTTCATTCCACAGCAGACCAGACCACATGCTGCTCCCTGCACATTTCATTTTCCGCTGGGTGGCTCTCTGCAAACATTTTCCCTTTATGCAAATGTCCTTCTGTACTTAGTATTGCATGTTATCTTGTTTGAAGGTCTTTACATCTCTTATTTGAACCACAGAAGAAGCTGATGATGTAGGTGTTCCTATCATCTTTATTTTACAGTGAAAAACTTCAGTGTAACAACTTGGCCCAAATCATGCAGGTGGCAAGTAGTTCACCAGCCTTAAATATTATGCACATTGCCTATCCTACTCTCGATGAACAGTCCTTTAGGAATTGTCTAGATTCCTGAAATGGGCAAAACTTGCGGTAAAATGAGATGTCTGCTAAACGTTCCAAATTATGGAAAGTAATGTAAAAGATTGTGCTGGGAATAGGCACCCACAGAGCAAGGTGTTAATGGAACTGTGAGATGGCTCGGGGGGGTCCTGGGTCCTGATTTTATTGACTCAAAGCTCCGTGTTTTCCTTGGAATTACTGCCCACTCCTGAGCACGACTCAGGTCAAATGAACACTTCCACGTGGCTGAGTGGAATTCACGAGCTGCCCACTGTAGCCGCTTCACTGCAGAAGCAAATTTAGGCATCACTCTCCCAACCTGAAAACTCGGGCCAGCATTGGTACAGCAAAATGCCTAAAAGCACAGCTCCTGGGGACACCTCTACCCCGTAAGATCTGTGTGGACGTGAGCAAGTTACTAAACGCTTCCTCGTCTATAAAATGGGTCTCATAATGGTGTCCTCATCACAGATTTGGTAGGAACATGAAATAAGTTAGCAAGTGTCAAGTGTTCAGAGCAGTGCGTGGTCTATGCTAAAGGCTTTCTAAGTATGATTAAGACAGATTTATGGAAAAGACCACTTCTTACATGAGGCCTTGAGGATGGGGAGTATGGACAAATTTCAGACCACAACTATATTTTATTTCTATAACTTTGGAACGTACTAAACGGCAGACCAAACCCACAAACTCTTCCTATTCAATTTCCATTTGCTCTTGGCAAAAATATTCATTTCCCTGTATAAAGAAAAAAGGTCCAGAATAGATAACTGGATATCAAATATCCAACTCTTGCAAAAGAGCATTCTGATGAAAGGAAGGTAAATTAATCAGACTCAAGGTGATTAAATCTCTTTGAAAAGGCACAAAAGAAAGAAAGAAGGAAAAAGAAAGAAAGGAGGGAGGGAGCGAGAGAAGGAAGGAAGGAAGGTAGATAGGAAGAGAGGGAGGGAGGGAGGAAGGAAGGAAGGAAGAAAAAAAGAAAGAATAAAAAAACTGGGCAAAGAACTAGAGCTTTGTAGAACCCCATTTTTATCCAAATCCTAAACATCACTCCACAACATCATGAAATGCCTTGGGCCCGTTTGAATGGATGCTTTGTTGAGCTACACAATTCATTATCACTTGAAGACACTCAAATACATTTATATGTAATTTGCTTTTGCATGATTTTATTAAAAGAAGAAACCCTGAGTGAGTTTCTTTTAATATTTGCCTAATAAAAATAATAATATCCACTTAAAGGTCAATTCTTGATGTACATTTGCCTACTTTAAATGATATTTGTGTGCCAATACCTCTAACACGTTTTCTCATAGAAGAATTGAAGAAGTTTTTCTACTAAGTTATTTGGAACATGGTCCTTGTTTGGAAATAACCTGAAGTACATTGTAAAGATTTTAGGAAGTTACTATTTTAGGAAATAAATGAAAACATTGGCCTATAGCCCACATTCCATTTTATCTGGAAAATTATGTGCCACAAGCCAGGAGGCATATTTTTTCTTAGTAAATAGTTAGGCAACTTCACGATGTTAACATCATGGAAAGAAAGACAAGAGGGTGTCTTCCTTCGAGGGGAAGTAAAATTTCTGGAAAGGTATTTCATAGTCTTTTCCATATTTTTCCTTCTTTAATTTTTTTTTCAATTACTATCTGTTTAAACTGAAATTGTTTAGATTAAATCACTTCTGCTTCCTTGAAGTTTTGATATTTCCTTCTCAGAAACCCAAAGTTTTTCAGCTAAAGTTCAGGTTCTGGCTTAAACTGCATACTTCTGGTTTTCCCACATTTTATTTCAGATGTTGATCCAAGCTCAAATTAGATTCATATTTTCTGTTCTTTACAAAACCCCCACAAATTCTATACGGTTATAGATTATGTCTATTTAGAAAAATTGAGGGAGACTAAAAATGATAAGGCATATTATAACACAAACCTCATAATTTAGCCTCCAAAGTTCTCTTATTGCCATTTAAGAAAGTAGAGTAAAAATAAAATGAATCAAGCCTAGGATAAGGGAATTTATCTCAATAAGGAAGAACTCTAAAGAAAACACGGCTTCTAGCAAAATTACCATTTTGCATCACAGACCCATTATTGTTGAATATTCAACATGTTTGACCAACCTTCAGTAACACATAATGCAAAGAAAGGCTTGTGAGATCCTTTATGAAATATTTATTTAGGAAATGAAAGCATAGTTCCATTTAATAATTATATTCTTCAAGAAAATAATTTGGAAGCATTCGAATTTATTATTTTATTCAACAAGTAATGCTGTACTTTGATCTCATTTTGGTTTTTTTTTTTTTTTTTTTGCTTTCCCAAGCACTTTTTTTTAAATTGAAGTATTATTGATTTACAATGTTGTGTTTGTTTCAGGTTTATGGCAAAGCGATTCAGTTTTACACACACACACACACACACACACACACACATATTATTTTTCCAATTCTTTTCTTTTACAGGTTATTACAAAATATTGAGTATAGTTCCCTGTGCTGTACGGTAGGTCCTTGTTGTTTATCTATTTTATGTTTAGTAGTGTGTATATTTGATCTTACACCTTGAACTGTGCTCATGAGAATTGCACGATGCTTTTCATACCACGGTCTCACCAGGCTTATTCCTTTAGTGTGACCTACAAGGTTCTCAATCATCCCCTTTCTCATCTTGAACCTGAGGTTGCCAGATACCAAGTGAGTAAGCTCACGACTACCACACAGGAGCTTGTTTCCAATAATACAGACAACTGTCAACAGATCCAATGGTTGAAAGAACAACCAGTAGAAGGAAGTCTGTGCTGTGAGAAAGGCACGACCTGGGTTCAAATCCCACCTGTATCACTTACCGCATTTTCCCATATCACAGAATATTAGGAATTAGTGTCATCAGTAAAATCTGTTACAAGGGATGCCACACTCAGAGGAGGTCTGTAAGTTTCTGCGTATGAGGCTGGCTGCGTCTGGTGATGTGCCCAGGACCCTTTGGTCTGGCCACCATGCAGGTGATGAGAACGAACGCAGCGATGTTGACCATACGGCATCCTTGAGAGAACAGGGTTGACAGCAGGTAGGAGAAGGTCACACATTTGTCTGGAAATGGAACCCAAGCAAGTTTTGATGAGGTCTAGAAAGAAGAAAGAGGGATATAAAGGTCTCTGTGAAGAAAGCAATAACTAGTTACAGCTTCTAAAACAATGTAAGAATTCTCACCTCATTAAAATGTTGGCAGGGACACATCTTAGAAGCTATTATCAATGCATAAATTTAAAAAAAGCAATACGTTTTATCATTTCACAAACTCACTCCCTGGGAATTAGGGGCAAGATATATTCATCCCAGAGTGTTGAAATTTGCAAAAAATTTCATAATGTGTGTGCATGTGGTTTTATTTTATTTTTCTAAAGTTATTTATTTGCATTTTAATGTTTCACCTATTTGTATTTATCTATATTTACTGTAATAAATATCTATTCCATACCTACTACACACCAAGCACCATATTAAATATAGGGATGAAAAAACATTAGTGTCAGCTCTTAAAGAGCTCACAACATATTTAGCAGGGACAGATCATAACATCCATGAATTTACATGAGAAATTACTGCAGATTTATAAACAAAGTGCTACAGGAATGACAAGGAGGGACTACGCCTGATTGGCCCAGAGGGGAAGGAGTTTAAAAAATACACAGAGAAGAGCTTTGAGGTGGGCAATGAGGAATGGAGAGTATTCTATGCTTTCTAGAATCATAAAGTACTACTGCTAAAAAGACTTTTGCAATTATTAAGCTTAATTACCTCATTTTAAAGATGAGGAAAATGAGACTTGGACCTGTTAAATGATTTGCTGAAAAACTTATAAAGGCAAAAAAAATGTAAGAATCCACGGGGCTTGATTTCCAGATTCCTGGATTTTTTTTTTTTTGGCTGTGCCATGAGGCATGCAAGATCTTAGCTCCTTGACCAGGGATCAAACCCGTGCCCCCTGCATTGGGAGCGCTGAGTCTTAACCACTGGACCACCAGGGATGTCCCTTGGACTTTCCATTTTAGACTGTGGCCCCAAATCAGTGTCCCCCTTCACGAATCCCACCCCTATGCCCAATTCAGGCTAATTAACGTAGGTTCATTATTGAACAGGAAAATACTTAAACTTAACTATTTAAAGGAGGTAATGACTAAAGCAAAAATCCAGAAGTAATACTCTTAGCCACTGTTTCAAGATATTCCCATTTATTTACTTCACTGCTAGGTAATATGATATTATCTAGACACTACTTAGTTTGGTGCAAAAGGAAGTATAATACTATTTACCTTTTGATTGAATGCCAGAGATGCTTAATTGACAAGTGTTATTTATGATTTAAAACATCCCTTGAAACTCATAACCATCTGACTCCTACTTGCTCGGGTCCAGCAACTTTGAATTGGGCCTTTTGCCATTTCTGACAGATGGTCAGGAATATAAGTAGCCAAAATGCCATATATGTGCACTGACTGTGAAAATTTGGGGTCTGAGTCTCAGCTTAATCACCGCATGGCTTTCAGTGCTGATTTCCACAAACGTGATTAAAGAGATGTGTGGAGTAAAAATGGCTCTTCGCTCGGTGGCTACATATAGATGTTCAAAATCTCCTGCTGCCTTGTGGTTCTCTTCATGGAGAGTCCTATTCATTTTTAACGCTACAGATAATTGCATTTTGAATGTAGACCTCCACATATTTTAAGCATTTGCTTTTATTTGGGTGCACCTTAATCTCAGAGCAGCCAGACAACAAATCTGGCACTCAAGTACGGAATGCAGCCATGCTATGCTCTGGGGTAGAATGAGGACAATGTTGAGATCATTTAGATTTAATATTTTTTATAAGAAGTAGATATTATTGCAGTATTTGAAGTTTAAGACCCTGTTGATAGCATTATTGATCAACTGTTTACATAGGTTTTAATAAACAAAATGAAGAAATGGCTTATCACATTATTTGGGCCATTTGAAATAATGCATTTGATTTGGCCCTATGGTGATCAAATGGCAATTATTAACTGCTCATTAATTAGCTGTTATAATAACATCAATATAACCATATATGGATCAATTTGGTTAAGCTGTAGGGACTGTGCTTCTTCATTATATTTCCTACACAGTCTTTTTAAAGAAGCCAGAGATTGAGCTCAATTTTATTCTCACTTTCAATATAACTAATAGGAATACAGTCTATTAATTAAATGCCACTATGGTTATTAGTATCAGTGAATACACTGCAATGTATACTAATCCTATAATGCATACTAGGATCTTTTTAATGCATGCCAAGTTGTATATTTGCATCCTGAAAACTGTCAAGTTTTATAAATGCTTCTTTTCGTTTCTATTGAGTGTGGTTTTTATACTTTTCCCTTTCAGTCACTGATGAAAAATTGTTTAACATTTCAACACTTACTCTGACACAGAGCACAACAAAACATCTATTTTTCCCCCACTTAATTCTAGCTCACTGATTATGATTAAATGATGATCTTAACATTAATCATTAACATGAAATATTAGGGGATCAGATGGGAAATAAAATCTAGCATCATTTCTGCTTTCGTATTAAACAAGAATGATAAAATTTTCGGATGCATCGTACTGGAGCATCTTGTGGAATAATATGTGGTATACATTTAAGCTAGTGACAAGACTCATTCATACTTTCTGTAGGATTACCATACACCAAAGAAAATAACCACACTAATTGATCTTCTCCTTCAGGGAAATGAACTGGGGAAGATGATTGCATGGCTAGTTCCTTGTCTTCCAAATGCAAGGACAGTAATAATCACTCAACTCCTTCATTCTTTCCCCAGTTTGAAAAATTGTATGTGGGGGAAGGTCTGGCATGTCATCTGGAATTAAATGATATTTACTAATCTCTCTTCCCACCCACCTGCCCTTCAAAAGTAGACATTTCTTGATTGGTTATTTGAGGATAGTGGCAATTCAAATGCAAATGGAGATCCTCTTTTGCACTTGAACTTATAATGACCCACCTCAGAGCTCTTAATAAGTGGGTCATGATGTAAATCTTTAGAACCAAACAAAGAAAAGCATAGACAATCTAGATTTTCATACATATCTCAAATCTTGACAAAGATATCAAAGTTCTGTCTCCCACTAGCTGGGTGGGACAGGGTCAGAGAAAGTGTTTAATTTTTCAGTCTTTTTGCCTTTGGTTCAGTAGTGGCTGAATTGGAAGGGAAACTGGAGGAAAGAAATTTTACATTTGTTTTTCTACTGATGTGTTTTCCTTAACCCACTCCCTGCATCTACTGTGGAGTATAACACAACGTACACGATAAGAGTTTCCAAGACGTATGGGGTTCTCTTGAGAGGAAATGCATGCTTTCCCACAAGATATACATCTAATATTAATATACACATTAATGTTAATTATATACAAATATAATAACTATAATTGTTATATTATATATAATTATGTATATAATGTCAATTTCTAAGTATATATTCTCTGTAGTTTGGTAATTTTACTGCTTTGGGGTATAAAGATATAAAGGGTATAGAAGTACTGACAAAGTTTTAAATCCAATCAAGGAAACTTAAAGGATGTTTCCTAAGATATATCCATCTGGGAAATGTATTGCATATAAATAAAATAAGAGAAACATATAAAGAATTATCACTCTAGAACACTATAATACTGGGCAATATTTTATGACAATTTTCAAGCAGACAATCTTTGTCTAGCTTCTTCCTAGACAAATGAGGAACTGAAGCCATTCTACTAGATACTGGACAAAATGGAAAAGAAGAAAGTGGTTAACATGGACACCTGTAAATGGTACTTTTTTAAAAATCAATTGATTGTAGCTTATAACTCTCACTAACTTTATGAAAATGCCACTCTTTTTGTTTGTTTGTTTTTATTGTTTAAACCAGTTTCTGTGGGGAGAACCACAGTTAAAAGGACGTTCAACTTTTATTTTTGGTATGTAAAGATCTTAGTTCTCTGAAATCATAGCACTGAATTTTCATATGATCAATTTTATTTGAATCCATTCTATCAAAAGGACATTCTCAAATTGTGGCTAATGATGTCACTGCCCAGATTGTTACTGCTTGACATTTTTCATATATCATCACTGATACCCAACTGGCCAATGAATACTGCCCATGCTCTCTTACTGTTTTTTCTCAATTCCATGATCACAAGTCACCTTTCACAAGGACCACTGAAACCGATGTCTTCCTGCCTCTCCCCATTGCAACCTATTCTTTCACAACCAGCAGATATCTTTCTAAACCAAAATGGAATCTGTCACTTCAATAACTTTGGCTGTCCCCACCCTCACTCAGGCTCAAGATTAAAGCCTAGATTTCTTGGCTTATGAATGGAAAACTTTCAAGGTCTGCCACTCACCATCACCTTTGGGCTCTTCCTTGGCCATTCTCTCTCATAAAACTTAAACTCCATCCACACCAAATTTTTTCCCTTTCCCAGTGAAAAATGCCACTCTTGATAATTTTGTGTTTTAACCACACACAAAAAAATGTTAAGCTTGGAATAAAAATATTTTTCCTAACTGTTTTTTTTTTCCTTCTATTTCCTTATGCTAGGGAAAGCCTTAGATTGTTGGCATGAATGTACAACATAGGATAGATATTATTATGAACCTCCAAGTAGCTGATCTTTGATGCAAAATGCTTTTGATGTTCCCACAATATATTGCTTAATATATATTAAGAAATATACTAACAGGCCCTCTGAGTTATATCAATACTTCTATATGGCTATAAATAGAAAGGCAGGTGGAAGGGAGCTGCAAAGATCTTGAGAGCAGAACCAGCCCCTGTTCCCTGTTCCCATCTCATGCATCTTTATTCCTTGGCTACTCATGTTTCATGACTGGACCAGGCACACCTGCCTCTGCTGTCACAATAAAAGAACAAGAAAGGCAACCAAAGTTTAAAATGAATGAATGAATAAATCTAAGATTTTTAACAAAGAAAACACTAGTATATCAATTAAATATCTTATTCTATTCTCCTCAAGTCAAGAGATGAGTGATTTCTCTCGTTATTAGGTCTTCTCTAAAAATGAAAGTGACGCAAGGTAGGGGCATCGCACTGTAGATTTGTCTTGTCCTTGTTTATAACCCCCTGCATCGTGTCTACTCTTGTGTCAGGCTATACAGTCCCCTGATCATCACACAGTATTTCCTACTGATTGGTTAGGACTCACCAGCACGTGTGAAGGTTGTTAAATCCTCTAGAAATTCACATCTCACTGGGGTTAACCCAGGCCACTGATGGGCCTTCAGCTTTACATATCATGAACTTGGTCCTTTGAAAATATTTATTTTCATGACTTTGTGATTTCATCCATTTTTTCTTGCTTACCTTGACTGTCCCCTGAGTACCAATACCACTGGTACCCCACATATTTTTCCTTGTTTTATGACTTTGGGTGAAATATATTTGTTTGTGTGAGTTAGATCTTAAACATTCTCAGTGTGATGATTTTTTTTTCATTGCTGCTGCTTTCTTGAAATCTCTGCAGAAGTGTAACTCAATTTGTACTCCTGAGTTTACTAATTATTCACTACACTGCCTAATGGGACTATCATTCCAAATTTCATCGTATATTTATATAGCAATAAAGCTCTTTATAGACAACTAAGGCACAACAGTACAAGACAACTACCAATTCAGTTGCTGATTTCACTTCTTCCAAATTTCTTATGATGATACATAAGAAATAGAATATGTATATTTAGTTCCTTATTGCTTTTTAATAGTTCATTTAAAAACCCCATTTAGCACCATGGGTCCTGGATGAATTTTATTTCTTCTTTCATTGGTTACTGTGTCCTGTGCCACATATGATTATGCCATAAACAAAATTTCTTAAAGTTACTTTTAAATAGGTACTGGTATTTTAATATTTAGATTCAGGGAAAACCCTGATGTCTTTGGAAATGTGTTGCTGTTAGAATTGGTAGAAGTAACCTACATATGTAATTAGTTTTTAATAAATGCATTTTGAAAATAAATGAGTAAATTAACTTTAATCTACTGTGCTTCCCACACACTAGATATTTCTATTTAATATCTTTTGGATTGAACTCCAAACATTAAACAATGTGTGCTTCTTTTATCATCACCATGACATTCACTAGATGATAAGATGGCAAATAGACACTTTCTTTCAGAATCTGCTATAATCTTTGTGTGAACTCCAGAATTAATAAATTAAGGAATGTCTTACATTTTACATAGCATTTTAGGGATATATCTGCAGCTTTAAAATGGAGAGTTGGTTTCAAAATCATGTTGAGAATCAGCCAAATTACTCTGTCTCCTCCTCATTTCCCGTGCTACTCCTCACTACACAGTTGCCACGCTTGGTCCTTTCTATTTATCCTGGAGGGATATGGATGCCCCACGTCCCATCTGATGAGTCACCCACTTAATGGAAAACATACATAATGATATATGTGGATGAACACATTTGGCATGAATATTTACATGTACATACAATTAACCTTCATTAACATAATTTTTAAATGTGAAAAAACATACCCTCTTAAGGTTGAATTTAAAGAAGAAGTGGCTTTATGTTTTAATACTTCTCTTTCTATGCCAGAGAATTAAATTGCGGAAAGAATTCACAATAGTACTGAATTTAATCTTCTTTCCAAGGAGCAGTTGAGGTGAAGGACATGCACGGAGGAAAGGGAATCACAGGGCAGAGCCAGAGGCATCTAAAGACCTGTCCAGAAAAAACTTTGCTTTATTATTTAAAGAAGCAAAGACAACACTCAGGTTTTCTGGATTTAATAAAATGCCCATGTAGGAGGACCTTAAAGATGGCGGAGGAGGGAGATGTGGAGATCATGTTCCTCCCCACAAATACATCAGAAATACATCTACATGTGGAACAACTCCTACAGAACACCTACTGAACGCTGGCAGAAGACCTCAGACCTCCCAAAAGGCAAGAAACTCCCCACGTACCTGGGTAGGGCAAAAGAAAAAAGAAAAAACAGAGACAAAAGAATAGGGACGGGACCTGCACCTGTGGGAGGGAGCCGTGAAGGAGGAAAGGTTTCCACACACTAGGAAGTCCCTTCGCGGGCGGAGACTGCGGGTGGTGGAGGGGGAAGCTTCGGCGCCACGGAGGAGAGCGCAGCCACAGGAGTGCGGAGGGCAAAGCGGAGAGATTCCCGCACAGAGGCTCGGCGCCGAGCAGCACTCACCAGCCCGAGAGGCTTGTCTGCTCACCCGCCGGGGCGGGCGGGGTTGGGAGCAGAGGCTCGGGCTTCGGTCAGATCGCAGAAAGAGGACTAGGGTTGGCGGCGTGAACACAGCCTGAAGGGGCTAGTGCGCCACAGCTAGCTGGGAGGGAGTCCGGGAAAAGGTCTGCAGCTGCCGAAGAGACAAGAGACTTTTTCTTGCCTCTTTGTTTCCTGGTGTGCGAGGAGAGGGGATTCAGAGCGCTGCCTAAACAAGCTCCAGAGATGGGCGCGAGCCACGGCTATCAGCGCGGGCCCCAGAGATGGGCAGGAGACGCTAAGGCTGCTGCTGCCGCCACCAAGAAGCCTATGTGCGAGCACAGGTCACTCTCCACACCGCCCCTCCCGGGATCCTGTGCAGCCCGCCACTGCCAGGGCCCCGTGATGCAGGGACAACTTCCCCGGGAGAATGCACGGCACCGGCACGCCTGGGGCTGGTGCAATGTCACGCCAGCCTCTGCCGCCGCAGGCTCGCCCTGCCTCCTCCGTACCCCTCCCTCCCCCGGCCTGAGTGAGCCAGAGCCCCCGAAGCAGCTGCTCCTTTAACCCCGTTCAGTCTGGGCGGGGAACAGACGCCCTCAGGCGACCTACATGCAGAGGCAGGTCCAAATCCAAAGCTGAATCCCAGGAGCTGTGCGAACAAAGAAGAGAAAGGGAAATTTCTCCCAGCAGCCTCAGAAGCAGTGGATTAAATCTCAACAATCAATTTGATGTTCACTGCACCTGTGGAATACCTGAATAGACAATGAATCATCCCAAAATTGAGGCAGTGGACTTTGGGAACAACTGTAGACTTGGGGTTTGCTGTCTGCAAGTGACTAGTTTCTGATTTATATGGTTATCTGAGTTTAGTTTTTAGCGCTTGTTATCATTGGTGGATTTGTGTATTGGTTTGGTTGCTCTTTTCTTTCTTTTTTTTAATTACTTTTTTTATTTAAAAAATATATTTTTAATTTTTAATTTTAATAACGTTATTTATTTTATTTTATTTTTCTTTCTTTTTTTCTCACTTTTCTTCTGAGCCATGTGGCTGAGAGTGTCTTGGTGCTCCGGCTGGGTGTCAGGCCTGAGCATTTGAGGTGGGAGAGCCAAGTTCAGGACATTGGACCACTTGAGACCTCCTGGCCCCATGTAATATCAATCGGTGAGACCTCTCCCAGAGATCTCCATCTCAACGCTAAGACCAGCTCCACTCAACAACCAGCAAGCTCCAGTGCTGGACACCCTATGCCAAACAACTAGCAAGACAGGAACACAGCCCCATCCATTAGCAGAGAGGCTGCCTAAAATCATAATAAGTTCACAGACACCCCAAAATACACCACTGGCCACAGTCCAGCCCACCAGAAAGACAAGATCCAGCCTCATCCACCAGAACACAGGCACCAGTCCCCTCCACCAGGAAGCCTACACAACCCACTGAACCAAACTTACCCATTGGGGGCACACACCAAAAAAACTGGGAACTACAAACCTGCAGCCTGTGAAAAGAAGACCCCAAACACAGTAGGTTAAGCAAAATGAGAAGACAGAGAAACACACAGCAGGTGAAGGAGCAAGGTAAAAACCCACCAGACCAAACAAATGAAGAGGAAATAAGCAGTCTACCTGAAAAACAATTTAGAGTAATGATAGTAAAGATGATCCAAAATCTTAGAAATAAAATGGAGAAATACAAGAAACTTTTAACAAGGACCTAAAAGAACTATAGTGCAAACAAACAATGTTGAACAACACAATAAATGAAATGAAATTAAAAATTCTCTAAAAGAAATCAATACCAGAATAACTGAAGCAGAATAATGGATAAATGACCTGGAATATAAAACGGTGGAAATAACTACCGCAGAGCAGAATAAAGAAAAAAAGCATGAAAAGAGTTGAGGACAGTCTCAGAGACATCTGGGACAACGTTGAACACACGAACATTCGAATTATAGGGGTCTCAGCAGAAGAAGAGAAAAAGAAAGGGACTTAGAAAATATTTGAAGAGATTATAGTTGAAAACTGCTCTAATATGGGAAAGGAAATAGTCAACCAAGTCCAGGAAGCACAGAGAGTCCCATACAGGATAAATCCAAGGAGAAACATATTAATCAAACTATCAAAAATTAAATACAAAGAAAAAATATTAAAAGCAGCAAGGGGAAAACAACAAATAACATACAAGGGAATCCCCATAAGGTTAACAGCTGATCTTTCAGCAGAAACTCTGCAAGCCAGAAGGGAGTGGCAGGACGTATTTAAAGTGATGAAAGAGAAAAACCTACAACCAAGATTACTCTACCAGCAAGGATCTCATTCAGATTTGACAGAGATATTAAAAATTTTACAGACAAGCAAAAGATAAGAGAATTCAGCACCACCAAACCAGCTTTACAACAAATGCTAAAGGAACTTCTCTAGGCAGGAAACACAAGAGAAGGAAACGACCTACAAAAACAAACCCTAAACAATTAAGAAAATGGGAATAGGAACATACATATCAATAATTACTTTAAATGTAAATGAATTAAATGCCCCAACCAAAAGTCATAGACTGCCTGGATGGACACAAAAAGAAGACCTGTATATATGCTATCTAAAAGAGACCTACTTCAGACCGAGGGACACATAGAGACCGAAAATGAGGTGATGGAAAAAGATATTCCATGCAAATGGAAATCAAAAGAAAGCTGGAGTAGTAATACTTATATCAGACAAAATAGACTTTAAAATAAAGACTATTACAAGACACAAAGAAGGATACTACATAATGATCAAGGGATCAATCCAAGAAAAAGATATAACAATTGTAAATATTTATGCACCCAACATAGGAGCGCCTCAATACATAAGGGAAATGCTAACAGCCATAAAAGAGGAAATCGACAGTAACACAATAATAGTAGGGGACTTTAACATCCCACTTTCACCAATGGACAGATCATCCAAAATGAAAATAAATGTGGAAACACAAGCTTTAAATGACACATTAAACAAGAGGGACTTAAATGATATTTATAGGACATTCCATTCAAAAACAACAGATACACTTTCTTCTCAAGTGCTCAAGGAAAATTCTCCAGGATAGATCATATCTTGAGTAAAAAATCAAGCCTTGGTAAATTTAAGAAAACTGAAATTGTATCAATTAAATTTTCTGACCACAACACTATGAGACTAGATATCAATTACAGGAAAAATAGGTAAAAAAATACAAACACAGGGATGCTAAACAATACGGTACTAAATAACCAAGAGATTACTGAAGAAATCAAAGAGGAAATCAAAAAATACCTAGAAACAAATGACAGTGAAAACACGATGACCCAAAACCTATGGGATGCAGAAAAACAGTTCTAAGAGGGAAGTTTATAGCAATACAATCCTACCTCAAGAAACAAGAAATATCTCAAATAAACAACCTAACATTACACCTAAAGCAATTAGAGAAAGAACAAAAAACCCCCAAAGTTAGCAAAAGGAAAGAAGTCATAAGGATCAGATCAGAAATAAGTGAAAAAGAAATGAAGGAAACAATAGCAAAGATCAATAAAACTAAAAGCTCTTTCTTTGAGAAGATAAACAAAATTGATAAACCATTAGCCAGACTCATCAAGAAAAAAAGGGGAAGACTCAAATCAACAGAATTAGTAATGAAAAATTAGTAATGAAAAACTGACACTGCAGAAATACAAAGGATCATGAGAGATAACTACAAGCAACTATATGCCAATAAAAGGACAAGTTTGAAGAAATGGACAAATTCTTACAAAAGAACAACCTTCCGAGACTGAACCAGGAAGGAATAGAAAATATAAACAGACCAATCACAAGCACTGAAATTGAAACAGTGATTAAAAATCTTCCAACAAACGAAAGCCCAGGACCAGAAGGCTTCACAGGCGAATTCTGTCAAACATTTAGAGAAGAGCTAACACCTATCCTTCTCAAACTCTTCTAAAATATAGCAGAGAGAGGCACACTCCCAAACTCATTCTACGAGGCCACCATCACCCTGATACCAAAATCAGACAAAGATGTCACAAAAAAAGAAAACTACAGGCCAATATCACTGATGAACATAGATGCAAAAATCCTCAACAAAATACTAGCAAGCAGAATCCAGCAGCAAATTAAAAGGATAATACACCATGGTCAAGTGAGGTTTATCCCAGGAATGCAAAGATTCTTCAATATAGGCAAATCAATCAATGTGATACACCATATTAACAAACTGCAGTATAAAAACCATATGATCATCTCAACAGATGCAGAAAAAGCTTTTGACAAAATTCATCACCCAGTTATGATAAAAACTGTCCAGAAAGTAGGCATGGAGGTAACTTACCTCAACATGATAAAAGCCATATATGACAAACCCACAGCCACCATCATTCTCAATGGTGAAAACTGAAACCATTGCCGCTAAAATCAGGAATAAGACAAGGTTGCCCACTCTCACCATTATTATTCAACATAGTTTTGTAAGTTTTAGCCATAGCAATCAGAGACGAAAAAGAAATAAAAGTAATCCAAATAGGAAAAGAAGAAGTAAAATTATCACTGTTTGCAGATGACATGATACTATACATAGAGAATCCTAAAGATGCTACCAGAAATCTACTAGAGCTAATCAATGAATTTGGTAAAGTAGCAGGATACAAAATTAATGCACAGAAATCTCTTGCATTCCTATACACTAGTGATGAACAATCTGAAAGACAAATTAAGGAAACACTACTATTTTCCACTGCAACAAGAAGAATAAAATACCTAGGAATAAACCTACCTAAGGAGACGGAAGACCTGTATGCAGAAAACTATAACACACTGTTGAAAGAAATTAAAGACGATACAAACAGATGGAGAGATATACCACGTTCTTGGATTGGAAAAGTCAACATTGTGAAAATGACTATACTACCCAAAGCAATCTATAGATTCAGTGCTATCCCTATCAAACTACCAATGGCGTTTTTCACAGAGCTAGAACAAAAAATTTCACAATTTACGTGGAAACACAAAAGACCCCGAATAGCCAAAGCAATCTTGAGAAAGAAAATGGAGCTGGAGGAATCAGGCTCTCTGACTTCAGACTATACCACAAAGCTACAGTAATCAAGACAGTATGGTACTGGTGCAAATTCAGAAATATAGTTCAGTGGAGCAGGATAGAAAGCCCAGATATAAACCCATGCACATATGGTCACCTTATCTTTGATAAAGGAGGCAAGAATATACAATGGAGAAAAGACAGCCTCTTCAATAAGTGGGGCTGGGAAAACTGGACAGCTACATGTAAAAGAATGAAATTAGAACACTCGCTAGCACAATACACAAATATAAGCTCAAAATGGATTAAAGGCGTAAATGTAAGGCCAAACACCATCAAACTCTTAGGGGAAACATAGGCAGAACACTCTATGACATAAATCACAGCAAGATCCTTTTAGACCTACCTCCTAGAGAAATGGAAATAAAAACAAAAATAAACAAATGGGACCAAATGAAACTTAAAAGCTTTTGCACAACAAAGGAAACCACAAACAAGACGAAAAGACAACCCTCAGAATGGGAGAAAATATTTGCAAACGAAGCAACTGACAAAGGATTAATCTCCAAAATATACAAGCAGCTCATGCAGCTCAATATCAAAAAAACAAACAACCCAGTCCAAAAGTGGGCAGAAGACCTAAGTAGACATTTCTCCAAAGAAGATATACAGATTGCCAACAAACACATGAAAGGATGCTCAACATCACTAAACGTTAGAGAAATTCAAATCAAAACTACAATGAGGTATCACCTCACACCAGTCAGATTGGCCATCATCATAAAATCTAGAAAGAATAAATGCTGGAGAGGGTGTGGAGAAAAGGGAACACTCTTGCACTGTTGGTGGGAATGTAAACTGATACAGCCACTATGGAGAACAGTATGGATGCTCCTTAAAAACTAAAAATAGAACTACCACATGACCCAGCAATCCCACTACTGGGCATATACCCTGAGAAAACCATAATTCAAAAAGAGTCATGTACCACAATGTTCATTGCAGCTCTATTTACAATAGCCAGGACGTGGAAGCAACCTAAGTGTCCATTGACAGATGAATGGATAAAGAAGATGTGGCACCTATATAAAATGGAATATTACTCAGCCAAAAAAGAAACCAAATTGAGTTATTTGTAGTGAGGTAAATGAACCTAGAGTCTGTCATATAGAGTGAAGTAAGTCAGAAAGAGGAAAACAAATACCGTATGCTAACACATATATATGGAATCTAAAAAAAAATTTTAAATGGTCCTGAAGAACTTAGGGGCAGGACAGGAATAACGACGCAGATGTAGATAATGGACTCAAGGAAACGGGGAGGGGGAATGGTAAACCTTGATGATGTGAGAGAGTGTCATGGACATATATACACTACCAAATGTAAAATAGATAGCAGCCGCATAGCACAAGGAGATCAGCTCAGTGCTTTGTGTCCACCTAGAGGTGTTGGATAGGGAGGGTGGGAGGGAGATGCAAGAGGGAGGGGATATGGGGATATATGTATACGTATAGCCGATTCACTTTGCTTTACAGCAGCAACTAACACAGCAATGTAAAGCAATTATACTCAATAAAGAAAGATGTTTAAAAAAATGCCCATGTAATTCTTATCACGACTGTTTCTTGAGCACCTATCATAAAATCTTTATCATCACCATACAAGGAAAGTGTTGTTATCCCTATTTCCAGATGAGGAAACTCAAGTTTGTAGATTTTTCATGATTTGCAAATGTAATACATTATATAAAGGACATGTCTGGGAACCCAAGCCAATTTAACTGGCTTCAAAGTCCATTTAGTTCCTCTCTATCATAACGCCTGCTTAATAATTGTATTTAAACCTTTGGGGCTAGGCTCACCTGTTGTGATTTTCCAAACCACATATTTTTGTCTTATTTAGACTCTCCTAAGTCGGTATTCATTTGACACATAATGACTGATCACCTGATATCTGCCCGGCACTGTGCTGTGTCTGGAATATATCTGCTCTATTTAATTCCCACGTAAGAAAACACTAAGCTTAACTTTTGACGGCCACAAATCCCTCTTCTTTCAATATTTTCTGAAATATAGCAATAAAAGATAATGGATATGAGCTGAGAACACTGAATATTTATGACAAAGTCTGAAAAGAGTACATTTTACATTCCTAGGTTGTCCAATTGAGATGCCATAAATCACAAGTATATCAAATATTTTAACCGTAAAAAGGGATCTATTTGTGTCTTTAAGAAGGTAGCTTGTTTCTCTTAATAGAATGATCCTGACAATTTTATTATGCATTAGCTACATAAATGAATCTTTTTTTTTCCTTTTTCTGCTAATAAAGTGCTTTTAGAAATAAATTACTTCAATTTGTGTGTAATGAATAAGGGCATTAAGCACAATCCTGTGAACTGTTCATCTTGACTGCAAGTCACTTATTTTTACCTAGGAATTACCTCATAAATTGTGGAATTGGGCACTGGCTACTAAGTTTGGCTATACATATCACTGTAAGCCCATAATAAATAGATATGTTATACTAAATTAAATGATAAAAAATTGATGATTCCGAGGATCTCCTCCATCAAAAGTTTTGTAATTTAATTCCGATTGATACCCTGCTTACCCCCAGGATTTTTTAAAATTTATATTTATTGAAGTATAGTAGATCTACAATGTTGTGTTAGTTTCAGCTGTACAGCAAAGTTATTCAGTTATATATATATATATTTATATTACGTATATAATGTATATATATTAATATATATATGTTAATAATACATTTATATATATATATATTCTTCTTCAGATTCTTTTTCCATATAGGTTATTACAAAATATTGATTATAGTTCCCTGGGCTAGACAGTAGGTCCTTGTTGTTTACCTATTTTATGTATAGTCATGTGTATCTGTTAATTCCAAACTCCTAATTTATCTCTCCCCCCACCTTTCCCCTTTGGTAACCATAAGTTTGTTTTCTATGACAGTGAGTCTGTGAATTGGAACATGGATCCTGTTTCAATGAAGGAAATGGAAACGTCTCTAGTTATTTTTGTACAGACAGGAAATTGGAAATAAATCTCTTTGAAAACTGTTGCAGATTCTACTAGACTGATGGGTTCCACGGTGGCCTCTCCGGAATGATTGACAAACACTGATTTATCTAACAATCAGGGAAGTGGGAGATCAGGAGGCTGTGGCTACTGCAGCCACCGAGTGTGAGGATATGTGGATTTGGCTGAGATGTGGGATTAGGAGGCCAGAAACAGGTCCCATACCACACAACTGCTTAGACCCCGATATTTTCTGATCATTGCTGCTAAAATCCCATCACCACCCAAGGAACTAGAGGCTAAATCGTGATACACCCAAACTCCTGAGCACCATCATGGTCTCTCAACATCCTCAGAGCTGATCTGGCACCTCCACGACTTCCCAACAGAAAACAGCCAGAATCATCAGTAAACTGACTTCAGCCTCTTGGTGCATCTCATTGGAGGAATCTAATTTTCACTGCTACTGTTGCTTGTAAGCGGGACTGGGAAGTACAAATTTTTAACTTTTCGTATTCTGCATAAGAGGCAGGTACACAGAAGGAGGATGGATACTAATTAACCACATCTACCAAAGATCCTGGTAGGTAGTGAATGATATCATTTTTCAGTAACTATAATTAGAATAAAGTGTTGTCACTGAGAACAAGTGAAATCAGGTTACAAAGGATGTAACCTTTTACTTCTGTGACATAGACTCTGAAAGTAGCCAAAAGTTTTCAAATTGTTATATGTGACTTGAAGAATGCATGCTTTCCTATATTGTTATGCTATTCAAACAAACTGGAGTTGATATAAAAGCCTGATAGCTTATTTTAAGATTTTTCTATGAGGCATAAGTTCCGGAATAGAAGTAAGTTTTTGTCTGTTTCTTTTGTTTTAACTACAAATGCTGCTACTGTCTTGCTACCAGGTTTCCTTCTATCTCTACATTCTTTCCCCAAGTTACATTATCCACTTCCCTTGTTTTAAATAACATTTCTATATTTTGATTCCAAAATGAATACTCCAGCCCAGATCTCTCCTTTGCAGGTCAAACTTGCAGGCCCCAATTCATACACAGCATCTTCTCTGAAATGTCTCATAGGCCTGCTCTGAAAATAGACGCCTGGTTATCTCACCAGGCTAGGGTAGGAGAAACCTGTTTCTCCGTGAATTGTACCACCATCCATCCAATGACACAAGACAGAAATCTGAATTTCTCTCTTGCACATGACATTAAACTCATCACCAAGGCAGTATCCTAATCCAGCTAAAAGCCTACTCTTCTTTTTTTTTTCAGTTTTTAAAAAAGTTTTTATTGGGGTATAATTTACAATGTTGTATTAGTTTCAGGTGTACAGCAAAGTGAATCAGTTATACATATACGTATATCCACTCTTTTTTAGATTCTTTTCCCATATAGGCCATTACAGAGTACTGAGTAGAGTTATCTGTGTTACACAGTAGGTCCTTATTAGTTATCTACTTTATATATAGTATAAAATATAACACATACATATTGTATATGTGTTAATCCCAATCTTCCAATTTATCCCTCCCCCCCTTACTCCCCGGTAACCATAAGTTTATTTTTTAACATCTGTAACTCCATTTCTGTTTTGTAAGTAAGTTCATCTGTAGCCTGATCAGTTTTGACATAGTCTAAGCTCATGAAACCGTGACCACATGAAAATAGTGAAGATATCTGTCACCTCCAAAGTAAATGCGTACTCTTGATTTACTCTCCCAAGCACATTTTTCCCCAAATTTTCCTCATCCCAATAAGTGTAGATGCCTTGGCCTTCTATATCTACCTGATTGCTCAGGCCAAATGCTTAGTCATCGTCCTTGACAACTCTGTTTTCCTTATACCATGTATTCAGTCCATTGGCAGGTGCTGGATGTTCTGTCTCCAGAAAACTCTCCAAATCCATCCCCTATCCTGTGCCTTCATCCAAGCACCCATCCTCTCTCCCCTGCTCTAAACAGATGGCCTCCAACTTCGTGTTACATCTTCTACTGTTGATCCCTATAATCCATTCTCCATGCAGCCCTGGCCACTGCATGAAGATTAAAATTAAAACCCATTCAGTGACTGCCAAAACGTGTTATAATCCATCCTCACCCACCTCCCTGACCCATTGTTGGCCTACTCCTCTCATCGTTCACTACATCACAGGCCCATTGGACTTGGAAAGTTCCTTACAACACACCCTTTTCTTTCCCAACCCTGATTGTTCCCCTGACTCGTGGCATCTAATCTTGCAGGGTTCAGCCTTCACATCACTCCCCTTCGAGAACTTTCTCGACCACAATGTCTAAATTAGCTTCATCCCATTTTGATATTCTTTCATCTCCTTCTGCTTCTCTTTCCGCCAACTGCCTTCTTCATCTAACTTGCCGAGTGTCTTAGTGTCTAGTACAGTGTCTGGCACATAGTAGATGCTCAATAATTATTCATCACAGTAGTTTCCAAAGCGAAATGCCCACATCTGATATTGTAAGCATGATTTTCTACTGTTTCAGTAAGATATATATATATATATATATATATATATATACACACATACAATTGCTATACATACATACACATATTAATTTAAAAAGTTAAAAAGGCATGAAGCATCACTTATGTTTGTGTTGTCAGGGTTCCTCACCCTCTGCCAGGTAAACCTGTCTTCCACCATCTATGATGCACTCCCTCCAAGTGAAGGTGAGCACTTCACGAAGGGAAGTTGTCACAAGAGCTTCCTCACCTATTTGTTGATTTAAGTGCACCGTGATGTAGCTTCTCTGTGCCTGGTTGAATGGCTTTATGAACTATATTTTCAAATTTTAAAAACACAAATGCTCAAAACTTGGACAAGCAACCAAAAAAAAAAAGTTTCTGGCAATAAAATGTGACCTGAAGATACCACAAAAATAAAAGCAAACAAACAACAAGAAAATGGCAGAGCTAATACTTTCCCTGTTATAGTCACTCATTAGCCATGTTAAGGGGTGAAAATAACAACAATTCAATCAGTTCTAAAAAAAAGATCACTCAAACATTTGAAATTCTCAAGAGGATCATCTGGGAATATGGATTTGCTGACCTTATGATATGTTGAAATTAGTCTTGAGCATTTTTAATCTGTCCTTGTATTATTCACCTTTGAGCCCTGTAGCAGTGTATTCTGGTTTTCAAACCTTCTTAATTGAAAATCTGTTGTACAATATAATAATTATTTTCTTATCATAAAATTAATACATATTTATCAGAATTACAAAAAATATTGATAAGCAAATAGAATAAACTAAAAATCACCTATACTCTCACCATCTAGAGAAAACTTACATCAAACATCATTGTCCTACATACCCTTCAATACATTTTACAAAAAGAGATGACTTCAAACTGATAAATGTTTATGCATACCTAGAAGATTTGTCAAAAAGCCAGGAAAACAAAATATGAATAAAAATAAAGATTCATTTTAAGTAGTCAATATTTATGAAGATAGGTAACTTTATTAAATGCTTACTAGAAGCCGACATTGTGTTAAATGTTCCACAAATATGTGTCCACTGAATCCTTACAATTAACCCATGAAATAGCTGTTCTTGATTATTCATGTTTCACAAGTGAAGAAATTGGATCTTGGAGTATTGAAGGAATTTTCTGAGATCACAGGGCAGGCCAAAAATGCCAGCTGTCTTCCATAAATGCAACTTTTCACGATTTTGACCAGAGTTATCTAGAATGACTGTGATTCACAATTGCAGCTTCTTAAATGACAGTCATTCTGATCATCAGACTCTAGGTCCCCTCACAAAAGTTCTATAAAAGCTAAAGCACGATTTAGTCCTTCTGTGTCTCAATTCCCTCATCTGTAAAAAAACCATAATATGTTTTACACTTAGAATGTTATTGTGAAGATGAAATGCGATAGTATATAGGAGAACACTTAGAAATAGATACAAGAACCACAAAATACAGGGCTTTTATGTTAAGGAAAGGGGAAAAAATATCATTCACTCTGTGCCTGTGATACAAAAAAATTGTCTCAGGAAACATGTTAATTTTTTAAGCTTCAAAACAAATCTATGGGGTATGCTTGAGTTCCTGCATTTTTACAGATGAGAACACTAAGGCTTAGAAAAGGAAACTGTATATGGTGTTAGAGAATGTTCTCATTTCATTCTTTTACATGTAGCTGTCCAGTTTTCCCAGCACTACTTATTAAATAGATTGGCTTTTCTCCATTGTATATTCTTGCTTCCTGTGTTGTAGATTAATTGTCCAAAAGCATGTAGGTTTATTTCAACCTTTCTCTCTTGTTCCACCAGTCTTATAGTTTTTGGACAAGTACCATACTGTTTTGATTACTGTAGCTTTGTAGTATAGTCTGAAGTCAGGATGCATGATTCTTCTTTCTCAATATTATTTTGGCTATTCAGGGTCATTTGTGTTTCCCTACAAATTTTAAAATTATTTTTTCTAGTTCTGTGGAAAATGACTTTGGTATTTTGATAGGGATTGCAGACTCTGTAGGTTGCCTTAGGTAATATGGTCATTTTAATAGTATTTGTTCTTCCAGTCCAAGAACATGGTATGTATTTCCATCTGTTTATGTTGTCTTCAGTTTCTTTCATCAGTGTCTTATAGTTTTCTGAATACAGGTATTTTGCCTCCTTAGGTAGGTTTATTCCTAGGTATTTTATTCTTTTTGATGTGATGGTGTATGAGATTGTTTTCCTTAATTTCTCTTTCTGATATTTCATTGTTAGTGTGTAGAAATGCAATAGATTTCTGTATAGTAATTTTGTATCCTGCAACATTACCAAATTCATTGATGAGCTCTAGTAGTTTTCTGGTGGTGTCTTTAGTATTTTCTATGTATAATATCATGTCATCTGCAAACAGTGACAGTTTTACTTCTTCCTTTCCAATTTGGATTCCTTTTATTTCTTTTTCTTCTCTGATTGCCATGGCTAGGACTTCCAAAACTGTTGAATAAAAGTTGCCAGAGTGGACATTCTTGTCTTGTTCCTGATCTTAGAGGAAATACTTTCAGCTTTTCACCATTGAATGTGATATTAGCTGTGGGTTTGTCATATGTGACCTTTATTATGTTGCGGTAGCTTCCCTCTATACCCACTTTCTGGAGAGTGTTTAATCATAAATCGATGTTGAATTTTGTCAAAAGATTTTTCTGCATCTATTGAGATGATCATAGGGTTTTTCTTCTTCAATTGGTTAATGTGGTGTATCACATTGATTGGTTTGTGGGTATTGAAAAATTCTTGCATTCCTGGGATAAACCCCACTAGATCGTGGTGTATGATCCTTTTAATGTGTTGTTGGAGTCAGTTTGCCAGTGTTCTGTTGAGGATTTTTGCATCTATGTTCATCAGTGATATTGGCCTGTAAGTTTCTTTTTTTGTGATATCTTTGGTGTCAGTATCAGGGTGATGGTGGCCTCATAGAATGAGTTTGGAAGTGTTCCTTCCTCTGCAATTTTTTTGGAAAAGTTTCAGAAGGACAAGTGTTAACTCTTCTCTAAATGTTTGATAAAACTCACCTGTGAAGATATCTGATCCTGAACTTTTGTGTGTTTGGTGTTTTTAAATTACTGATTTAATTTCAGTACTGGTAATTGCTCTGTTCATATTTTCTATTTCTTCCTGGTTCAGCCTTGGGAGATTGTACCTTTCTAAGAATTTGTCCATTTCTGTTAGGTTGTCCATTTTATTGGTATATAGTTGCTCAGAGTAGTCTTTTATGGTTCTTTGTATTTCTGTGGTCTTGGGTATAAGTTCTCCTTTTTCATTTCTGATTTTATTGATTTGGGCCCTCTCCCCTTTCTTTTTTATGAATCTGTCTAAAGGTTTATCAGTTTTGTTTATCTTTTCAAAGATCTAGTTTTTAGTTTCCTTGATCTTTTCTTTTTTTTATAAGTCTCTATTTAATTTATTTCTGCTCTGATCTTTATGATTTCTTACCTTCCACTAACTTTGGGTTTTGTTTGTTCTTCTTTCTCTAGTCCCTTTAGGCATAAGTTTAGGTTGTTTATTTGAGATTTTTCTTGTTTCCTGAAGTAATATTGTATTGCTATAAACTTAAAATAGATTAAATACCTAAATGTAAGCCCAGATACTATAAAACACCTAAAGGAAAACATGCAGACACTCTGTAATATAAATGGCAGCAATATTTTTTGGATCTGTCTCCTAAAGTAAAGGAAATAAAAGCAAAAATAAACAAATGGGACATAATTAAACTTAAAAGTTTTTGCACAGCAAAGGAAGCCATCGACAAAATAAGAAGACAACCTACTGACTGGGAGAAAATATTTGCAAATGATATGACTGATAAGGGATTAATATCCAACATATATAAACAGCTCATACAACTCAATGTCAAAAAAAGCAAACAACCCAATTAAAAAATGGGCAGAAGAACTGAATAGACATTTAGACATTTTTCCAAGAGGAAATGCAGATGGCCAACAGACACATGAAAAGATGCTCAACATCACTAATCATTAAGGAAATGAAAATCAAAACCAAAATGAGATATCACCTCACATCTGTTAGAAAGACTATCATCAAAAAGAACACAAATAACAAATGTTGACCAGGATGTAGAGAAAAGGGAACCCTCATACACTGTTTGTGGGAATGTAAATTGGTTCAGCCACTGTGGAAAACAGTATGGAGGTTTCTCAAAAAACTAAAAATAGAACCACTATATGACTCAGCAGTTCTACCCCTGGGTATATAGCCAAAAAAATAAAAATAAAAATACTAATCCAAAAAGATACATGCACCCCTATGTTCATAGCAACATTATTTACAACAGCCAAGATATGGAATCAACCTGAGTGTCCATCAACTGATGAATGGATAAAGAAGATGTGATATACAATAGAATACTACTCAGTCATAAAAGGAATGAAATTTTGCCATTTGCAGCAACACGGATGGATCTGGATGGTATTATGCTAAGTGACATAAGTCAGACAGAGAAAGACAAATACTGTATGATATCACTTATATGTGGAATCTAAAAAATACTACAAACTAGTGATTATAACAAAAAAGAAGTATACTCACAGATATAAAGAACAAACTAGTGGTTACCAGCAGGGAGAGGGAAGGGGGGAAGGGGATTATAAGGGTGGGGGAAAGGGAGGCACCAACTATTGGATGTAAGGTAGTCTCAAGGATGTATGTACAACTCGGGGAATAGAATTAATATTCTGTAATAACTATAAATGGAAATTAACCTTTAAAAATTGTATAAAAATATTTTTTGAAAAAGAATACTATACAGCAATAAAAAAGAAATGAAGTACTTATACACATGAGTGAATCCTAAAATAACTTTGTTGAATGACAAAAATCAAACCAAAAAAGAATACATGCCCTATGATTTCATTTACTACAAAATTCTGGAAAATACCCTCAAATCTTTAATGATAGAAACCAAATTAGTGATTGCCTGAGGATGGTAGGGGTGGAAGGAGTGGATAGTGTCTAGAGGGAGATATTAAAGGGGCATGAGAACACTTGGGGGGAAATGGATGCTTATTTTCTTGATTTTGGTTATGGTTTAATGGGTATATATACATACAAAAACCTCAAATTGTACACTTAAATGTGTGCAGTTATTGTGTGTCAATTATACCTCAATAAAACTTTTAAACCAGGAAAAAAAAAAAAGAAAAGAAAACTGTCCATTGTCAAAATGCTAAAAAGAAAAAAAGTGTCAAAAAACAAAGCAGAATCAGGCTCCCACACAGGCTCAGCTGACTCCAAGCTCAGGGAAGACCCAGGGCTCATTTGTTATTGATACGTGAAAATAGTTTATTTCTAATGAAAAACTGTTGAAACTCTGCTTTCCTATGGAGATGATATGATGACAAATCCTAAGAATAAGAAAAAGATCTCCACCGAATAATTTACGCTAACATGCATCCCTGTTAGCATGCACATATATACATGCCTGCCAGCCAGCCCTGTTCAGCCCGGCTTATATATGTAAGTTATGTTTTTTTCTGCATACATAACTTTTAAAATCAAGCTATCTCCTAAGTTTCACGTTACAAAATGTCTAATTTTACATTTTAAAAAGTTGTAAGTACAGACTTATTCTATTTTAGGAAAAAAAAAAAAAAAACTAAAAAATCTTCCGTACACCACAGTTTCACTGAGTTGTGAATCTCACAAAAGCTGTGATGTTCCACTTGTACACGTATTTGGAAACCTCCCTAGAAGCGACCATGACATTACTGTAATTTTGAAACACTGTTTATACCTAAACAAAAGCCAATATCATGGACTAACTATTTGAGAGCACAACACTTTAAAGGACTTCTGGGCCTCCACTGTCCAGTGTAAGTTATGCCCTGGAGAGGGCGGGGCACACATTTCCTCGCCTTTGTGGTTGAAGGACCCCATTAGTCAGATTTCAGGAGCTCACGCTGCATGACAAATGAGCTCAAAAACGCAGAGCTTCACCACGGTAACTATTTATTGTCACACTAGACACAGCAGCTGCAGGTAGGCTGCTGCATCTTTGCTTCTGGCTGTGAGTCAGGATCTGGGCTGCTCTGCCTCCTTTTTTATTCTGGGAATCAAGCTGCAGGAATGGCCTTGCTTGAGACATGGTAGAGGACATGAGCTAAAGCTGAAATGTGCTGCTTCTAGAAGCTTCTGCTGCTAACTGCCTGTGCACCAGGAGTGGAATTTCACCTTGGCCAAAACAAGTCACCAACAGTGTATTGGGAAAGGGATGCATGATGCTATTGTAAGGAGAGGAGGGAGTAAAAGAATTGGGGAAAAGAATTCAATCTACCGCTGGAGGAAAATTCTTGGAAATAGTAACATGCATCATTTAATATTCATGGGGTGTCAGTCAGACTCAGCATACTGGTCCCCATTTCACAGATCAAGGAGCAGAGTCTCAAGTATGTTAAGAGTCTTGTTAAATGCCAGGGTCTCCAGCTTCATATCTCCCATCTCCATAATTCTTATGTTCTTCCTAGTACACCATAAAGTAGACAGGATACATATTTTTTGTATTCCTTTTAGTACTTAGCACAGTTGCTGGCTTAAGAGGTTGACTGATTAGATTTTATGAACTATAGCTCATTCATTCATTTATTCATCAAATATTTACTGACAATTTCTCTTGAGTCAGGTTCTATGCTAGACGCTGAGGCTACATCTGTGAATAAGACAGAAACATGCTTTGCCTTCCTTGGGTTTACGTGAAAGGGGAAATATTCCATTTTTAAAATACAGGATTTTATCACGTTTCTCCTAATTTAAAACTTCCCAGTGGATTTATGTTAACATAAGTCTATTTACCAATGGTGAGGACTGGGAGTGTTACCTACCATTGTATTATAGAGAGTGATGAGCTTGGGTAAGAACAAAATATAGAATCTGAGTCTTATGAAAAGAGGATCATGTGTTAGGATCCTTGGGGATTCATCCTGCAGAGTCATTTTCCTAATGTTTCCCTCTGTCATGCCAGCCCATTCTCTGTGAACCTTTGAAGTTTTCATCTTTCCAGGAAAAGGTGATTAGTATTTACTTTCAGACCCTTATACTTAAAACGGAAGATTGATGATCAGTAAAGTAGTCAAATGTTGGCTAGGTTTGCCTAGAAATCTCTTGTGTGTCCTGAGGGGGACAGCCCAAATCAATGGCTCAGAGCCAAGTGGAAACTTAAGTACCAATCATGGCCTTGTGACGAACGTGCCCCAGGGTCCCTAGCTCCATCGTGGAACCTGTAAATCAGGAGGTATAAAGTGGATGGAGCACTTGTTAAGAGTTCTTAGGTATTATTGCTGAGGAGTATAGGTAAAACAGAAATTGTCTTTGTGGTTTCTACCCTTTTCTACCTCTTTTGCTCTTTCTTTGTACTACACATTTGCTCTTTGCTTTCTGCATATTTCTTTTTTACTATACACTTGACTCCACACTTTTTGCATATATATATCACCTTTCACAGCCTTCTAGTCTACCTCATAAAACTGTCAAGCAACTGTTTCCTATCTCAATAATGGAACACATATTCATTGAGAACCGATATAAGGTAGGCACTCTGGAAAACACGGGTCAGCTGAAAGAGACACTGCTTTGTCTCAGTTGATGTCCTTCATCTGTCTCTATGCTACCTTCCAATTTTTCTAGGATAAACTGTTATAGATATTCTAGAAATAAGTTATTTCCCACTACATGTGGTTCTGATGCTCATTAGTTAAACCAGTCATGTTCAAAAATTCTAGTAGGAATATTTCTAAAAAATATTCAAACTAAGATAAAAATGACTAATAAAGAAAAATTTCATTTCAAACCTTGAGAAGTGAAGTCACAGTATTATATCTAAAAACCAGAATTTCAGGTAACCTTGAATGAGTTAGGATTTGAGAAAGAGGAGGGGGCAGTAAGATAGCCTGAAGTTACATTGCCCCAGTATCCCCTGTGTCACCTGCATACATTTACATATATTTGCATCCACTCCCATCTTTTCCTCTTGTTTTAGAGGAAACATTCCCTCTCCTCATATCCAAGGTTAAGTCCTCCAGAACACACACCAAGTCAGCCACTCCGTGGAGGTAACACACCATTAACATTTCCTTTTTGCCAGGGCCATCTCTTTATCTATAAGAATGTAAATAGGACCAATCACCATCATCTTTTTAAAAAATAGCCCATAAAAAAAGCAATCTCAATGCTGTCTACACCCCTATTCTCAGTATCTTCCCATCACAGCCACCCTCTTTAATCAACTGCAGCCAGCCCCCTGCAGTCTTCCTCTGGCCTCTACTCCTCCAGAAGGTCCTTACCGACATCAACCATGGCTCTGCTCTAGGACCTTCGCCCTTTCCCACAGAAGCAGACGGGGCCGAGATAAGTGTCAGATACTCTAGTATCAGAAGAAAGTAACTGAAGCTGCCTTGATGTGAGGCCCAAAGTTTTTATGTTCTATATTTTACCTGAAAATTAAATGGAACATCTGCATTACATTTACACTTATATCAATGTTTACTTAAATTTAAAGATGATTCAGACTTGTATAATTATGTCGATTGAAAAAAAGACACAACCTAAAAGTTGAGAACTATGCTCTATTTGGTGGACTTGCTGAAGACTTCAAGCCCGGGACACAGCATCTCAGAGAGCTCTGAGGGACTTATCTGAAGAGATCAAGGAGGAGCCAGGATACATAGGAGTTTTGCAACAAAAACCAGGTCATTTGAACATCAAAATATTACTGTTAATTAAAGAAAACCAAACATCTCTAGTTAATGAATTTAGCGCTTTTCTATGTATGGGAAGATGCAAGAGTCTGGGCTAATCAAAATCATTCCTTTGATATGCACCTCAGCTCTCTAGGGCCAATATCCTGCTTTTCTTCATCCTGAATCCCTTCAGGGTGAACAGCTGGGGGTGACTGCTGGCCTGGTGGCTGCAACATCCTTTGTTTACTGATATGGCAGGCAACATTTTTCATTCACATTGGAAAAGTGATGTTAAAATTTATTCATCATGTCTAAAAATACATTTTGAAAGCCTACTCTGAGTACTCCCCTGGGGACTGAATAAGAGCAAAAACCAACCTGGTCTTGCCTTCATGAAGCTTAGAGTCAATAAGAGGGACAGAAATTAATTACACAAATGTAAAATTATGACATTTGTAAGTACATAGAGTGCTGTATAAGCAGTGTTGATCAAAATTTAAGTGTTCTTGATGGCAGGTTCTGTGCACTAAAGAGTATCAATTTGATACTTTTTTAGAATATAATTTGATATTAGTTATTACTTAAGCTTTTTAAGTTCAGCTTTCAAATTTTATTCTATTTATAAATCTAGCTAATTTTAAGCAGTTTTAAGTAGAGCCTTGATTGTTTGGTTTCATTTACAAACTTTATTTAAACTCATCTGAACATTTTAAGCTGTCAACTGAAAAAACAAAAACATGACGTGAGAGTTGTGAGTTAAGTTTTATTTGGGGCAAAATGAGGACTATAATCTGGGACACAGCATTTCACATAGCTCTGAGGAACTGCTCCAAAGTGGTTGGGGGGAAGGTCAGTATATATGTGATTTTGGTGAAGGGGGAGTACATGCAATCAAGCACGTATTTTTTGCAGAAGGTTTCTGCTAGTCTTGTGCAGATTACTGCTAGTCACGAGGAGCAGATGTCACCAAGAAAGATTTTAGTGCTTTTCTAGATACGAGGAGATGCAAGAATTGGGCTCATAAAATTGTCTCCTAAAAATATCTAACTATCTGAAGACCTGTTCTGCCAGTTTTTCCCAGAGCACAGAGTGCCTCATTTCTGCTCTCCACCTGAGCTCCTTTCAAGGGGTGTTGAAGGTCAGCAGCTCTACAGCGGCTCATAATTTAATCCTTATAGAGATACATGGCTAGTGCCAATTTGTAGGTGACAAAGCGCAATTTATGGTTATCATATTCTACTTCCTTTTAAAGTATCTCAATTGTATAACCAACAAAACTGTAAATAAAATCTATAAGCACTGAATATTTTTTGAAAAATATAACAAAAAGAGCCTATAAATGCAGTGAACCTTATGTTTTCTTAAATGTTTTGATATTAAATATACATTTAACACAACTTAATCTTAAAATCCTGAGTCTAAATCAATATTCAATGATACCGTTTAAATTGATGCCACAAGTCTGGCTTATTACACAAGTCTGGTTGAATGTTCTGAGGTATTATAAGTACATAAAAAGATGTCTATATTTATTCTTTTAATAGTTTGTTGCCAAAAATTAATACATTCAATTGTAACCATATTCAACTATTTCTATGGCATTTACAGGGAGAAAAGTCATCCCTATGGATAACTGGCAGAGCTACTGATATAACTTTAATGCCTCACCAGACTGTCAATGCTCTGGCTCTTTACCTACCATATAACAAACACTTCAGAAACCTCATCAGCTACCCATATTTCCTTCTTTGTCTATATTTGTATATAGAATATATAGATATATATGTATAACTGAATCACTGTGCTGTACACCTAACAGTTTAGTTTGTGAGTACAAACTAACACAATATTGTAACTCAACTATACTTCAAAATGTATATATATATTTGTATATTTTAATTAATTTCTTGTTTCTTATTTTTTATACCATTTCCTTATCAGTGTATAATTTTCCTTATATCCTTTATAATTTTCTTTATCAAAATTATATGCTTGTACTGCAGATTTGCCTTAATAATTCTGTCTGTATTTTGCAGAATATTGAGACAATATCTCAACAAAACAAGAAAAAGCAGACTGTTGAGATAGATAGAGAGTGTAGGGCGCAATACCACGTAGAAGAAAGTCATTCAGAGAAAGTGATCTAGAAATCTGCCTAGGAACTCCCCTCAATATTTCGATCCAGACGTTAAATGTGCACGGCTAGGGGAGATGACGTGAGGTCTGCAGAAAGACAGCCAGCGAGGGAGCTGTGAGCTGAACAGAGTTAGACACCTCACATGTCAGGAATGTGAGATTTCCAAAGACCCAGAGTGGAGAGAACACAGTGAACAACTCAGACATTTAACTGCATCCTCAGGATAGTCACTGATGAGAGGTAAGGAGGCTCTAGACCAGGAGTGATGTATCTAGAAACTAACAAACAAGGACCAAGTTCATCTGCCAGCTTAGCAACTGCCTTCCAGAACCAAAGCCAACACACCTGTCATCCTGAAAGGAAAATAAAAATAGGCTCCTAACAATCTAAAAACATTGTAAATTAGTGGACATGAGAAGAAGGAGTAAAAGGTGAGCCTCTAGCAGGCAATGGCATTAAAACATTTATTAAGATATGTTTAAAACATAAAGAAGATTATATATAATATATAATTACATCATTATGTATATATGTGTGCGTGTGTATATATTGGGTGGGCCAAAATGTTCTTTTGTTTTTTTTCTGTAAGATGGCTCTAGTAGCGCTTAGTTGTGTTTAATTTCATTCGAACAAATTTTGTTAGACTGTATTGTGACAGCTGTCATAACAGTGTGCATTAAAAAAAAAAAACTTATCAAAATTGGTGAATTTTTGTGTAGCCATTTTAATACTGAAGATGGAAGAAAAAACCAACATTTTCAGCATATTATGCTTTATGATTTTAAGAAAGGTAAAAGTGCAACTGAAATGAAAAAGAAGATTTGTGCAGTGCATGGAGAAGGTGCCATGACAGATTGAACATGTCAAAAGTGGTTTGAGAAGTTTCACGCTGGAGATTTCTTGCTGGACGATGCTCCAGTGTTGGGTAGACAAGTCGAAGATGATAGCGATCCAATCGAGACATTAATTGAGAACAATCAACGTTATACCACGTGGGAGATAGCCGACATACTCAAAATATCCAAGTCAATCATTGAAAATCATTTGCACCAGCTTGGTTATGTTAATCCCTTTGATGTTTGGGTTCCACATAAATTAAGTGAAAAAACCTTCTTGACCGTATTTCCACATGCGATTCTCTACTTAAACATAACGAAAACATTCCGTTCTTCAAACAAATTGTGACGGGCGATGAGAAGTGGATACTGTACAATAATGTGGAACGGAAGAGATCGTGAGGCAAGTGAAATGAAACACCACCAACCACACCAAAGACCGGTCTTCATCCAAAGAAGGTGATGTTGTGTATATGGTGGGATTGGAAGGGAGTCCTCTATTATGAGCTCCTTCTGGAAAACCAAACGATTAATTCCAACAAGTACTGCTCCCAATTAGACCAACTGAAAGCGGCACTCGACGAAAAGTGTCTGGAATTAGTCAACAGAAAATGCATAATATTCCATGAAGATAACGCAAGACCACATGTTTCTTTGATGACCAGGCAAAAGCTGTTACAGCTTGGCTGGGAAGTTCTGATTCATCTGCCGTATTCACCAGACATTGCACCTTCGGATTTCCATTTATTTCAGTCTTTACAAAATTCTCTTAATGGAAAAAAATTTCAGTTCCCTGGAAGACTGTAAAATGCACCTGGAACAGTTCTTTGTTCAAAAAAATAAAAAGTTTTGGAAGATGGAATTATGAACTTGCCTGAAAAATAGCAGAAGGTAGTAGAACAAAAGAGTGAATACGTTATTCAATAAAGTTCTTGGTGAAAATGAAAAATGTGTCCTCTATTTTTACTTAAAAACCAAAGGCACTTTTTGGCCAACCCAAAATACACACACACACACATATATCTCAAGTGAAAAGATGAGGAATTAAAGTAGAGCCATGGAAACTATAACAATGGACCAAATGCAAGTTCTCAAACTGAAAACACAGTAACAGAAATGAAAACCTCACCAGGTGGGCTTAGCTGCAGTTGACTCTGCAAAAGAAAAGACCCCAACAATCACTGTGCAGTACAATAGTGATTATTCAAATTGAAACTCAGTGAGAAAAAAAAAGGCTAAGGAAATAATGAGCAGAGCCTCAATAATCTATAGGTCAATAACAAGCAGTTTTACCTACATGGAATTGAATTCACAAAAGGAGAGGGAAGAGAAAATATTTGAAATATATGAAACATTGCACATTTGGGATAGAAGTTGCAATAAAGTCACTTACCTCCTTCTATCTTGTTGTGTCCATTCTTCCTGGACTAATATCACCCCAACCCTCCAGTAGAAAACATCCTCCTCTACTTATTGTGGATAAACTTGGCCAGACAGTGTAGGAGGTTCTTGCCCTCTTTCCCTGTCTCTTCTGTTCTTTTCTCCTAAATCTTCCTCTCTGACTCACTGGATAATCCCTACTCGACTCCTGTTTTAATACATTTAAGGCCAACATCTGGAATAGCGATGGCAATTGTTGTCACCACCTGACTAAGTTGAAAATAGTCCATAATCCATCACCAGTTTCCAAAGCTCATCTGTCTTTGGTGCTTGTTAAACTGGAAAATTAGATGGTGATGTGATGGGAATCCTTACCCATGCATTTTTCAAATCTTTGATGGTGTCCCTCACTGCTGTGACTCTTCTAGCTTCATAGAATGGCTTTGGGTTAATATTTTGGTGAAGAGTAGGAGTTCCTTAGTCTTTCTAACAAGATATCTACTGGTCAGAGAACAACTTGAGGATTCTGCCAGTTGCTGAAACTCTCTATTTCTACTACACACTGGAGAACTGAGGATCGGGCTAAGAAATGCGTTTGAGGACCCAATGAGCTTAGTTTAACGTGAGCTCAAATCAAAAGTCCATCATTAAATGACCCCAAGGCAGAAAGTTCCCTGCCTGAGTGAGAGCTTATGAAGGCATCTGAATCCCTAGGAATTGAAACGACCTCAGATTCAAGGGCCAATGATATCTGAAACAACATCCAGGTATTTTCCTTTTCCCAGTGCGTAATTGCCTAGTAATAAAAGCCAGTCTCTTTGGGGGAAATTTGGTGGAAATTTCAGAATATGTACTTTGAATATTTTCACAGAGCCTTTCCTGAAGGCATTTGATTCACGGAGCTGCATCTTGTGAATTGGCTACATGAGGAAAGGGAGTGAGGGGTCAACAATTCTCTATTTTGATATCTCATCTCAGGCACATTTCCTGGATAAATTTTCCCCCAATATATACCACAAAGAAGGTTTTTGTGGATGGCCCACCTCGTTCAACCCTAGGGGTGCTCTAATCAATGAGTCTTTGCCAATCAGACCCTCTGGTGGGCAAGCTCTTCTTGCTGCCTATCCTGGTTACCTCTCCTTCTTGGAGTTAAGGTTTCACCACCACTGCCCAGCAGGAGCAACACCTCTCACTCTTGTTGAAATCAGCCACAGCACCTACCATCAGCATCCTCGGTCTCTAGGAAATATCCACAAAATTATTTTTCAAAGATGACAATATACCCATCACCATTAAAAAAAAAAATAAAATCTGGATGAAGGGGAGGGTATGTAGGTCTTTGAAGAGGGTAGAATCTCCAGAGTCTTTGGATTCTATTCTACATTCTACCAGTAAGTGTCTGGCACCTCAACCACTTCTGAGTCAAAACAAACTAGCAAGGAATTTGAACGGCTCACAACTGCTTGTACTAACCATTGTGACTAGATTCTCTGGTCAGGGCACCAAAGCTGATAAATTCAGCCTTATGTAAAATGATTTCTGCCTTCCTCCTTCTATCACCTCACAATTCATTCTCACGTGCATTGAGCCAGAGATCTGATGCTGCACATCAGGTCTATTATCCACACGATTTCTCTTCTATGTCTTTGCATCGTGATGTGTCAGAACCCCCAGATTCACACAAATATGTAGCTTCAAATGGCAACCATGCTTGTCCATACCATTTTACGTACTTTGTCTGGACACCTAAAGACTGATGCTGTAGCCACTGCCAAATACGTGGTCTGGTGCAAGACATTTATAGCTTCCTCCTTATAGTTTTTAATTAAATATTTGACCCTGTCATTGTAAAACATTTTAGTAGCCATTATTTATTATTATAGAAACAACATAATCACCATTTCTAGGGTTGTTTTTTTTTTTCATGTTTTCCCCCCAGAGTGAAAAACAGTGTAATCCTGAATTAAATGGCTCCAACATTTGAACAGAAGCCAGAATCTATCTGGCCAGCAGAGCACGATTTCAAAGTAATTAGTTCTCCCCTAGTTCTCACTCTTGCGTGTTTCTCCATTTTTCTGAAAATATGAAAAATCCAATGTTACTTTCAAGACACGGAAGGCAGCATCCTTTGCAGAAGAGTGCTCTTCTTCAAGTGTGTATCACATCACATTCTTATTGTGTCCGGTATATGGAACTGCTTGCTGATTTAAGAAAGCACCATGCTGCTTCCTGCTTCCTGACCTCTGAACAGACTGCCTCATCTCTCTGGAGATGGCAGGTGCCTGTTCACCTGTAATAATCACATGGAAGGACATCTCCTGACCACCTCTTTTTTTTTTTTTTTTTTTTTATGCTGACAGGGAAACATTTTATAGGCTACACATATTATCAGTGATGTCAAACTGTTGAACAAACATTGTATTTGTACTTTCAGCAGTAGATTTAAAGCAAGCAGTGATACATGCCATGCGTAAATTTATAACTAGGAAAAGAATAGTGATACCTACTATGACAATGATAAGCATCTGTAAAGCAGAGTGGGAAAAAATTCTTATTTCTGAGATGAGCCAACTGAACAGATCACTTAGAGTCAGTTTGCCTTACATCTTTTTTTTTTTTTTTTTTTTTCGATTTAACAACTTTATTGAGATATAATTGGCATACAATAAACTTGTGGATACTTTAAATATATTATTTGATAAATGTTGACATATGTATACACCTCAGTGGCATTTCTTAATCTGAGTGACTGCAGCAAAAGTAAACAGATTGACCATAATTGCCCCATGGTATGAGCTAATCCATCGCTTCCTTTATCAGGGCAAAACCACCCTTTTGCTATGCCTTTGGTAGTAAAAATCAAGACCTACGCAAGTGAGCAGTTCTGAGTAGTTTTGGTTTAGAGCTGGGGTAGAAAGCCCGGGCTAGGGAAGACAGAAGGGAATAGGGAGGTACCTGCTCGTTGTGTAGCCAAGAGCTGTCCTGACCACCTCTTAATGGGCAGGCAGCATGGAACCCACTCCTTTCTGTAACGCTGTGCTACATTTCAATCATTTTGTATGTCTCTTTGACCACTCCACGTTGGTGCCTACAAACTTCTCAAAATAAAGGTATGTAAAACGTAGCTTGAATGAAGTGGGAAATGCAGATTAAACAAAATTAAATAGAAAAATGGAGATCACACCTCCTTGAGATTTTAACATTATTGTAATAAAACAATAAAAATATGTAATAAAACATATTTTTTCCCCAGAATTCAAGTAGAGTTTACTAAACTTCTGCTTACTTTCAAATCCTGAGATCTTGCTTCTGAAGCAGAATTTAGTGGGACAAAAGTGTATTGATAAGGTTTTATTACGATGCTGGCTATTCTGATGGTTTTTCTGTTTGACATAGCCCTGGAACTAAACTTTTTTCTCTTCTCTGCATAGGACCATGGGAAGTTAATTTTATCATGGGTCCTCTTGATTGGCTGCTCCCAGTAGGTTTTGGCCAATTGGACGGTGGGAAATTGGAGGCAGGACGAGTAGGAGAATCAGGGTGTTTCGTGCCCTTTCTCTTCCTTCTTTAGGCCACATTTTGGGCAGTGGCTGGATAGTCCGGAACCATGGCTCTAGCCCAGGAGCCTGTATCCCTTCACTGGCCTGTTAAAGTCCTCTCTTATTTAACCCTTTAAGTCAAGGGTAAGAAAGACTTCTCACTTTGCTAATCTCTGGCTGCTTCAACAAACCTTGTTGGTTCTTCTAATTCTATTCAAACCCTTCATTAACATCTCTTAAACCATATTAGTTCTGTTCTGTTTCCAGCCTTGGCCCTGACTGGTACAGAATGTTTCTCCTCTGCTTACCAGATTGTGGTTCAGCTTAGGCTAATATAAAGGCTAATAGAAGCTACCACTTGTACTTCTTTAACACTGAAATGTGTTATTAATTTAGCCCTTTGCTCCTATAATTGGAGCAAATCCTAGCACAATTAATTTATTTATGACCTGAGGAGCTATGATAATAACTTATAATGTTTCCCCCCAAAATCATGACATCTTTCTAGGGACAGGCAAAAATGTAGATGAGCTTTTTTTTTTCAAAATAATAAGTTAGAGCTTTTACATATGTCTTTCAAACCTTAAATTATGCTTCCTAAATTACTTTTTCTGCAGTGTTGAAATATGATATATTTCCCAATTATATGTGACCAAACTCTATAGGTTTTATCAGTCCTGAAATGTTGATCAGTTACTGCTCATGTTAAAAAGTTTTTATTAGTAATTGTCTTTAATCTTAGGCCATTCATAACTTCCAAAACATATCAGAACTACAGACTGTTTTTATGTAAGTGTGATTAGTGATAATTTGGAAATCACCCAGTACCTGTTACCTGATAAAATATACTGAACTTGATTCTTGATCACTCATACGAAGTAAAGAAAGTAGTACTGGCCGTCCCTGCTTTCCACAATAGTCTCGGACTGTGAATAAGACAAACAAACAGAAATTGTACAAAGTGATCTTAATAATCAGTGGGAAACGTAAAATTTTTTCTATGATTTTAAAGTTTTTCTCCAAAACGTTCAAACCTCTTTCTAAGAGTTATAAATGTATGGGGAAATGAAAACAAATAGTGAAATTAATATTTATTTATACCACTGTAATTTAAAGCACTAAAATCATTGAGAATTAAAGTGTTTTATAGCACTGTAAAAAATCTTCAACTGTCGTTTAAACAGTGCTGGCCTTCATCCCATAACATAATGTAGCTTATACGTAAGATACAGAGTGGGCATCTTAGAAGTCTTAGTGAATTGTCGTATTCTTTTCTAAGTTTGGATCAGCTTCCAACATTTTATCCTTTGTATTTTCAAAGTCATGACTATCTCCGAGAATCCCTTTAACATGAATTTTTTGCCGGTGTCACTTCCTCTAGGACATCTTTATCTTTCCGATCATCGCTCGCATCCTTTTCTCTTATGTTGATAAGTTCACTCTTATTAAGCCCCTCTGGATGCACAGACGTACACGCCCTACACTTCTGTAGTATTCATCCACACTTCCATCTGTGCAAATTTCACTGCCAGGGTGATCGTATTTCATTCTTTTACTGAAATTTCATCGTTGTTGTCTAAGGCTCTCTTTTGATTATTTGTTTTGTCAAATGTCACATGTCCTAGGAGGCCAGGAGGCAACACAACTACACATTTTCCTGTCTGTGTGTGGACAGAATAATAGATGCATGTGACCAAACACTGACCTATGATTGGCCACTTGTGAACATGATTTGCATCTGTTATTTACATAGTGATTTGTGAAGCGGAGAGCCAGCAGCAGCGTGTTACTCTGTGCAATTATTCACAGTTAATACGCCCTGGTAACTGAACTTTGAGCCACGTCATTTGGGGATGGGTGTTACATAACTAAACCATGGGAAACTGAGATCCATGTGTATTGGGACCATGAAGAGTGAGGACTGGCTACATCAGTGTTTGAATTTTGATTTAAGACTCTTTTCCATTATTTAACATCGTTTAAGTCCCAATTATATACTGGACATAACTTAGCATGTGCAAAAGTCAAGATGACTTGTGACTTTAAAGAAAATTTATAGTGAAATGAAAAACAGTTGATATATTGTTCTCCTCCTAAGACCACAGATTTTAGCATGCTTTACAACAACAAATATTATCGATACCAGAGCAAAATCCTGGCCTCATTTCCACACTCGCTTCTTTTGGACTTTCATATAAATTTAATATGAAAACAAACTAGTTTTAAAAACTAGAACCAGTGTGGAATCTACTGTCCAAACATATCTTTTCTTGCTTCTTAATAATAAACTCAGACTAAAGTTGAAATTCTCAAGTAATTTCCTAGGATAAAGAGAACAATTAAGTTTTCTTAATTCTGAAAGGAGTAGGGAAATTTGGTAAGTTGTGAAATTTGAATCACATTCAGTCTGGAGTAAACAAATGAATTATTCTTTATTGGTTGGACACAACGTGTTGAAAATAGAAGTAAGTTTCTACATCAATTAAGATATAAATGCATTAACTATACTCACAACCGTAATTTAAAATTTAGAACAATATGAAAAAAAATCTAAATCAAGTCTCAAAAACATCAAAATCCAGGAACAGATGTTGTCATGATATTTTACTTACTGAAGTAGGACTATTAACAACATTTTGTAGTTTCACACACTGTAGAAAGAAGTTGATTGCCTGAACCCTACTATTGTTGCTGATGGCTGGTGTTCATGCACTAAAAAGCCAGATGTTAACGAGAAAATTTCTTCCTTTGTTTATTAATTCATTCACTCATTCATTCATTCATTTCTATATGTACTTATGCATTCCTTTGGTAAATATTGCTAATGTTAATATCCCACATGTCAAATACTGGGAATATAATGGTGAATCAGAATGCCATAATTCTTACCCTTAATGGAGTTCATAATCTAATGAACAGGGAGACATTCAGCAAGTTAACGTGTAGTAGTAAATATTCTACTACAAAGGACAAAGTGAGCTGAGGGGATAAAAGAGGGGAAGTGTTTTAAGTAAGACATTCAGTAAGACCCCTCTGACAAGGAGACATTTATGCTAAAATCTGACGGAAGAACATGACTTGCCTTAAGAGTAGGGTCTAGTGCATTCTCTGCAAAGGGAACTAAGTCAAAGGACCAAGGTGAGATGTTTGTTAGCGCATCTAACTGTGTGATGGGCTGGTTGTTCGTAAGGTAGTAAGAGGTCTCACGGATAATATGAGGGGGGAAGGTAGGTCAGGAATCTGAACGTGAACATCCTTTGAAGTCATGAATTTTACTATAAATGCAAAAGGAAGCCTTTCGAGGAGTTTCTCGGGGAGAAGGATGTGAACTGATTGACATTTAAGTTATGAACTTGAGTGCTTTCCGGAGTGGATGAGAAGGGTAACAAGCCCATCCACCGAGGGGGGAGAGGGTTCACTGGGATGCAGGGATGAGATGTGCACTTTGGCAGATGTTGAGATCCACATGCCAGTGTGGCTTCTGTAGAGAGATCAGTACTGTTATCTAGTCGTCGAATTCAGAACTGGTGACTGTGACCCTGTGCTGATCTTCTGGGCACCGCGGACCTCCCAGCTGGAAGGGAGAGTCACTCAAGGCTTGACTGCTTCTTGTCATCTGTGGGTGTCCTGGGGTCATCAAAGGCAATGGTTTCTTACCAAGCTCCACTCATCACAATCCATTCCTGACTTCTGCTACACAGCCCTGACCCTGATGTGCTGGCCTGTTTGTGTGTGTGTGTATGTGTGTGTGTGTGTGTGTGTGTGTGTGCCTCCCAAACACAATCCCCACCTCTTGCAGCTGACTCAGTGTCTTGGTTGCCAAGCCCACGCTCTGGCTGGTATTTCATTCCAACCTAGTCTTCTCAACTCTGTAATCTGTCCAGTCTGGTCAAGCTTGGAATTGGAATTCACTTGTTCTCCTGGGTCCATTCGGAAGTGTCTAGAGAAGAGTTTAAGCACTTTGTTTTCTAAAGTTTGGAAAAATGAAGCCTTAAGAAGCACTGAGTATAATTAAACTGTAGTCCAGAGTTAGATGCAATTTAGTCATAGTTCAATTCCAAAATAAAAGTTGTGTAGGTGAGACCATGAAATTTCCTAACACATGATTTTAATACATTGTGCTAAATTTTCTAAAACAACTCAGGGGCATCAAAATTTACAGTAGATGGAGTATTTATGAAATATCTGGCATCAGCTATATTATATATATATGTATATGTGTATATACATAGATTGTAATTACATATAATCTTGTAAACTCAAGATTATATGACTTCGCGTCATTGATTTCTTGGGCAAATTTTGTGTTCCTTTCTCTGATTAAATCCCTTTAGGAGAAAAATAGGTGAACCCTGTCTGTCTACCTTTTTACAGGTCAGCCTCCATTTCTCTCTCTCTCTCTCTTTCTCTAAACTCTCCCAGATGAACTAATACTTTTCTAAAGCTTTAAATACCACATAAATATAGAGATTTCTCAATTTGTTTTCTGCAGCCAAGATAATTCTTCTATGTGCCAGACTCATGCATCTCATTTGACAGGCCCTCATAAATGCCTCATAAGCGTCCAAAAATTCACATGTTTATATTTGATCTTCTTCCCCCAGTCCCCCACTAAAACAGCACCCACTTCTTCCTCCCTGAATTTTTGGTTTCAGAAGAAGACACCAACACAAGCCTAGCTGTTCCAATTCTTCCTTTACCTGGAGACCCACCCAAGAAAAATCAGAAAATTCTTTTGATAGTATCATCAGAATTGGCCTAGAGTTTTTTTCCTTCTCACACTGTTTTCCTCATAATCTTCCATGGCCTCCTCTTTTGCCAGGATAGGAACTTACTAATTCATTTACCTGATTACACTACCTGCCAAAGAAGACAGGGTACCTTGGTGTCTGCTCTCCAGAGGCAAAAACAATCACACACAACAGGATTTCTACTTGCAGGTAGCACTTTTCTTTAGACGATTCAAAATGTATTCAATGCTACAATTAATTCAGAGGGGAAAGAGCCACAGCAACCAACTTTGAAATTTCAACCATGTGGCCAGCATCCCATGATCCTCTGAACACATTAAGATTTTTACTTTTTTTTTTTTTTCTGGAGACTATCCAACACTGACTAAAACAGCTTCAAGCCCAAGCATAAAAATATTCTTAAAATGATTGCATTTCAATTCTCACATTCTTTACATTTTTGTGCATTTTCAGAGAAGAAAATAATAAAGTTGAGTATTAGCAATTCCTATGTTCCTAGTTTGTGTGAAACAATATAAATCTCTATATGACTAGCCAATGACAAAAAAACCCCAAAAAACAAAAAAAAAATCCTTTTTTCTGGGGGCATCATTTGTGAAGATATAAAAATCCAATGATTTATCCCTTACCTGCTAAGTCATGATCTAGACTTAATAAATTTAAAATCTCACCATCAAAGCTAAATTACTATAAAGAAAAATTTAAAGAACACATTATATATGGTTTAAAAATGGGATAACAGGAAGTAAATATTTTGCTGAGATAAAAGAAACTGACATGCATTCAAATAACAATAACATTAGAAGTCATCTCCCTCATCTGACACAATGCAGGAAGTTTTGCAGGGGGAGGGAAGAAGTTGTTGTTATTATTTTAAAACATAGCTGTAGTTATCCAACTTCTGCTTAAACTCCAAGTGACTGGGTACTCCTTACTTTTATAGCACATTACATATACAAATACCTCAAATGTCTGGAAAACCGATCACTCTTTTTTCTTCCCCCCAAGAGTTTGGTTCATGCTCTGTCCTCTGGAACCAAGTTGAAATCTAATTCTTCTTCCATGTGACCTCTTCTGAGGAAAGCTCTTTCTTACTATTGTGTCCTATTGGCCAACTTTTCTACGTCAACCTGTTTTCAAGCTTCTTTTCGATCATTCATTCTTCATGTGATTCTTAATCAGTCCAGTTTTTTTTCTGGGCATTTATTCTTGGTTACTATCAGGAATTCACATCAAATTTGCAAGTCTGTAGTTTCCAGAATCTTTTCATTATTTACCCTTCATAAAAATCTGTACAATTATGTTTCTTAATTTGTATGGAAACATTTCCACTTTCTCTAAATTTTCTCAAAGGTCCTGGAGTCATGTTTGAAAGTTATCTTAGTGCCTTCGTGTATTTCTTTTGATCATGAAAATCTGAACTCATTTTAAAGCAAAAAAGAAACTCCTTATTTTTGTCATAATGCAATGTGAGTTCCAATTCTCCTTTAATGATATTTGTCAGCCTTTTCCAGATTGAAGATAAGCCTAGATGGATGAGAATCTGAAAGCACGCCAAAACAAACAAAAGATCACAAACCAAACCTCTCATCAGTATCACTGTCAAAGTGCCTTTTGCCCAGCTGAAATTTAAAATTTCCAGACAATCTCTTTTTCTATTATTTTATGTTTTGCTAATTTGAATTTGTCCTGCATGAAAATTACATGAGAATGCTGGAGTCCTGCCCATAAAGCTGATCCCATTAATATACATTGTTTTCTCTCCAGACACAAATGTCTGATTTCATAAAATACATAACCAGATTTTCAAGTAGTTTAAATTAATCCATATTGCATGGCCTCAACTATATACCATTAACAGAGAAAAGGGGGAAAGACTATGAAATACATAATAATCTGTAATTTATGACCCTTTCCTTTCCTCCACATAATGAAAACCTGAGATTTATTTTCTTACATGGATGGAAAAGGTATGGAATATTTCCCCCCATCCCCCCGACCTGAGAGTGCAGACTTATAGTGAATGTTTCACATCACTGGTTAGTAATGCTACATATTACATTTAACCACCTCATCTTCTTGCTACAGTTACTACGTGATAGAGTTTCAACAGTTTTTTTTTCCTTCCTCCTGCTCATTATGGAACAGATATTACAAGGGCTAAAAGGGGTCATACATTAACTGGATGAGAGCCAATTATGGGAAAAAACCAGAGCAGGACTCTTGGGCAAACTGAAAGCTGTACTAAAGTGATCACATGACTACACTTTAAGAAGCATGAAAATGTTCACTTTTTTTTCAAGATAATTTAACAGATGCATGTCAGTAAAATTATGACTAAATAATCCACTCAACGATACCAAGTGATAAGAATTCCTAGAAAAAGAAATTCTTGACATCAGAAAACCCTCTTCATATCCAATACTTGCTATAGAAATGTGCATTTGGGAAATATGTAATTATTTAAAAATAATTGAAGGATGCTTTTTGGCATCCCACCCACCTGTATTTAAATATACTAACAATCGAAGTTACTATTACTAGTATTACAGGAGAGCCATGGTCTCATGCAAATTGTTAGACAACCTGCATTCATAGACTTTGAATATAAAAACCAAATATTGTCCCGGAAATTACTAATATCTGAGTAGCAAATAATATACCCACAAGTATTTGATGTAAACATGTATCTACTTTTGGTAGCAAAAACCAAGCATTATCAATATTTCAGTTTGGAAGATAATATATGTGGAATATAGTATTTCAAGTATAACCTTTCTAAAATGAAATAGTTTTTGAAAAAATATCTCAGCAAGAGGTAAGTTGAACATTAAAAAACACTATTAGAATCCTTTTATTATCTTTGATGTTTTAGAATATTTTCCTGAGTTTTATATTCAAATGAATAAAACAATTACAAGTAGATATTTACTGTTAAAGAATAACAACTTTATTTTCAGTACTGATTTTGTTACATATCAGAGCACTATAAATAATACCAAGAAGTACCATAAAACTTAACTCCAAATTATTTCATTATAAACCTTTTTATAAGGAAATAAAGTATTAGATTGTAGCTCAAACTGTTAGAAATATCTGATGTGATGAGTGAATACCCACAGCCAGATGCACAAAAACACTTGAATAGAGCATCTTCTTAGAAGAGATTCAGCTGAAAAATAGCCAATAACAAGTAGAATTCTCAGGCAACTGAGAATTCTAGGGAAATAGGAAACTAAACATGGGTCTAGCAGACTTGGTAACAACTAGACAAAACATTCATCTAATTCCAGTCCAAGAAAGCAAAGATAATCAATTACAGGTGGAAATCAAGTTGGATCAATCATGAGGCTGTACCCCACCTCCTGCTAGGTACTCTGGGAAATTCACGTGGACTTGGTGATAGGATCTCTGTCCTCACAGACTAGGAAACCCGGTTCAGATTCTGCTGGTTAACGGGAATCACTTTGCTTGAAGAGGGATTTCCGGGTATGACAAGTTTGGCGTATTCTTTGGTGGAACTTGCATGGGGTGGGGGAGGACACCTGCTCAGCTATTGGGTTTCAGTGAAATCACCCCTGACAGTCTACAGCCAGATTGCCCCCCGCATCTGTTGTTCTGGCTAAAATTAAACCTGATAACTGCAGAACATGACAATATGTTTCTAATTAGAGCAATGTTATGATTTTTAGACAAAAGTGGTCCCAGTTGGGCAGAATTCTAACCTGGGCCGTTGGCCTCCTCCAGAGGGGCAGTTATGTCGTCACCTTTTAAAATTTGTATTTAAGATCTGAGGATGGAGTGGAGAGGGCAGTAGATCCTGATTTTTCCTCCCTTCATTTTCTCTTAGGATTTCCTAGCTAGGATGTCTAGGGGTGAAGGTTAATTTCACCTTTTTGAACTCATGTTTTAAAAGCTGGGTACTTCCGAACACTTCCTTTTCCTTTATTAGGATAACCACCCCTCCCCCCATCCATTTATGAATGAACTTGATTGAGTCCCCGGGGTCTCCCCTGTGTTCCTCCTTCAGATGGTTCTTGTGATGGATTTGGTCTACAAATGCTTCCTAGATGTTACCCAGAAAACATCCTTCCAAGGGGCTACACCACACAGGAGCCCACCAGTGTCCCCTGTACACTAGTGCCTGTCACAACTAAAGTAGAGCAAAGAGGCTGGTGTCAAACCATCACACTGACCTCCTGCATGCGTCTGTGTCACTGTGTCCCTCCCCTGCTATGTGTGGACTCCTGATTTCTGGTTCTGCACATGAGGAGCTTGGATGTCAACACTCTGACCCAGGAACAACTAAAAAAATGAACAAACTGAAAAATCAACAACTCTTCTCGGATCCAGAAGAGCAGGAAGGACACACAGCAACATGCTGTCCCAAAGTTTGGAGAGACAGGTGAATACAGGGAATCATGGTTTATGGGAGCAGTGACTCGCCAGCAGAAATGGCCTCAGGAGCACTGAGCCAGGGTAGGAAACCCTAATCTGTAATCGAGTTGCTGGTGCTCAGTGCAGACGATACTGAGAGTTAAAAACCCAGTTGTGGGGCGTGGAGCACAGTATGGTGAGGGTTATCTGCAGGAGCTCGACCAGGTTTCCATATCACAGGGGGAAAAAATCCACTGGGCTTCTAGCAGGCAGAAGGGAAAAGGAACCACTTTGGACAATGTCAGAGAGCTCTGTCCTTCTCAGCAAGGCCTGCCCTCAGGAGAAACTAATTAACCGGAGCTAAGCCCTGCTGGCTGTTATCAGAGCCTAACAGACTTGGGGAAAGGCAGTCAACAACCACAGCCTCTCCAGCCTTCCTGTCCCACCTAAGAGGGGAGAAAAACCTGATAAACACTTGTGAATCTCACAGCCCAGAGGCACAGATTCACTGAAAGCCTGAGCCCTCATCATAGGACTGTGGGACACTTCCCTTCATGTCAAACCTCACCTAAAGCCTAATTACATCAGTTCCTTTTACTCTGTATGTCATGTCTGGCTATCAAGAAAAGAGTTAAAAGGTATGCCATAATGTAAAAAAAAAAATACTATTTGAAGAAACAGAGCAAGCAACAGAATCAGATGAGGTGGGGATGTTGGAATTATCAGATTGGGAAATTAAAACAGCTATGATTAATATGCCAAAGGCACTAATGGATAAAGTAGCCAGCACGCAAGAACAGATGGTCAATGTAAAGGGAGAGATGGAAATCCTAAGAAAGAAACACAAAGAAAGACTAGAGATCTAAAACACTAAAAGAAATGAAGAATCCCATGATGGACTCACTAGAAGACTGGACACAGCTGAGGAAAGACTCTCTGAGCTAGAATATACTCCCCCAAACCGAAAAGAGAACAAGAATGAAAAAAAAAAAAAAGACAATATCCAAGGACTGTGGACAACTGCAAAAGGTGTAACGTGTGAAATGGGGACACCAAAAGGAGAAGAAAAGGAGGAAAAAAAGAAATATTTGAAACAATAGTGACTGACCATTTTTCAAAATTAATGTCAGACACCAAGCCACAGATCCACGGAGCTCAGAGAACACCAAGCAGGATCAATGCAAAAGACAAACACACTACACATCAGCATATTATTTTCAAATAACAGAAAATCAAAGATAGAGAAAAAATCCTGAAAGAAGCCAGAGGGGGAAAAACACCTTACCTATAGAGGAACAAAAATAAGAATTACATCCAACTTCTCCTCAGAAACCACGCAAGTAAGAAAAGAATGGATGAAATATTTAAAGCTTCGAGAGAACAAAACCATCAACCTACAATTCTGTACCCTATGAAATTCTCCTTCAAAAGTGAAAGAGAAAAAGAGAATTTCTCAGACAAAAAAAAAAAGAGAGAGAATTTTTTGCCAGTAGAAATGACTTACAAGAAATGTTAAAAGAAGTTTTCTAGAGAGAAGGAAAATAATACAGGTCATAAAGTTGGCTCTACAGAAATAAAGGGAGAGCATATAAGAAGGAATAAGTGAAGGTAAAATAAAACTTATTTTTAAGCAATCTAACAGATAACAGTTTGTTCAAGATCATAACAGCAGGAATGTACTTGATTATGTATGCTTATGTATATATCATATATCTATACATTGTCCTATATATATCTCTATGCTTATGTAAGATTATATGTGTGAAATGGATGACAGAAATGATACAAAGAACAGGAGGAAGGAATTAGGATTATTTTGCTGTTATAAGGTACTCAAACTACCCGTGAAGTGCCATAGTGTTGTTTGAAAGTGGACTTGGATTAGTTGTAATTGTGTATTTCAAACTCTAGGGCAGCCACGAAAACATGTTTAAAGAAGAAGTATAACTGCTATGCTAAGAAAGGAGAGAAAATGGAATCATAAAAAATGCTCAATTAAAACCACAAAAGTCAGAAAAAGAGTGAGAGAAACCACTTTACTGGGCACCATTTGGACATGTATTCCTTGACCGTCAGAAATGCAAAGATTGTGTTGGACGTGATTTGTGGGAAGCCTGAGTTAGAGAATGAGGAACACAGAACTCCAATGGGACAGCAATGCCGACATCCTCCAGAGCCCAGTGGTGGAGGTCGCTTCTGCTTTTTGGAAGTACTATTCCTAAAGCTGGCCCAACTCCTTCCCTCAGTAAGTCTGCAATCCCTCTCTCTGCTGCAGGATGACTGGGAAGTCTGTGTGGGTGGATTCTGTGTAACTGCAGGGTGGACCTCAACTCTGCCTTACAAGGAGGGTCGGGCACCCTCGGAGAGGGAAGAGGGGCACACACCTTCTTCCCCTTAGAAACACGCACATAGGACGTTACCTGAGAAAGAGGGAGGCACTTCCCAAGTCGCCTCATCTCTCTTCTTGACCTTTTACTTTTCTAAGTCCCTCGTTTTCTCCAGAAAGGCTCACGCAGCTCTGTGCAGGGACACAGGTGTTCCTCCTACCATCTTTAGGTCACCTGAGAGCTTCTCCAATGTCTGTATGCTCTTTGGTTAAACACTCGCATGCACACTTTTCCTCTAGCAAAGCATGTCCTCTGCTACCCCTCCTTTACTGGAGTAAAGCCAGGGGACACGGTGGGCTTCCTCCGCCCCCTCCTGTTCTCCATCTTTCTATTCCACCTTTGGTCCGCTTGATAAACCTGTTATATCTCATTTATTCCCACAACTCTTACACCTCTGTACCCCAAGGAGCAGTTGATTGTTATTCCTGTAATGGCATACAGTCGTCAGGGTTGTATTTACTTATCACACAAAAAAGATGAATTCAACCCGTTGGGCAGCGTGTACATCACACAAAAGCAAACTTCCATGTGGGTTTATGCAGCCAGTAGGGGTGTCTCCCCAGCTCAGAGGAGTACCAAGTCTCCTTGATCTTAACTGTTTATTTTAAACCAATTCCGGGGGCCATTTAGTCAACATTTAAACTATGAATTGTGGAATCATGCCTCCATACCTAGGAACTCTCCAACTCAGGGCTTCTAATGAGAAATGGATTTTCCAATTAGTAAAGGGACTAAGGTCTTTCAGAGAGCCATGTCAGCAAAACCCTTAAAACTGCTTATCCTAATACAGAATTGCTCCCCACCTCAGTTTAATCTCTGCCGCCAGAGCTATTTCCCTAAAGTAATCAATACATTTGATTTGAATGTCTCATTTTTCCCTCAAAGTTCCCTGCCCTTCATTCCCTGTATGAAGTGTTATAACATTTTCTCTTTGCCCATTGGAGTTTTTTTGTTCTAAAGACCTAACTCAAAGACACCACTTACATGAAGCCTTCTCTGAACTTGCCTGAAACTAGTCACTCCTCTTCCTATGATGTCTCTTCAGGAAAAAAAATTAAATAAGAATATACGGTCTAGTTACTGGGTTGTTTTGATATTTCACTGTCTCTGCAAGTCTTTATTTAGTCATGTGCATTGCTGGACATGTTTTATAGCATGTAGATAATTACTCATACAAACAGGTAACAATATATGAAAATACACTATGAATAGAAGCAACCACAGTGAAGCACATTTCCAAGATACCTGTTTTGAAATCTAGTGTAAAAGTGAAAAATATCTAGCAGTTGGAGTCAAAACCCAGCTGGACAGGTTTGCAGGAGCTAATTTGCATATCTCCTACCAACCTGTCCAGTGACGTCATATCAGCCACATTAAGTGTTTTTGCATCATGGAAATCAACCAATTTTGTTAATCAGGACTCTTTCCTTCCTCCCCCTCCCACCCCCCTCAGAGTCAAACATTTACCAGCACTCCACTGATAACATTCCTTTTTAAAAAAACATCCTGCATCTGTGGTTTGTAATCAAACCTTCCCTATTATCCTCATTAAAAAATTCTTAGTCTTATCATCAGATTTTATAAAAAGCATGTATTTGCATAGCAATACATTTTATGGTGGTGTTGATTTTTCTCTGAGGGTTATTTCTACAAACACTTGTCTAGTTAAGGTCTACAATTGATTCAATATGATTGATAAAATAATTCTCAATTTTAAAATCGATAGTTTATATCTTTAATATGTGAGAATATTACATAAAAAACACAAATGATATTGTACACAAAAATTAAGAATTATGTATAAGAAAGTATGGATGATTTAAATAAATTATGAAACATAGTGTAGCTCTTCTATCATATTTAACTTGTTTTAATTTTTCCTAATATGACAGAGTTTAATCTTAAAAGTTGGTCATGTACACTACTTTCCAATGGCTGCTATAACAAGTTGCCACAACTTAGTCCCTTAAAACAAGGTATTCTTTCACAGTTCTAGAGGTCAGAAGTCAAAAATCAGTGTCCTGGGCCAACATCAAGGTGTCAGCCAGGGTCCCACTCCCTCCAGAGGCTCAAGTGGACATTCTGTTTCTTGCCTTTTCAAGCCGTTGGTGGCTGCTGGCATTCCTTGGCTTGTGGCCACAGCACTTCAATCTTTTCTCCATCTTCACATTGCCTTCTCTTCTGTGTGTGTGTGTGTGTGTGTGTGTGTGTGTGCGCGCGCACGTGTGTGTATATATGTGTGTGTCTTCTCTGTTTCAAATTTCCCTGTACCTCTCTTTCATAAGAACGCATGTAATTACATTGGCTTCACTTGGAAAATCTCCAGATACTCCCCATAAGTATCCCCAAGATACTTAATCATGTCTTTTACCATTTAAGGTAGTTTTCACAGGTTCCAGAGATTAGAACTCAAAATCAGCCCCCTATTTGGCCTATCACCTTGAAAAAAAAAAAAAACTAAATATTTAAAAAAATATTTTCCAAGGGAGCCTACGTGTTTCAACCACTTTTCAGGGGCAGGAACAAAGTTACCCAGTATCGTGAAACATTCACTGAACATTCAGGAGTGGCCAGAATAAAGATACAAAATATCTATCTTATTAATATTTATGGATTATTGTGATTACTTTTGAACTTCAGCTTATGCATTTGTCACAAATGCCTTGGCTTTTCTTTCTTAAGTATAGTACAATACCCTGTTCATTTTTAAAGTTGGGTTATTTATACATGAAGAAATATTTTTCAATACCCATCTTGTGTTGGAAAATTTTTTAGTTCTTACCTGAAGATTTTATGACAGGTGTCACCAATTATGCATTTCTTCATAAGTTCCAATATACATAAATCAAGTTGATTTGTCAGATTCTTTAGAATCACAACTTGAATCAGCACATTCTTACTGAAAATATTTTTACTGAACGCCAAGCATGTCCTCAGTGTTTTATCATCTTCTCGAAAAGTAAAGAACCATAAACTATTGTCAGGAATGACAGAACGTTAAGGAAACAGAGAGAAGTGATCTAGTTCAGAGCTATACAGACCCTCAGCCAGCACAGTGAGTTTAAGACGAGGCATGAACTTATTGATTCTTATTATCTTACTCTTACCAGTGCTTCATGTTGACTCTCTCATTTAATCCATGGAATTTAACCACAGAGAAATCACTCACGTGATATAGGCAGTTCAGTAGGGTAAAGGGGAGTGAGTTTTGGGATTCAGATATGGGTTGATTTCTTGATTCTGGTGCTTATGTAGGAGTGGACAAACATTTACCATGCTGTATTCGTTTAATCCCAAGTAACTAGACATCACAGACCTCCTGATATATGATAATGGCTCTTGGAATAAAAATATATAATAAGACCTATATTACATTACACGGTTAGAGACGACATGTGCCTACATGTGCAGGAATTTTTAAAGATGACCATCAGTTATCTTTCAGGGAGTAAAAGAAGGCTTTAAAGAGAAGGTTCTTCAGCCTTTAAAGACTAAAGAAAGGGAAGAGGAGAAAAGGCGCACGCACGCACACACACACACACACACACACACACACACACACAGAAGGAGGAGGAAGAGGATAAAGTTATGGTTCATGAGACTAGCAGGATATGTGTATATGATAGTCGGAAGCAACCCTGGCTGGATTAGGGAAAACGTAGGATAACATTAGAAAATAATGTTGCTTAGTTAGAGGAAGACGCAGGTACTGCAGATTTTGAAAATTAGGTAAAAATGGTCACATGTGACGTGACAAGAGATGGGGAACCACTGAAGGGCTTTGAGCAGAGGAGTGATATAATGGAAATAGTTGATCATTTGCATATATAGTGAAAGAGTTTAAAGAATACTAATCAAATGAAATTGGGAACTGAGAAAAAAATATTTCTTCTGAAATAGACAATTTAATGGAAAATTGTGACAGTATCCAAGTAAATAACATAACAAGCAAAAGACTTTGCAGAATATTGATTTAATGCATCACTTAAGCAAGAGAATATCTCAGACCTGCATTATCTATGCTCTATTTCCTTGTACCTTGGACAGCTTATCTATTTACTTCCCTCCAAAGAACAGGCACATTTTTCTACATGAATTGTTTGCTTATGATGTATAGTATTTAACAGAGATAAACTGCTGCTCAGAGATAATTCAGCACTTTTGGAAGTTATGTATTCTTTAATATGCCATGGGTTAGAATATCATGAATAAAAATGACTAAATTAAATTCAGACCAGCAGAAGATAACTGCCATCATCATCATCTGTTGAAAACATCACTGCCAAAGAAATCACTTTCAATATGCACAAAAGTTTGTAAATTGCAATTTGACCCCATTGTACAAATTTCAATAGTCATCTAAAACATCGAAAGAACCCATTTAAAATAATTATGTTGATTCTCAATTGTGCCTTCAAATGATATGTTCAGTTCACAGATTGGGGATATGACAAGAACATATGCCATAAAACCAGGATGAAAAGTTGAAGTTAGTTATCAGATCTATTGTTAATTTTAAGATGCAGGTAAGGAAAATTTACCTCTTTAAATTAAGAAAACTAATCTGAAAAAAAATTGGTATGGTTATGTCTATATAGTTACCATATTAAAGATAAAATTAACCTTTATTCCAATGAAAGCTCTGTGGAATTCTTTTAGGGTAGGAAAATAAATGTCACTCCCCATTAAAATGAAGCAAATGCCTTATTTGGTCAAGGCAGCATGCATAATTTAATTAGATGCCCTAATATTCTGGAAAATGGCATGAAAGGGCAGCTCAAATATATTTAGCAGTTCTGAATTTTAGAGGTGTTATAGCTGGAAGAGGTGTGTCCTTACAGAATGCTTTATGATAGCCTCACTTCTGCTCATGACTACAGAGGGGTCTTAGGAAATTTCTTCTCCCCTAAAACTGCAGAGCACGAGAAGTCCAGGAGTGAATGGACGTCAAACTTGAGAGGCAGAGATCTTGAATTTCATAGCAAGAATCTGAAGAGATCAAGGTTCACAGCTATCTGGAATGAGTCAGGGCTGCAGAGGATTTGGCTTTGGGGAAAGAGGGTAGAAGGAGAAAGAAAAGCTCTTGTAATTGAAATTCTTTGGGGGATGAAAAGTTTGATCTCACTTTTGTTTTCATGACTATAAGCGAATAAGAAAACTGATATCTTATTATTTGTAAAACCCTGAATATTTAGGCAAACCCCTAATTTAGGGTCAAAAGTCAGAATCAGATGAAATATATCAGTGTCATTTGAGTTTCCTTCCCTCCCGTAGGAGTTGATTTGACTCTACATCAAGGAGAGGATCAGTGAATGTGAAATGATGTAGATGAACTAAGAACAATGACAAGAACTCCCCCATAGAACTTAATGAAAATCATGCCATTTATAGGCACCAGAAAACATGAAAAACCAAAAGGAAATAGTCATAAGAGAGATTTGCAGAGCAATGTTCTCCAGAGTTCGAGAACATTAATACTTGTGTTGACTAGACTTTTACTTATTTAGTGCCAAAGTTGTCTTCTCTTATCTGCTTCTTGTTTTTAGATTATATATAGTAGATTACATATCATTCAGTATATTAAAAGAAGCCTAAGAATTTATTATGTTTAGATGCATTTCGATGATTTTATACCTTGTTATCTCTTCCTGTGGGGTAAGAAAAGGCATTATTCTTTTATTTTCCCAACTGATGATAGTGCTGGAAAATAGTACCTTCTCAATAAATATTTGTTAGCTAACTGATTCAATCTTACTGTGCATATTATAAATGAAGAAAACAGTGAGGCCCCACATGGTGTCTCAGGCAGACTTTAGGACAACTTCTCAGTTGCTCCAGGAAGCAGGAAGTCCCTCCAGTAAAAGGGATGTGTCTTTTTCTATTAAGATGCAATATGTTATATAAGTCATAGGGAAAGTGAGGCCCATATACATTGATTTGATGGTTATGATCAGAAGTTGCACCAAATCTGTCTAGAATGGAAGTTTGTTTCTACGGCCAGGCCATGTCAGATCTCAATCCAAGGAACTGATGTGTTGGGGATTGAAGGAAAGATGTCAGGAAATCCAGTGGTCAGAACGTAGCTGAGTATTAAGACAGAAGCAAACTATGGCGTTGTAGAAAATTCAAGAAGTCTACCATCCACACTGCAGACTGCATCACTCTCCGTTCTTGCTGAAGATTGACTCTCTTGATTTCCTAGTCTATATTCTTGCTGAAAATAGACTTTCCTTCTTAGTCTATAGACTGAAGTGGAAATCTCTTAATCACAACTTCAAATTCCTAAGAAAAGGATTGTGACACACTGTGCTTAGATCAAGTCCCACACCTGGACCAGCACATTGTGAGCTGGGTAATAAGAACATGACTGCTCCAGATGCAAATATGTGAATGGAACTTCCTAGAAGTCTGGGGAAACAATCCAACAGCAGCTACTATATTCCTGCATCCAGCTGCTGGCAGGTGGTCTGCCCTAAACGAGAAGACATACATCCTGTATGATTCCCATGCTTCCATTACCTTCTGGATGACCTTGGATAGATTGAGCGAGTGGATTTTTTTTTTTTTTTTTGAGTATAGTTGTTTTACAATGTTGTGTTAGTTTCTGTTGTACAACGAAGTGAATCAGCTCTATGTATACATATTGGATGTAGTAGTTGTCAACCTAAGGACCAGGTCTACAATCACCTTAGTACTCAAGTTTGCACCCCATCCATTTTCTCTCTTTTTTTCCTATCTAGACCGACAGCTCAGGTTCTCATACACTTCACTGCTGGCTGTGCTCACTACATAGTCATTTCCGTCCCCACTGACTAAGAAGCATAGTTTTGTCATTTGCTTTTCATTCCCTGAGCCCATCTCTAATGCAAAAGCTCAAACTGGAAATTTCCAACATAACATTCGCCCGTTAAAGCAGCCAACTAATGTTACTATTCCCCTCATACCCCACCCCCATACACATGGAAAAAAAATAATCTGTTCAGGGGAGGGGAAAGAATGGTTCCATTTTCTTTTAAACGTTTCTTTCAAAGAATGTATTGTTCCCATTATATTATATATTACTCTAAGACAAGTCCCCAAGAAGGATTTTTTCCCCTTGTTTCTAAAGTCTTTTAAAACAATCTTTGAAAGAGCACATCCAACCACCCATTTTTCTAACTGATATTTTCACTGCTTAGTCTCAAGCTTAGAAATGTGGAGCTTCACTGGTGGAACTTTCTATGTAAATTATTAATCCAATTTAATTTAAATTTTCATAAGTTATTAAAGGAGATTGCATGTGAATAGCCAGTTTTCAGATTTGGTAAGTTCTAATTCAAGACAGTGGTAATGTGCAGGCTTTGGGTATTAACTTTCCTTAAGTAAAGCATGAAATAATTTCTTTCATCCAAGACAAAATGTGGATGGCAGATGCTTTTCAAAGGGTTTAATTAATTATCTCAATTTTAGACCACCCAAGAGTTGGGAGTTGTGTTGGAAGTGAATATATAGATACAGCTCAAACGTAATGTGATGTCTGGAAGGCCTAACAATTTTCTTAATTGAAGACCTTACTGGGTAATTTGGTGTGTCTGTAAAAGCCACATACTTACCTAGGTCAAGAGGCTGGAGTTGTAGAGTGAACTTGGATTCCTTGTGCCTTTTCTATTTTATTTTCCAGGCTCAGTAGGTAATTTCTTAAAGTTAATTGCCCGTAAAACACTTGCTTTCATTCAATAAAGTGTCATGGCCTGAGTGATATTTTTGAAGATAAATAAGAAATAAGAGAAAAGAAATCTTTGTAAAAGGAAGACCCTGGAAGACTAAAAGAACATTCAGCACAAGTTTCTATAAATACTTACAACCCCCCAAATAGGATTAAAATACTTCAATCTGACATTTCACCGTGTTACAATTACATGGATACTCAATTTATGCCAAGAAATGTAGAACAGCTTAAATTAATCATATGTGTGATATTAGAAGAAACATGAATGCCCAAACCAGAATGCAGTAGATAGTCACTTAACGGTGTTATTTGAAGACCATAAAACAATCTCACTGTTTATCAAAATGTTTCCTCTCCAAGTAGTCATTGCCAAAGATGTTCACCCCTGGATTCCCAATAGCAGAAGCTATTAAATTGAGAAATTTAAGACAAAGGTAGATCAATCTACTTCTCTTCCTTTTTCTACCTGATGACAAAACAGCCACAGGAAAACCGTGGAACACCAAAATAGTGAGTTTTGACTTTGTTCTACATGAATCATATTCATATTTGGGAAATCCTCCATGTCTGAATGTTTAACTTTTACATACTTGTAGGAAATATGGTCATCATACCCAAGAGAGGATAATAAACCAAGAAAAGTCAAAAGCATTTCAGTCACTTAAAGCTAAAAATCTAAGTTCATGAAAAGTTTTGTCTATTACAGAGTTCAAAAAAGAAAAAAGAGGCACCCTTTTTACTATGCTTGGCCTAACTATCTAAGAGCTGACCACATAGCCCAATGTGGGCTCATTGTAAATTCAGAATGCTGGAGAAACTTCCTGCTCAGATAGCTTTCATTTTCATCTGATCCTAATTTTCCCACCCAAGATTCAGACCACCCATGACAAACAAACAAACAAAATTACTACCAAGAGCTAATTTTATACTGAAAACAATTTGTATATAAATGTGTGAAACGCAGGACTGTCTGTGGACCCTATCCTTTAGGATACAAGTTTAAGGCCAAGTTAGAAGTCTTAACAGAACTTCTTACATTTTCACAGTCGTTATGGTTGTAAGTGTTGGCAAGCAGAGACATGGTGCTTTTACTATGTTGCATTAGGAGTTTCCACAAATCACATAATTTCCTAGATCTCAGTTTCTCTATACGTAGTAAAGGGAATATCAATACTTGTACCGCCTTCCTCATTGTGTTATTGTAAATATCAAATATAACAGTGGCAATGAAAGAACTTTGAGGTGTATCGAGTGCTGTATAAATAGAAGAGGTTGTCATTGGTGAATGTGTTTTCGTAAAGACATTTTAGGATTTATAATATGGTATATATTCTGGGCTTATTTAATAATATGCAGTTTAACATGTCCAATTCTGCCATCAATAACATTCATTCTTCAATAGATTTTCCTTTAGTAAGTTGAAAATAGAAATTGACCTTTTTAACGTACAAAGAAATATCTTTACGTGACAAAAACATAGATCTACTTTCTTTTTTTACTTTACATGACTGACCTAGAACAATTATAAAAGCACATACCTACAACTTTGAAAGAGCAAGTGAACATATAATCACAAAACTCATTTATTAGTCTTTATTTTATTTTCATCACTATCACATTTGGGCATTTTATTCAATTTTGTTTTCTCAACTAATTCCTTTGTAAATGAATATATGTAATGGTTGTACACTATATTTAGAATATGGGGACTCAAACTTTGAACCATAGACACAACAAATTCCAGACACATATTCTAGTTAGATAGTTCACTGAACATTCAATAGCAATATATTCTAGTTAATCTGTACAGTTGACTTTAGCTTTTAGCTATGCAAGAGTTTCTCTATTGTTTTCACTATGGAACTACGTTAATAATTTTTTTATTGTTACACTTCGGTGATTCTTTCCCCGCAAATACATTAATTGAATTCCCTTATAATTATTTATGCATTCATTCATTCAGCAAACATACGAGTGCCTATTTTATGCAACACAACGTTCTAAGCACTGGGGGAAACATATGAGTCATGTTCAGGTGGAAGGAGACATATAATAGAAAAGTGGGTTAAAATGAGATATTTTCTGATAGTATTAAGTTCTATGAACAGAAAACAAAACCAGACCTTAAGTTATATAAGTCAATAGATGAGTGCCATTCTAGAAGGAAGTTTTCTCTGAGCAGTGGCATTTGAAGAGAAACACAGGTGATGGACATAAAGGAGTCAGCCCAGGAAGATTGAGGGGAAGGGCGTTCTTGGCAGATGGAACAGCTAATCCAACAGCTTGAGGAAAGCCTGAAACTCTAGGAAGGCCGGTATGATTGCAAGCCGTGAAAGCGGGGTGGATACCAGGTGAGATCAGAGTGTCAGGTAGGAACAGTAATAGGGTGAGGCTGTGTCTTACAGGTCACAGCGAGGAATCAGGAGGTTAATAGAAATGTCATGGGAAGCAACTGGAGAACTCTAGGCAAGAAAGTGACAAGGTATATTCTGTATTTTAAAAGCTAGCTGCTGCGTGGAGCATAGATCATAGTGGGAGTGAGTGCACGTGCAGAATCAGAGAGACCAGATAAAGGTGGTTACAGTAATGGATGTGAGAGGTAATAGTGGCCGGGACATGCATAGCAGTGAAAGATGTGGGGAGAGGCTATTACATTTAAGGTCTATCTGGAAGGTAAGTCTCACAATATTCACTTATCCGCGGACACGCAGGGGGAAGGAGACTCAAAAAAATGAGAAAGCCATGTGACCTGACCAACCTCATAATTTCAATTTGTTCTTTTAAATGTAGGAAGCCCTTACTTTTACAGACCCCTGGAAGAGGAGGAAGTATGCAAGAATACTTCGATTTCTTAGAATTCCTCCAGTTTCAAGAGAAACAGATTTTAAGCCAGGGGAAAGGAAACCCATTCCCTCTGAGTGTGCGAATGGGCGTTTTCAAGGTTCCCTCAGAAGAAAGGTACTGAATCCACTCTGTCTTTATATTCTAGAACTAGGATATTAGTTCCCTTGAGTGTTCTCTAAACCACTGGACAAATACAGTGCTTTGCTGATCCATCAATTTTACTCAAAGATTTTAAAGGCTTGGGAAGCCAAGTTTAATTTATGCATTTTAATTTTTAAATGTATGTATTCAGTATGTACAATTTATATATTTCATTTTAAAATTTATTTTAAAATTTATGTGCTTTAATTTTAATGTATGTCATATATAGTAGCATTTGTAAACTATGAGGTAGAATTAAATATGTCCATGCATTTTTTCTAGATAAAATAGGAGATTAAAAAACAGGCTCCTGGGCTTCCCTGGTGGCGCAGTGGTTGAGAATCTGCCTGCCGATGCAGGGGACACGGGTTCGAGCCCTGGTCTGGGAAGACCCCACGTGCCACGGAGCAACTAGGCCCGTGAGCCACAACTACTGAGCCTGCGCGTCTGGAGCCTGTGCTCCGCAACAAGAGAGGCCGCGATAGTGAGAGGCCCGCGCACCGCGATGAAGAGTGGCCCCCCCTCGCCGCAACTAGAGAAAGCCCTTGCACAGAAACGAAGATCCAACACAGATAAAAATAAATTAATTTATTAAAAAAAAAAAAAAGGCTCTTCTGAGGACTTCAGGTTTTGCCTTAAGGAAAATAAGGGCCACTGAAGTGTTCCCTTTAAAAGATGGAAGATTTGAGAAAAGCTTGTTACAGGAGGGGACATGGAGCGGGGATGAGCCAGGCTGAAGCAGAGGGGAATCTCTGATCGGAAGTATTACGAATATTGAAGCATGCTCGCCAGGAAATAGATGGAGCGAAGTGGACAGAGTCAAGAGGCCTCTGGGTATGCTGATGAATTGGATATGAGCCTGGGAAAAGAGAAGGAAGATTTAAATATTCGGCCCCAGTTTTCTGTCTTTGGTCCCTGGTGGTTCTGTTCATGGAGATGGAAGTAATGAAGGTTACACAGATCAGAAGAGATGATGAACATATTGAGTGCGAGGTTCTGTGAGAGGTTCAAGGGGAAAGGTGTGGTGGATCTACAGCTCCTCAGGAGAGAGGTCCGGGCTGCAGTTAGAAGGATGGAAATCATCTGTACAGAGTCGTCATCAAAGCCATGGAGGTGAATTAGTGAGAAGAGAATAGAGCCTCTGAAAGACTGAAAAATACAAACACACTACAAACAAGAAGAGGAAACACAGTTTACTAAAGAGAACAAGAAGACATAAAATGATAGAAAGAAAACCAGGGACACATAGGCCAGAAGGAGAGACCGCTTCAAGAAAGAGGGAGTGACCGACTGCACAGACGTTTTAGAGAAGCCAAGTAGCAAAAAGGCATGGGATTTAGCAACACACAGTCCTGGTGGTCTTCTCAGCACAGCATAGTGAAGACACAAGCCAGATTTCAGCAGGCAGACAAATGATAGAAAAGAAAGTTGAAATTGTGTGTCATTAAATCTTTCAAGGAGTTTGTCCAGGAAGGACAGAATACAGAAGGGGGACCTGGTACCCAAGGCAGGGACCTTTAAGTATTGAAGAGAACTGAATACTTTTAAACGCTAGCAAGAAAGACTGAGTAGGCAGGGAGCTGTTGACAATGTGAGGAGGGTAGAAACATATAAGAAAAAGTTTCTGAGCAGGCAGGGGATGTAACAGCCTTGTACACGGTGAGTGATTTGCCTTGGACAGATTTGAAAACAGCTTTTCCATTGTAATGGGAAGAAATGAGGAAAGGACGAATCTTCATCTCGGTAAGTTTACTGGTGCCCCTGGGAATGAGAAGGTAACACAATCTAGGAAGATGGATGGGACAGAGACAGAGAGAGAGAGAGAGGGTGTAGAGCATTGTAGACAGTGAGAAAAAGAGCTGACTGGGCAAACAGGTGTTATTCAGGAACTAGGCAACTTTGGACATGATGTGTTTATAATAGTCATACCCTTTACAGACATTAGAATTTGATTTGGCAGTTCTTAGAAGCCCAGATTAGTCTAGAGGAGATAATCAATTGGATTCATCCAAAAATGGGTTTTACCTGGTGGGCTGGATGAGGCATCAGAAGGAAAACAGGGCAAGGAAGTTGGGGCTATTGACCAGATGCTGTAGGAATTCATAAAATGTGGACTCTCACAGAGAAGGAAGTATGAAAGGAAAGGGAAAGAAAAATGGAAATGGATGATGGATACGGGGAAAATGGAGGAGCCAGAGAGTTTGGAGGGATCAGAAAGGGTGAGAGGGAGGCGTAGTGATCAAGTTGGAACGGTTGAAGGTGGTGGTTACAGAGCATGTGGGTTCATTTGACAATTTCAAAAGCAAACCGTCCCAACCTCTACGGTGCAGGCAGGGGTGACTGCGGTGGGAGTGGAGGTGGGAATCATCGGCACTGAAGAGGTCAGTGAACCAAGATAGTAGACAGTTGGATATATTGCTCTGTGAACACTGAACTAAACTGGGGGGACAGCAGGACCAGTGATAAATAGGAAATCTGAGAACCGGATGCCCTGTCCCCGGTGGGTGAGAAGGACAGAGGAGTTGATAGGTGATGGCCAAGAGGAGCTAAGTAAGCATGTGCCAACACTGGGAACCTCAGCTTGGCCAGTGTGAGCGCGCCCCATGGTTAATCTAGACCAACAGTGGGGAGAGTCTGTGCTCTCAAAATCATTTCCCTCCTGTCCTCCAGTGTCGGACTCATTTACTTTGACATTATTTTATTTTATTTAAAAAAATTTTTGTTTTATGTGGACAACTTTTAAAGTGTTTATTGAATTTGTTACAATATTGCTTCTGTTTTATGTTTTGGTTTTTTGGCCGCAAGGCATGTGGGAATCTTAGCTCCCTGACCAGGGATTGAACCTGCACCCCCTGCATTGGAAGGCAAAGTCGTAACCACTGGACCACCAGGGAAGTCCCCATAGAGTTTATTTTAAAATGTTATTTTTAACACCTTAGCATTATCTTTTTTTTTTTTTTTTTAAGTATTTATTTATTTATTTATGGCTGTGTTGGGTCTTCGTTTCTGTGCGAGGGCTTTCTCTAGTTGCGGCAAGCGGGGCCCGCTCTTCATCGCGGTGCGCGGGCCTCTCACTGTCGTGGCCTCTCTTGCTGCGGAGCACAGGCTCCAGACGCGCAGGCTCAGTAGTTGTGGCTCACGGGCCCAGCTGCTCCGCGGCATGTGGGATCTTCCCAGACCAGGGATCGAACCCTTGTCCCCTGCATTAACAGGCAGATTCTCAACCACTGCACCACCAGGGAAGCCCCCTTAACATTATCTTACCCGATTTATTTTAGATCCGATAGCTTACTTGTGAATTGATCACTGCAAGACAAAGGGGAAAAAATCAACACATATTTATCTCATCTCTACTATGATAGGCATTATGAGGGATGAAGAAAAGAGTGAGATACAGCCCAGTCCTTGAAATATTTGCAATAGAGAAACTTACTTAGTGAAAATAGGATAACATAACATGATCACATGGGTGCTGTATGAGAAGGCAGGCTCGGAAGAGCTCTGGATGGCAGGAGGTGATGACAATTTGGGGGAAACTAAGTACCACTCAAGGAAAGAAAATATAATAGGTCAAAAAAGAAGAAGACAAAAATGATCTTCTAATTCTACCTATCTACCTATGTTTAACTGAGCCCAGCTGCCCTGTGCTCTGAGCGACAGCGGTGTGTACGTTCAACACCACAGGTGAGGATGCTGTCATATTCCTTGAGTAACTATCTCCAGTCTCCAAACAGACCCCACAAGGGTAGGCGGTGTGAACGGGAATGTCCTTTAATTGGTGTGATTGGGGCTGCAGTGGGGACACATTCAGGAAACTCCACGTGGACTCTTGATATTGCCTTGGCTGACATGGAATTTTGATGCTATTTTGGAAAGGATCCAGGATTTGCCTTATCCTGCTTTTTGATGTGTTTTCAAGCTCTAGACCGGCCGCAGGGCACCTAAGGCTCAGAATGATGTGCTGGGTGAATTTGTTCCTTCAATAAATGTGGAAGCTTCTATTGCTGCAGGATTCTGTGCAAGGCCTCTTGAGGGGCTGCAAAGGCAAATACGGCTCCACAGTTGCCCCTCTAAGGCCGATTTATAGCCACTTAACGGTAAGATGTGGGTCTGAACCAAGCGCACTTATACGACTACAGTGGATAGTCTCCATATACATGAAATATTCAAATCTGTTGCACCAGAAAGGGAAAAAAACAAACTTATTCAACACCATGATGAAAATCCATATAGTGTGTAAACTAGAGGAAAGTTGGTTCGAATCAAGTACCACCAATTACCAACTTGATGAAACTGAGTGTCTGCCTCATTTCCTCTTCTCTGAAATGGAGATAATAGAATAGCTACCTCGTTGATAGTTGGAAGGATTGAACAAGGTGATGTGAAGTGCTTGGCTCATTACCTGGCACACACAACAGGAAGGTATTTACAAGGGATGACCGCTATTATTTTGGAAGGCAATATCCCTGGTTGAAAAAGTTGACATGAAATCAGTCCAATATGGGTTCACATCAAGAACTACCATGGTAGCAAAGCATCTGAGTCTGTTTTCGCCACCAAGAAATGAAAGTGATAAAACTGACCCTATGAGTCGTTGTAGCAATTAAACAAGACTGACTGGCTCGTAGTAGGTTTGCAAGAAAAAGCAAAGCAGTACTACTCACTTTGGTGTCCCCTTCATTTACTTTACATAACTCTGTGAATCCTGGATCCAGGTAAATGAATAGAGAGGTGTTACCTGTCAGAGTCTACCTTCCTCACCTTTGACAACCTTTACACTGGGAAGCTGGGATGTGACGGTCTCTAAGGATGTGATGGTGTCTAAGGGAACTCACACCTCTAAATCTTTACAAACGCACCAGAGATTTTTACGAATCAGGTGAATTAAATAATGCTGGGATAACCGAAAAGCACCGTCTGCCTGTCCATTTTCTGGTCGTGTTGCATTATCAAAAGAGGTAAATTAAAGAATGGTTTTGGAAAAAGTATACTTCTTCTTCATCCCTGCTTAGCTGAAGCTTCTTTGATATTGTTGCCTTTTAATATTTTCCAGTGTCATTTTCCCCCCTACATTCTCCAAACTGTAACAGCCGCTCAAAAAAAGTTAATTCTGTTTCTGGGTGTCAATAATGAACAACTTAGGCTGTTGAGAACTGCAATTAAGCTTCTTTCAACATCAAAATAAACTCTGAAAATTCATCATTGAAGAAAAATTGATTTTGTGCTTCCAAACACGACTGAGTTCTGCAAAGGAATGAGATAATTTACTTTCTGTCACCTCCAAAGTTAACTGGGGAACACACACACACACACACACACACACACACACACACACACATTTTCCTGACAGGCAAACAGGCAAATCACAGACAAAACTGCAGGGCAGGGGGATAAAAAGGAAAAAAGAAAAAAAATCTTGAAAAAGCTGGGCTTCCAATCCCCTCCCACCAGCCTCTGTGAAGGATGACTTCAGTCCCTTTCTTAACTAATTCTGTCACTGTAAAATCCTACAGTCATTCTTCCACACATAAAGGACAAATAAGCTGGAGACGAGGACCCAGATGCTTTCATTTTTAACTATTCACCAATGGAGGAGAAGGCAGAATGCCTAAGCTATGTTTCAGTGGCCAATAGGATAGCTGTGTATCTCCCACATGACTCACTGCCCCTGTCTTTCACATGGGCTGTAATTTAGTTCAATTCAGAACTGCAGATAGTACAGCCTTCACAGCAGCCAAGGATGCCTGGGCACAAGTGCCTGAGTTCCGAGGGACTTTGGGAAACACTTTGCTAACTCTCTCCTGCCTGGAAACCAGGATTCTGCACCTGCCTGATGGACAGTCTGGCCAGAGCCTCGGCCGTGCCCCCGGGGACAAGGAACTAGCACAAATAACCGTTTGGAAATTGTAAGTATCCATTTCTTTCCGTCCGGTGTGTTGATGAAAATAGTTTTCTGTCATAAGCTTCCGATATGTGAAGATATTTTTTTTTTTTTTCTGAGCTACTGTTATATGTGTGTCTTGAAGGGTGTTCAGCCGGCAGGAAAAGGTTTCAGAAACAATTGTTGCATGCTTGATTCGGTGAAAGAGAAAGAATGAAAAATAAAAGTCAGGCATTCCAAGAGTAGCTGCAGGAGACTGCACCTCAAACATCGCTCCAGCGCGCTGCTTTGTTCATAAGAAAAAATGAAGGCACACACATATGTACTTACTTCACTTCTTTGCGCTCTTAATGCCTAATCTGATTTGATCTGTCCCCAAGAAAAATAAAAGACAAACTTTGCTGACTTTACTGATGAGGGCACCATCCACTCTCCAGACATCTGACAGTTATTATAATTAGCTATGAAAGACGGCTAAGACACTTGGGGGCAAATAGCTCTTAAATTCTGAACAATGGCTTCAAGCCAAGGCTTTCTTTTTATTTATTTTTTAACCACCACTTGTCATGTTCTCATCATGATAAGAGGCTGAACTGGTTTTAGGGTTTTCATCCACAAAATGTGAAATCAAGTTCCGGCAGAAGGGAAAGACTACTGAAAACAGCCAGTGCAAAGACAAGAAAAAGACAGCTTTCTGTCTCGGGATTCAGCCTTCCATGTATAAAGATTTTTTTTTTTTTTTGAAATTCCTAATAGGGTGGAGTGAGGACGTGGGGGTGGGGAGGAAGCATGCGGAAGCTGCTTTTATAGAAGAAATACTTAAAGAATAAAGGAATTTGGGATTTCTTTCTACTGGCACGCAAGGGTAGGGTTAGCATTGAAGTCACATTCATGGTAAGATTTTTTTTTTTTTTTTTTTTTTGGATGGAGTTTCAAACAGAAGCAACATACAAAGCAGTTTTTTTTATTATTATTTATAAAATAATTGGAAACAAATGGGGGGGAATGATCCTGTACTATTGCTTTCTTTTTACACTCAGCGAGGGGAATCCAGCAATGCATTATGCCTTCACTTCTAGAATCATCCAAATCCTTAAAAAGTTATAAGCTAAGTCTCCTAAGAAATTAAAAGGTAAATCAAACCGATGCGATTTTTTCACGGATGAAGATCTGGACCGGCAAAACCTCCGACCCAAAGGGAGTTTGGGAGAAAGCCCTGTCCTTCTCATTTTTGAAAGAGAATATTAACTCCATCAATTATGGACAGGAATTATTCAAAGGCTCCAGACATAACTAATTATGGCTTAAAGAGATCTGCCAGAGCAGAGCTCGTGTTCTCATTATAAAAGTCCAAGACGTTAGGAGTCATTTTTTAAACAGGACTTGGACACACGTTTTCGCATCATCTTTTTTAAATACACCATTTTTTTTTTTCTTTGTCTGCTCTCCTGTTATCCACACCTCCCCCACCGCCGCCCACTGTGCGCCGAGACACCTGAAGGCCAGACATAATGATCAACAGAGCCCCAGCCTGTCTGGACCCCAGCCAGGTCCCCCCTCTACAATCAAGGAGCCCTGCACGCAATGCATGCCCGGCCTCTCCCACTGCTCCGTGCAGATCCGGGATGGAAGTCTTACACAGACTGCGGAAAGATTAAAGACAACAATATCCCCTTTCTCTTACCCCAGACAGCCTCGATTTTTAACCCTTTCCTTGCCTGGAAAACCAAGACGTCTCCTCCGTTCCAATGCAAGTCCCCGGGGACCCTGTAACACACACGCACACTATTACACAGATGCCCACGCCTCATCTGGTTATAGAAATCGCATCTCCACAGACCCGCCGGGGTATTTTAGGATTAACAGCAGTGCTCACTAAACAAAACACGATTTGCTGGTGTGGGAAATGCATTTTTGAATGAACTTGAGCTGTGTGAAATCTGAAGAAAGTCAAAGGTCTGTGGAAAGATTCTTGCAAACCTTGCGGAAGGTTATACCATTTCTAATGATACTCTTCTTTAAGCATCTCTCTCTCTCTCTCTCCCACACACACACACACTCCAGAGACACACTCAGCCAGGCACGTATATCATTCTATCGCAGAGAAACCCAGGTTTGTGATGATGTCATCACATAGAAAATTTCGCCTTTGTGGGCAACATTTTCAATCACCTAATCAATCGCCAATGTATGCTGGGTGTGTGCCCATAGGAAGTTCTCATGTTTGTGGGGTTAACCGACACCCACAGGAAAGGACTATTTTATTTGCAGCTATCTTTCTTTTGAAGATGTGTTATGGGGCGGTATGGCCATATTTATCAAGACATATGTAGTCAGGCGGGGTTTCCTGGTTCTGGGAAGCCTTATTAACATGCTGGTTGAACATTTCAGAGGTGGCTGAATTTCAATGATGCGAATAGGATGTGGAAATGGGGAGCATTTTGAAATCATTTGGATAAAAAATGCTACGACACTGATCTCTGTTATGACTTGGTGATTTTTATTTGACACTCAAATTTTTGTAACCTATTCAATCATTTTTACTATTTACTATTGCATAGAGAATTCCTATACAAATGATTCTTTAGAAGTAATGCTCTTTTCATGTGCTTCGGGTTAGATGATAGTAGGATTAAAATTTTGTGGGCTGGTACAGCGTTTGTATTTATTTTCAAGTCTATTTTATGGGTCTTAGGCTAAACAGTTATTCACCAAGCAAGTGTTCAGAGTTTTAATGATGTGTATATTTAAGTACATGATTCTATTTTACTTAACTCAAATAGAACAAAGTTTAATAATCTTAACAAAATACATTGCCATATCTGAGATATAAACATAGAACAACTGTATATATATAACGTCTCAATTACCAAGTTTTGGTCTGTAGTTTAAATTAATCTTCATTGATATAGAATGACTGGGTATACTTACCAGTTCTTACATACCAAGTATTTGACACACTATTTTCTTAATTTTGGAATTTGCTCTTAATATTTCTTTCTTGCATACTTAAAAAAGGATTAATTTTGAAAGGATTTGCAAGCCATATGTACATAAGCAGCAGTATTTATTTGTCAACACACAAATTAATGAGATTAATTTTGCTGATGTAGTGTGTGATTCTCTTAAAACAAGTGAAAAAGCGTTTTGTTCTTTTTTGCTTTCGTGTTACTATTATTGACAAAAGTATATAGCCTAAAGAACAAACACATTTTGTAGCTAGAAAAAGCAAGCTACACAAGTTAGGTGACATTCTCTGGGGTAAGACTGCAGTGTGAACTAATAAATAACTTTTCTGAGAAATCCTTGGACCTGACTCTATAATTTTTACGTAAACAGTTCTTCCAAAATATAGTGGAGTTCTTGCCTGAGGATGAATTATAAAATTGTTTTATCAAAGATTAAAAAGTGAGCAAGTAGTTGGATTTAAATTTCACCTACTTTCTAAAAACAAAACATAACATGGCCCGCTGGGGATACAGGTTACTAAAAAGGCATCTTTCAAAGAAAAGAAGATAATGGACTTGATTGAAATAGTTGAACTACGTAACGCCAAGAACAAATGGTTTTTCAGAGCATAACAGAGAAAGAACAATTTACTATAGGACAGTTTATTCTTCTCACACAATAGTATTGATTTATTTGAAATGGCAGAACAAACATAGTAAATATACAAAAACAACCAATGACATATGATGTCAGGGATATATCAAGATTCTGGTGTTTCATATATTAGAATATACTTAATTCGATTATTTATTGGAAGAGTTTAGTTAAAACCTGTACTCTTGCTTAACATGTGCTGATATTATAATGCTGTATTTTTGGACATGTATGTAGTACATATAGTACATGTAAATGATATATTTGAACATAGTCTTATGGCCAAAAATAATTGTTAGTATTGTATTATAACCAGAGTTTTTAAAACGCTCTTGAGTTAGAATATTAACACTTTAATACAACGAAATTTGGATGGCAATGTCAGCTACTTATGTCTGTGGTCAGATACTGGCTAAATTAAGGTAATGATGATGTAATTATTGCAAATGCCTCATATCAAAAATATTTTGATTCTGTCAAAACATAGGACTCTCATTTGACAAACAGCACACAATATTTTTTTTCTTTAATCTCTGTTACCATTAGGAAGATGATTTCTGAGAGTAGACTCACACTCATAATTTCTCTTTATGAAAAGAGAGATTTGGGTTTTTTTTTTTTAAACTTAGCCCTTAGGCATTGGGATTGGAATTATTCTGAGTAGATGCCTGGGCACTGCACAGAGAATGCACAGGAACCTACCGCCAGTCTCAAGGAGGAAAGAAGGGAAACTGGTTTGGTTGCTTCATGCCTCAGATTTTATCCTTCCAAGCCCACATGCAGGCTGCACTCAAAATCCATTTGAGGGAAAACTATCAAAGTCATTTTCACAATTTTCAAAAGGTCCACGGTCCCGTTGATACCCCACGAGGGAGACGTGTCTGAAGAGTGATTGAACACCCCTATCGCTGCCTGAGACTCAGTGAAGCCCAGGGAGGTGCTGGGGTCAGATGGGCTCATGAATCACAGATAGGAAATGAACTGTGTATCGCATATTTGAGGCTTAAAGAGGAACGTTGGGGATATTTTACCGTAAACAGATTTGGGGTTCATTTTTGGCACTTCTTTTGAAACATCAAGCCTGCAGTTCAGCTGAAATAACTTTTTATATGTATAGCTCAGACCAGATGGCCCTGTGCTCCTTTCTTATTTAGATGAGATTTTTCCTTTCAATAACATCTTTCTTCCTGACCTGCTTAAAAATTCCAGCGAATGAAATCAGCACAGGATTTTCAATTCTAATTGACCATGTGCAGAGGAAGGACCAGTGGAGAAATCAGTGGAGTCATTGTGAGCCTCTCTGCCTCAGTTTTGTCTTTGTGTTTTCCCCTTGCTAGCGCATCTAAACAAATTGAAAATATTTAATTTGTACTCATATTAATATAGCTGCAAGGTTAATGCTCAATACAAATTATTTGAGTTGGCTGTTTCTGCCATTTCATCACAAGTCGTTTTTTTTTTTTAAAGTTATCATGCACTTCCACAGTCTCTCAACTAGCTGGAAAGCCATGTATTGGTTAAAAAATGCACTGAGATTTGGCATAATGGTTGAATTAAGATGAAAGAGTGATGATGCTAAATTTATTTTTCTTGTCACTTGAATAAATCATCATTATTGGAATATATATATATATATATATATATATATATATATATTTTAAATTTACCATGAAAGTATCCATTATCTAAAATTCTTGGTTCATTATACGTATAGTTATTATATAAAGAAAAGTATATTTTTCTGGACATTTCGTTTGGACTTGGATTAGTAAAAGATATATCAAGAAATGAAGATAATCTGCAGAGTCAATGTAGCTTAGCAAATCATATTTGCTGTAGAAGTGGGCATGTGAGTTCTCAGTTTTTTTTTTCTATTTGATAAGTTCTTGAATCAATTTTCTTCAGAGTTTATTTATTACTGCAAAGAGCCAAAGATGTTCTCTTTTGAAAAATTTAATTTTAGAATGTGTTAGATGAAATTTTAACAGTGTTAGATGAAAACAAGCTTTCTTTCTGAACTAATTATTTTGACTAATAAAGATAGAAAGAAACACATACCAAAGGGGCATATTTTAAAAAATGTATGATAGAGATAAGAAAAACCCCAAATTAACTACCAGTGGTATTGAAAATCTATTGGCCACATAGCAGCACTGTCTCTGGAATTCTTTGCTCATTTTTCTTCAGGTAACCTTTTATCTCAAGCCAGTCAACTAGTTGTCAAAACTGGGATACCTCACCAGAAGCCACACTAGTGGAATTGTTTGCAAAATGCGTCTTGTGACTGATAAGATCAATTAGAATTTCTTTGCCTCCAAATTACACAAAAACTAAAGTGGAACTGCCCATGGAATTCACAGCTATGAAGGCGTGTTCTATGCCAGCAACATGCGAAGTCAGTTTGTTTTGAACCTTGTAATTTAAATTTCTGAGATGATTGTCATATATACATATATGTATATAACTGTGAGTCAATTTGTGTTACTGAAATATTAGAACTCTCACTATGCCATTAAGTATATGTGTTGATTTCTATGTAACATTCATATTTGGTGATACTTCCCACTGATGTATGAATTATAAAAATCCATTAGAAAAATATATACATGTTAGTGATTTAGTTCCACTACCCTAAATGAATAAAATATAGTCAGAAACGGAAGTCAAAATATAAACAGTATAATACAGAGTCTAAGGTATTAAATTAGATACTTGTTTAGCTTAGGTTTACTTTTAAAATAACAGGTTTGAATGAGCAATGAATTTAGCCCTGTATGTGAGAGGAGGTGATGGATAATGGAATCTTGGGAAAAAATTATTAAAATTATATTGGTGTTGTAATTTCAGATGGTTGAAGCTAAGATGTTCAAAACAGATAGGTGTGAATAAGAAATAGTACTCTGACCTCCTCCCATTCTCTCTCTTCCATGTTATTCTGAAGAAGAGACAGGTCTGATTCTGCAGGATCATAGAGAGTCACAAATGCTAAGTGAATGTTGGCATTTTTATTTCTGTGGGGTCACGGTGGAGGTCTTCCTGTGTGTCCTGATGCTTTAGGGGAACAGCCCGGGAGAAAGTGTGATCAGTGCTGAAGCTGTGAGCTGTGTAAAATGTCTGCCCCTCACTCTGTCCCCTTCCTGTTCTGTGACACTGTGTCTGTTGGAGATAGAGATCCTTGAGGAACCAGGCCTCCTTTGGCTCTCCCGGGACCCCCTTTGGATCCATTTTTATGCTCCTTCTAAAGGCTCTTTCCCCAGCCCTTAGCAAACGTCTGAACCCTCCAGACGTCCCACCCACTGTGCTAGGTTCTCAGCCATTTCTGCTTGGGTAACACTTGGCCTCACCATGAATTATACAGCTAAGGTTCACACTCAGAGCTGTAGTTTTTAAAGTTATATATATACATATATATATATATATTATTTTTTTAAATTGAAGTATAGTTGATTTACAATGTTGTGTTAGTTTCAGGTGTACAGCACAGTGATTCAGTTATATATGTACATATATATATATTATCTTTCAGATTCTTTTCCTTGATAGGTTATTATAAAATATTGAGGATAATTCCCTGTGCTATACAGTAGGACCTTACACTTTATAGTTTTAAACTGTGGAGAGAGTGGGGCCTTCAGTGTGTACAGGGCATCAAAAGAATATATGTCAAGGCAGAGGCAGATGTCTCCGGCATCCTGAAATTCTGCAAGGCTGTGGACAGGATAAGACTGAATTTGATTGGCTAGCCCTTGCTTCCAGCACGTGGACCATGCCCATTTCAGGGTGGAAGGCTCCTCTCCACGGATGCACCTGAGCTGGATTCGGTTCATCTTTGCAGTGCACATGTGATTGGGTGTATTTCCTGCAGGGAAATGACTGTTTTAATCATAAGGGCCTAACTTCTCTTTCAGGAAAGTTTGGGCTAGAGAAACAAAACGTTAAGTGTGAAAAGAGATTATGTCCATCAGAATAGGAGAGTGTGAGCTGCACCAGATAATCCAATATGAAGAGAATATGTCAGAAAAGGTGATTAGAGACATTTTTATCATACATGTGGATTATCTAGAAGCCTGTGCGTAAATATAGCCTCTGTGTGATGGGAAATCAGAGCTAAACCAAAATTCCATTTACGGTTTTAAGTATCTAAGCTTATTGCTTTAGAAACTTTCATAAAAGAGACATATTTCACTGATTTGCCTTGTGACTATTAGTCACCTATCAAGACATTATTCACCTATATTGGGAGAAAATGAACCACGGGCCGCTTCTCTGGTTGTTTTAAGTCACTTTACAAAGTGCCTCTTGCCTTGAAAGGACTTAAAGATTTAAGCTGACAACAGTGGGGATGAAGAAATTCACTCTCTGGTTAGTCTGAGGACAGAAGAGGGTTAATTTTTCAAACCTCCGTGAAGAGGGAGAAAAAAAAAAAAAGACCAAACCTGGAAGATAAAATCCAAAGACTAAGCTGCTCGTGATTTGCTTGTATTTATGGATTATACTACATCTTGAAAAGAAGAAAATCAGAGCTGTAAGATGACGCTGCAGGGGTCATCTGGACCTTTCACGGAGTCTTAAGTCTGTGTAGTCAATGCTCATTAAGGGCTGGTCTTGACCTCTGCTCCCCTTCCGCCTGCCTGGTCCAGGTGCAACATTATTGCAAGGGCTTTACCGTTACTGGAAACTATGTGCAAACTTCAAATTGTGAATAAACAGATATGATGAGGGTGTAGGCAATCCAGGAGTTAAGATGCCCACATTAAAAAAAAAAAAAAAAAAGTGAAGACCTGTAAACTTACATCCACTTCCTTTTATAATTAATAAACAGTGACTATAGCTCTTCTTCAAGATATAACTAAGGCTATTCAGGTGCAACTTACATTTAAACCAGCATGGTCCCTTTGCTGTTATGAGGAAGTTTTGCAAGAATATTTAAAATAATGATTCCTCTCTAAAAAAATTCTCTTTGAAGTAAACACAGAAAAGCATATATAATGATTTCTTTAAAATTTTCACATGTCCACTCTTAGTAATACAAGAGGCTGTTATGTTCCAGGTTTTGTTTTTGTCTTTTTTAAAAGGATTTGATTTGACTTTTAAAATTGCATTAACTAAGAGAAAGAAACACATAAGAAACACATAAAATTCCCTAGAATTTTATCCTGAAGTATAGTAAAACTTTTCCTGCTCTAACAATTCCATAAAGCATATTTCTGCATTTACATAGTGTTTGATAAATATAAGAGAAAACCAATTTATACATACTCATTAATTGCTATTTTGGATAAAATTGTCATGTTTATGCCTCTGAAATGTTAGTTAACTTGCATTAAAGCACATAAAATGACCCCAAACTAACTATACAAACATAAAAGGGGGAAATAAAGGTCTCCTGGTATCAGAATATATTAAAAAGATTTAGGATTTTATTTTTTCTTACTGCTGAGTGTTTTGTTTAGCAAACAGTTCTCTAAATTACATAAATCTACTCATTTTAAATATAAAATTTGAACTCTGAAGAAAATGAAATCTCTAACTAATGAGGAAAACGAAAGTTTTTGTTTCACTAAAGAAGTCATATATGAACATTTTTTTTTAGCTAGAATTTTAAAAGTAGAAAAGAACTTCATTTTCAATTTAGAAGTGTTTCAGACTACACAGAAAAGTAAAAGCAATGTAATAAACATCCTGATCTTTTTACCACGAAGATTTATAATTTTTAACATTTTTCTCTATTTACTCCAAGCCATTAAAAAATAAATATACAGTTGAGGACTCCAATCCCCTTTCCATTTCCTGATGCCCCTTTGGCTATAGAAGTAATCACTATCTTTCATTTGATAGGTCATTTTTCATACCTCCATTTTTACACTGTAATCACCTACTTATGTATCAGAAAACAGAAACAAAAAAGTGAACAAGGTATCAATTATGAAGTTCCTAAATTTGCTGTTTCTAAATTTACCGTAAAATTATTGGAAAATTTTCAAACAAACATATTCATTGGAAACAGTATTTACTTATTTATTTTTGGTTGAAAAACCATAATGCTGATTAAATATAAAAATTTAAGTTAAAAGATTTCATTCCCCTGCCTCAACAAACTTCCTTGGTTGCAGAAATTGACAAATATGCCTCCTACCTCCTTTTTATTCAAATTCTTTAGAACTGGGTCATTTAAATTTTGACCATTTTCATGCTGCATAAGGGATTGGTGATATGGTTAAAGCTTTATACTTTATTACCTCCATTGCTCTCATTTTATTGTTTTCATAAGAAAGCGTGTGTTGTGGACAGCTTCATGCATGGATATTAATTTTCATATATTACACTCATAGCATCTTGTTAGGATGCTTATTTTAAATTATTCTAAGGAGTCAGCAAAGTTACCTCTGTTTTGATTTGCTAAGAAAATATCAGCAATGTCATAGTTAAATAAGTCAGCATTGACGTTAGGGTGTTTTTTTTTTTTTTTTTTTGCCACTTCTTCTGGAGCCAGATTTCCCTTAAAAAAGAAGCAAATGCGTTTCTGAAAAAGTATATTGAAACCGAGATCCTTATCTGAACACAGAATTACTGTGGATTTGCATGAACTATGCGGCAATGCATCGCCATAGAGACCTCTTAACCCTCACACATCTCTCTGAGGGCATCAGAGTAGAACTCTACTTCAGCACCTTTAAGGTCCTGTGTTATCTTAAGCATAATCTTCAGAGAGAAAACTTCAGAGTAGCACAAAGGTGAGTGTAAATGTATTTTTCCCTATCATTTCCCTACTAATTATTTAGGCAGCAATATATCAAGAGATACGTACAGTCAATTTAAAACTTAAGTCACAATCTTAATGCCCAAATGGAAAAGATGCAATTAACATACCTGGGTTTGATACTTGAGATTGCTAAACTATTTTCAACTTGCATTTATGGACTATATATGCTATTTCAGGATTGGACAATTGCCACTAGTAATATTTACCTCAGGCAATATTTAGTCTAACACAGTCTAAAGATGAAGACAGGCAAGTATGCAAGACTACACCTTTTTTTCAGGTTCAAATCAGAGTATATCGTAGCCCTCAATAAATATCACTCCAGGTCTTTTATGCTAGGTGTTTAAAAAAAATGGCACAGTGATTTTGATGGCATCATTTCTTAAAAGAAGATATTGCTACATAACATATTTAAAATGCATTTCTTTATAAGTTTTGTATACAAAGTCTTTTTTTCAAAGACATCACGTTTTTAGTATAGAACGAATTCAGGAGTATGGAAATCTATCTTTAAAGAGTCTTTCTCTTATTATCAGTCAGAAAGAGCTTCAAATATACTGACTTAGTATTTTTTTCAACTTTTTCTTTCTTTTCTTCTTCTCAGACACCACCTATGTTCTTTAGCCTTTAAGTTACCAATATTCTTTCTCCCCAGATAACTTCACAGTCGTTGCCACTCATTGGGGGTCTTTTTTATTCTTGTTTCTCCAAAATTCTGGTCAATTCATTAACTACCTTTTAGTATTCTTATGTCTGTTTCTCATCATAGTTACACAGCAAATAAGGGCACTGGGTAAGAAGTAAGAAGACATTTTACTAAATATCTTATTAACTCTTTTTGGTCCTCCATTTCCCTTTCAGTAGTTTGGGGAATTAGAGCTAGTAGATCTCCAGGGTCCTGGGACATATGTCTGCATGATTAACTGAAATTGAGACTCTGATGAATTCTGAGCTCTCAAAATTATCTCAATATGTTACACGTGGGTCAAGTGGTCCATCCTTTTAAAAAATGTAGTCACACTTATACCTATTCCTTTTAAGTATTCAATTTTCACTTTTTAAATTCCTGTGTGTATAAACTCTGATTCCTAAACGTGCCATCTGAAGGGTATTCTTCATCTCAAACAGCTGATTTTTTGTGTGAAGTATCATATGTAAAATTGTATAGTTTAAAGAAATCTTGGACAATTCTGGCAATGCATCTTACTGGTGAGCCCAGTAAGGTCAGGGAACAACATGGTCACTTCTTTGTACAGATCCTTTCTGAGTGGGATTTTTTTTGCAAACTCCACAAAAATCTTGAACCATTGAGTTGCACAACAAAAAAAAGGGATTTGCTGCGGGATGGATCTTAACTGTTATTACTGCAATCATCTGATATGACTTTGGGGATTTTCCAAATGCTGATTTAGTCATTAACACTAAGAGTTACATAATAGACATCCTCAAGGTATTACCAAAAGTTATTATATTTTGAGTTAACACTACCACTATTTTTATGAGAGAGAAGTTGATCATTGAGAGACTGTTGAGGAACTTTGCCAACATTTTTACCCTGAATTTTAGCAAATTTACTCAGGTTTCTGTTTATGAACAACTTAGGTAAGTTATAAAATCTCTCGCTAATTCACACTAGGCTTTATGTTTACATGAGTTTTTAACTGTGGTGTACATACACTGAACTTCCATGGGGAATGAAAATAAAGGAATTGAACTTATAGTTTCAAATATCAGAAGCAGGGATATTAATAACAATCCAAAAATCAAGAGTGCAGCATGAGTTTTGAGAGACTGTGGAGGAAACTACCACATCAAGTGAGTTAAATAATAAATATAAAATGAATCACAAAAAAAAACACTTGAAATATACAGAGTGGTAACAATATTGAGGGTTCTTTTCTACTAAAGCCTATACAAAAGATTTAATTTATTCTTTTAGGAAATTGCAAATACCAATGTAATCAACAACTACTCAGATCATCTCATAAAGCACTCAGAAACCAATTTCCTTAACCTATTTGTCTACCAAAATTATGTCTGCCTCTAGAATAGTGTATAAACACAGAATAGATCCAAATTAAATCACTTTTGTAGCTATTCATAGTATACAAAAATCAGGTATCAATAGGCATCAAAATAGCCATAGTATGAAATTGCAGAAATGTCTGTGATTTTCTTCATCCTTCTTTAAAAAAAGTCACTGTATTCAAATACCCGTATAAGCCTAAGCTTTAGAAAGGAAGAAATAAAGGAGAAAAATAAAAGATATAACAGCAGATCATATTAAATCTAGAAAGTAGTTCTTTAGCTGAAAATGTGAAATTAGGTATTTAATGAAAATCATGTAGAATTTCAGAAATATTTACTTAGATTTGGATACTGTCTGTCATTATGTGAAGCTGTGATACATTATACCATATGCACACCTTAATACATAATACATTATTAATGGTCTTATTTTGGACTTGACAAGGAAAACTTTAATTCCATGACTGCTGTCAATATTAACTTGAATTTATGCATCTGAATTTCCATTATAACTTTTTTTGAAATGGGATGTTAAACCAAAGGAAGAACTGACCTAGGAAATGTCAGCGCCTAAATAATATGCATAGGATAAAATGTAACAACATCTTTTTATGATCAAAATGTGGATCCCTTTTTCTTTTCAATTAAGATATTTATTTATTAGAGTCAAACATCAGAGGTCAAGAGTTTGATTTTCTAGTTTGTGAAATAATATTATTTTCACTCAGAAAAGGGCCTCAGAGATTACCAGGAGACAAAGAAACTGAGGCCTGAAAAGAGAAGGAAGGAATCCAAATTCATGGAATAAATTATCTAGAGTGATAGGATAGACTTCTTTCCATTTCTCGGGTGTCTCTTTACAAAGAACTGGATAAAGGAAAACACATAGAGAGGAAAGCACCACAATTCCATTTGGTTCATAACATTTGTTTTGATAAAAGTCCTACTAAAGATAAAGCTGAGTCAATTTGTTTCAGTAAGAAACATCAAAGTTCCTACAGAAGCACTTAACCTCTTTCTTATTCCATTTCCTCATTTGTAAACAGTCCAACACATGCCCTATACATCTGACAATACTAGGGATGTTTATTAAGTGCTTACACCCAGTAAGTCATCAGGCCATGTACTCTGCATCTAATTCTCATCAACATTTATATGATGCCAGCCCCATTATTATCCCTATTTTGGAAATGAAGACACTTAGAAACAGGTTGACTAAGTAATAAGTCTAAGATTCCGTGAAGCCTATGGAGTAGGGCTACATTTGAACCCAAAGGCCAGACTGTCACCTGTGCATCTAACTGCTTTCTTTCCTGGCTCTTCTTCCCTTATTGTCCTAAAATATGAAGTAATAGGTGTGTGTGTGGAAACTTCAGTGTATTAAAACATTTTACAAATGCAAGATGGTATTAGTTCTGGAAAGGATGCTGGGTCTATCTCACATCATCTTGGGTAATCAATTCTTAAATGTGCAGGTCTGATCTCTCTAATGAGTTCTATTACAAGAAAGATTGAGATAGAACATACATAGCACCATGGAAAAGCCCATTTATTCTACTTATTTATCTAAAATTCCTGCACTGAACTCTCTTGAACTTCATTGTATTAGAATTTGACCTGTGTGGATAAGACAAACTTCATTTCCACACCAATTATATTTGTTTTATGTAATCAGTTTGTTCTCAGTCATATCTCCCTGTGGTTCATCAGTTTCCTGCTTTTATCTCTGTTAGATAATCAACATATTGTATTCTGCTATTCCATCTTAATAGGAGTAATGCCTCAAAAAAAGTATATTAGCCAACGAGGAAAGCAAGCATCCTGTCTTACCTCTGTTCTAGCCCCAGAGCCAGTAATGGTGAATCCACTGGGGCTAACTGGGAGAGAGGATGAAAGCTTGTTCTATAAGGAACTGTCTGAGATACAGCAAATGCCTGCGGATATCATTTGCTTAGCTTTTCTTGGCTTATCCATTAACCCTAGCTGGAATAATTCTGGCTATTTTAGATACCTTGCTAATTACATGATCTTCTCATTCAGGAGCAGCTTGTTCCTTGTTCCTGTATACTCTTAGAAAGCCTCCAGAGTTAAAAGGTACCATTGCCAGTTACCTGCTTGTTTGCTCAAAGGTCCAGCTCCTTGTCTGGAGCCTGAGAATGATTTGAAGGGAAAGGAGTAAGCCATATTTCTGTTCAACTCCAGTCTGAAGTTAAGAGGTCTGAAGAAAGAACGAAGCACACATAATGGAATCCAACTCTTGAAGGATATCAAAAATGGAATTTTCTTGTACAACCTACCTGTTCAAATTAGCATACAATCATTTCAGCCTTTCTAAATACAAGTTTTGTTTTATTTTTTAAAAAACTATATTAGTAATAGTTGCAAATTTATAAATTAACCTCATAGCATTTTAGTAAATGCACTGAACTTGGCGATAAGACAATTTATAGTAGCACAGGAGTGCAGTCTATCATGGTCTCCATCCAAATGAACGTAGCCACCGATAATCCTTACGAAATTCTATTCAAGGACAGTGCTTGTCAAACTGCTACAATGTAGCCATTTCATAATCAATCTAAAAAGTTTATTGAATATTAGCTCTTGGGGAGACATTGGCCATCAACATAGTTCATGATTTCATGGTTAAAAAAAGAAAAAAATGTACACAATCTCAATTTTGGATCAAAGTTAATGGGCTCTGTCAAGGATTAAAAATGTGTACTTAGAAATCCTAAAATCTCGCACCTCTCAAATTTTGTCTAGCATTTTTCAAAATTTGTGTGAACAACTAAAATTTGGTTTCGTGGGGAAACTTGGTTGGACTCATAAGACTCTCTCTCGTGATTCTTTAAGCATTAATCAACTGAATATTTCTAGATGTGAAACTCTGACTCAAATCAACTTCTCTCTTGGAGAAGAAATGTAAGTCATTGCCCGAAAATTTTGTTAGTTCTCGGCTTTCTTAAAAAAAAAAAAAAAAAAAGTTCTTGATTTCATGTCAGGTAGTGAAACTCACTACGGAAACACATTCATTCCACAAACAGCAGTAGAGTATTTTTTATTATATGCTACATCTGAAGGGCTTCCTACCGAATATTTTTCATTCACTTGAAAATACCTCTTAAGGTATTCACTTTAAAACACTAATCTAGTGTGTCTGTGTGAAACTGGAGCCTACTATAGTAAAACTTTATTGAAGGTCAAGGGTAACATAATAGCAAGGGGCTGGAGGTTACTGTGGTAATTTCCTATCTGCAGCATTGCTCTCAATTCTGAGAAATACTGCAGTAAATTTGAAATTGTTTTCTAAAGTCATGTGGGTTCTCCTGAAGAAGTTCCATTATTTATCCCTGAAAAATAAGTGCTCCAATCAGTCTTTCAAATGTTGTTGATTAGTTATTGCAAGAGTCATTAAACTCTTGTCAAAAAGTTTTATATTTGAATGTTTGTCCATAATTTGCATCCATTTTTCTCTTTGACCTTCATATTCGTAAGTGATTTCTGAATCAATCATTCAACGTTACCATATAGAGAAGGAGTAAATTTAAACTAACACTGTGTCCCTGAGGAGTAGAATGCAAAAGAGATGCTGACTGAATTTTATAGATTATGGTCAAGGTGAAAAGACAGAAACTGGATCACTGTGTTACTTTAATTCAGGTCCCATTTATTGAGCTCTTACTTATTCTAAATACAGGGCTACACAGAAAGGAGTAAATCAAAAACACAAGAAAAATATTCTCCACCCTCAAGGGGTTTATAATCCAGTTGATTCAAAATCAAATAAAAATACTCAAGGTAATTAACATTTATTTTATTTAAAATATAGAGTGAGGTTATAAAAAGAAGACCATCTTTCTTTTTGATAGCAAGAAATTTTATCATAAAAATCTTAAATTTGAGGAGAGCAACATTTCAAGTACGCACAATCCAAAAGGAGGAGACATTTCAAGGAATTACATTTTTTTGGTCACTTTATTATTTTATTGGGAAGTAGACACAGGGCGAAATTACAGTTTCAAAGGTGTCATTATTCAGTGCTTTTCAAAGATAATTGATCTCCATCATGAAGACCAAAGGAGTAAATATTCTAAACTCTCAGAATTATAAAAGTAAACACTGGATTGTATTCAGTATAATTTTTGGATAAAGTCTATTCTTTGATTCCTAAAATATTTGAAAATGAGAATCCAAGGATTAATCAAATGTGTCAGTTCATTTTCAGGAAAAAATAGACATATCTGTATTAATGTTTCTCATTTCATGTCATTTGAAGGAATTTTTTCAATCAGGTAATTAACTGCTTGCTTTAATAGTGTGTAAAAAGTGCTGTCAAGTCATTATTAGTGGACTGCAATCATATTCTCCTCGATTCCTAGAGTAAGTCCTTGTCACGAAAGGAAAGAGACACCAAGTAGGAATATTTTCTATGTGACCAAACAAGTAGCTTCTGCTGTAGAACATTTGTTCCAATAAATCTGCAGGCATTTGGAAGAACGCAGATACATTTCAAATAACACCTGGGGTCTTGGAATTCTTTCATGTCATTCTCAGTGTCCCAGGGCCCATCTCCATCAAATCAATATTATTGAGAGTGTGGGTGGCATGGTCTGAAGACAGCTAGCATAAGCATTGACCACATGCTCTGGGTCAACTCAGTCCCACCTGGGATGGCCTCAAGAATCTTCACAATCAGGCTGGGCTGTTCTTGTGGCTTGAATGCATCCTACCATACAATCTTTTCAGCAGACCTGAGAACCACAAAAGTAATGGTCTCAGAATTATTTCCAAGCAGTGGACTTGATGGATGCCATGATTCCTGTGGGGCTAGACAGATGGAGATAGGATACTCCCATCGAACTGTCATTTCTGGAATGACTTGGAGTCTCATAGCAGTAGTAGCTCATGGAAACATTGATTTGAAAGCCATTGGTCCAATGGCCAAGTGAATTCTTGCCACTTGTCTCCTTGAAACGTGGGTCTACTTTCTTAGAACATTTATCTTACCATTGATGCCTCATCTTAATTCCATGCCATCCATCAGTACCACCCTCATTATTTTTCTACTCCCTCCTAGGTACCAGGCAGATGGGAAGGGGCTTGTTTTGACTTTGATTCACCCACTGTTAACCTTAGGGGATATTTGAGCCAGAAGACAAAATGATACTTCCTAGAAATTGCCACATCAACATCAGGAGTTTTGATTCATTTTGGGTGTGGTCCTGGGAGGTTAGGTGACAAAGAAAACTGCTAAGAAGATGTTAAGCCAAGATAGTTTCCAAGATAACATAGAATTGTTTTATAATGAAAACAGAATTGTAGGGAGGTGGCAAAGGGACACACTGTGAAGACTGAGGGAGGCCAGGGGGCCGTCTGACCAGGAATCAGGAGGAAGCTGGTGAGGCTTTCGGAAACAGAAGCTGCATTTCTAGATGGTCAGAGACTCAGGTGTGCTCTGCTACCTCTAAAGGGATTTCAGAGAATGAGGTGTGCCGTGCTACCTCTAAAGAGATTTCAAGGGTCACGAAAGGCAGCTCCTGGGCTTCTGTGCTCTTTGCTAGTTTTTGTGGGATCCCCAGCAGCTCTGATAACAGCTAGCAGGATGTTCCCCAGGAATCACCTCCCTCCCTGTCACCCTGTGCCTCGTCCCTCAGGAGCCTCTCTGTATGAATACTGGCTTTTAGTTCCTTACTGTACCTCCTTGCCCCAAATGCAGCCAGTTTTGAGAGTTTTGACTAAATTGCTATCCCTCTTATATAGTTGAATTTTAGGATGCTGGAGTCACGTAGTGGTTCCAATTGCTGAGAAAGTAAATGAGAAGGGAGATTTTTATTTTGCTCTTGGCTTTAATGGTTTTTCTCATTGGTGGGAAATACCTGCTCTGAATTAATGGGAACACTACAGGAAGGGTAAAGAAATCATAACTCGGTGCAGATTCATCAACCTTTACCTCAGCTCCTCGTGGATCTGAAGGTAATGAGGAATTTAAAAGATTTGTAATGGCCACATACGTCAGTTCTGCAAAATAGCACAATCTGGGCTAAAACACAGAAAAAGAAAATCGTTAGAACTGTTTGCTTTGTTTTGGGTCAAATTTATATTTCCTAAAAGAGTAAAGGAAGGCATGATACAGGTGTTTGCCATCAAAAGTCTTAATCTGTATGCATTTGACTTATTATCCTAATTTAGGTACAGATTATCATTTTTACCCCCAAGAAAATGAAGTATGGGCACTTGTCATTGAATACTTTGATTTATGTTGTTTAAGGGGAAAAATGAGAATGTGTCAGATTGGGCCCTACTACACACACAGCTCTGAGTCACCATTAAAAAAGGAAATGGGATATCATAATAATAGCATGAAATATGGGTAAATATACGTTAGTGATGCTTGGTTTTCATGCAGAAGACAAGGCTTTGTTTCAAGCGATGCATTAGATAGTTGGGGTTCTCAAGACATTACACCCTTCTTCCCCCTTCAAGTTCTGAAATAAAATAAAAAATAAAACAGATGGAGACAGAATATCACTTCTATAACTGCTGCCTCTGATCATTTTGAAGACTATGCCTTATACCTACAAGCATGTGAGCTGAAAATCACAGCAGGGAGGTCATACAAGGGAACGTGAATTCTGCAGGCAGAGCAGTTCTTCACGGGGAGGAGCAGAGTGATTGAGAGACAGAAACACACACACACACACAGAAGAAGGGAATATGGAGATTTGCTGGCTCACGTGCCCAGTTTTTCCTTCCAAACTTTCCAATTAGATGCCTGTCTGGAACAGAAGAAAGGAGAGAGCTAAGAGTATTGTGATGGTAGAATCACTCCATACACGAAAGTAAGGAGGAGAAACTCTTTCTCATAAAGATATGCATGAAAGAAACAAAAGTAGAATATAAAGTAGATAAAATAGGAAAAGGTAGATTTAAGGTGAAAGAAAACGTCCCATCTTTGAGTCTTTATCTAAATTGATATTCACAAAGCAGCTGACAAATACCTATACACACATGGTCATAAGGCAAGACTTCACTGCAGCGAAGCAGGGACCAAGGCTGAAGTGACTGTCACCAGTCTTCATGGAGAGCCCTTGGGGGTTTGCACCAGAGGCAAATTCCTTCTATCCCATCCAGGGCTTATGGATGGGGCTCCAAACTGTAGAGGGCAGAAAAGGTTGATCTCCCACCCAAGCCGGACCCAAGAAAATCACCCCTCCCCTTCCCGCCCCTCTGCCAACCATTCACCTCTCACCTCTGCTCTCACCATCACATTAATCACTTTTTTTTTTTTTTTTTTTTTAGGGGACACATTTTACTTTATTTTTTTAAGTAATTTTTATTGGAGTACAGTTGCTTTACAATGCTGTGTTAGTTTAAGGTGTACAGCAAAGTGAATCAGCCATTCGTATCCATATATCCCCTCTTTTTGGAGTTCCTTCCCATTTAGGTCACCACAGAGCATGAGTAGAGTTCCCTGTGCTATACAGTAGGTTCTCATTAGTTATCTATTTTATACATAGTAGCAATAGTGTATATATGTCAATCCCAATCTCCCAATTCCTCCCACTCCCCTCTTCCCCTTTGGTATCCATACTTTTGTTCTCTACGTCTGTGTCTCTACTTCTGCATTGCAAATAAGATCAACTATACCATTTTTCTAGATTCCACATATATGTGATAATATACAATATTTGTTTTTCTCTTTCTGACTTACTTCACTCTATATGACAGTCTCTGGGTCCATCCATGTCTCTACAAATGACCCAATTTCATTCCTTTTTATGGCTGAGTAATATTCCATTGTATATATGTACCACATCTTCTTTATCCATTCCTCTGTTGATGATATTTAGGTTGCTTCCTTGTCCTGGCTATTGTAAATAGTGCTGCAATGAACATTGGGGTGAATGTGTCTTTTTGAATTATGATTTTCTCTGGGTATATGCCTAGTAATGGGATTACTGGGTCATATGGTAGTCCTATGTTTAGTTTTCTAAGGAACCTTCATTCTGTTCTCCATAGTGGCTGTATCAATTTATGTTCCCACCAACAGAATCACGTCATTTTAATAAAGGATTCTGTTCAAAATTTCTACTACCAAGGCTTCTTCTAAAACACCCTCAATAATGTGTCATATGAACATTTTGTGGCCTGAGAGTCATAGTTGATAAAAGTCTTCTCCAAATATTTAAGTCTTTCATCATAATCACAAGAAGAAAACATCTTTAGCCAAGTCATTTCTCCATGTAGTATTCATGAGTTTCTGCAGGGCATAGAGACAATTTTGCTGGAAATGTTGACAGGGCCTGGGACTCCCTCCTCTCTCTCCTGCATCCTCTTCTGCTCTTGGCCTTTCTGCTAATACCAACCCTCTGCCTTTGGGGGCAGCTTCCAACAGGGCAGCTGCGTGTGGAGCAGAAATAACTTTCAAAGCTGCAGCCTTTCTGCACAGATGTTCTAGAGATGCTATAGTGATGCCTGGGACAGCCACTCCCACGCTGTGGGATAATTCTGGTGCACAGGTGAAGCTGACAGAGCAAACAGATTTCTACTGACCTAGTTCTAACATAATTCTAAGAAAGATAGGATTTGCCAAGGAGTCACACAGCAAAACACACGTGAAGAGGCTGCTCAGTATTCAGGTAGCCATCTTTAAGACACCCACCATTCCTGGACCAGTTAGATTTCCCCAGACACCAATAGGGGGTTTGTGTGGGTGAGATATATATATATAGAGAGAGAGAGAGAGAGAGAGAGAGGGAGGAAGAGGAAGAAGAATGAGAGGGGAGAGAGGAAGAAAGGAAGAAAGAAAGAAAGAATGAAAGAAAGAAAGAAAGAAAGAAAGAAAGAAAGAAAGAAAGAAAGAAAGAAAGAAAGAAAGATAGAAAGAAAGAAAGAAGGAAGGAAGGAAGGGAGGAATGAAAGAAAGAAAGAGGAAAGAAAGAAAGAAGGAAGGAAGGAAGGAAAGAAGGAAGGGAGGAAGGAAGGAAGGGAAGGGAATGGGAAGAGAAGAGAAAGAAAAGAAAGAGAGGGGAGAGAGAGAAAGGTGTGTTCAAGGGCTTACTGCTGCAGGCAAGGAGCCTGCAAGCCCCCGTCCTCAGGGTGGACAGCAGGCTGGAGACCCAGGGCAGAGTTGCAGTGGGAGTGCAAAGCTATCAGCTACAGATTTCCCACAAAACATCCTGGGTTGACACAGGAATATACACAACATTCCATTCTTGGAGTGAAACCCAATCTGTACACGTGGAGCACTTGATTCTGGGAATCCCATCAAGTTCATTCCTAAACACATGGTCCCTACATACATGGTCCATTTACGCCCTGAGGAGCATCAGCAGCCATCTGAGGGTGACAAAGGAGAGGACAGATGACAAGATCAGATTTGCATTTTAGAAGGATCACTCAGGCCTCAGTTCAGATGAGGAAACATTGTAATTGCCAAAAATTAAATAATGATCCAAGCATGAAATAGAACTTGTGTTTTCCCCAAACTGTTTATTCTTCTAACAAAATACTAAAAACAAGCAGCTGTTTATTTTCCTCCTTGTCTTACCCCTTATTGACACGTTAGGAGCACACACTTAAGTCAGTGCGATTTCAGGCCAGGTAGAATTTTAAGGTTGGAAATGTCAAAAGCAAACACAAACCACATAAGGGACAACTCAGCCTGGTTCCCAGCACCAGTGTCACTGCTCTGCCCATCTCAAAATCCACTCTGCACAGGAATCTTGATGTTCTTCATCTGAAAATGAAACTATATGAACTGAAAGATGCTTTTGATGTGGAGAAAACACAAAGCTGCCATTCTAACTCAAAGTAGAATTCCCTTCCTTTGTCGCATATTTGCCAGTAATGCAATGGATCAAGAAAGTTGTAGTCAAATCCTGAATTGCACATGGAGATAAAATGTTGATTCTCACTAAAAATATAGACATGGAAGAATAGTTTTACCCTAAGGTTTCTTAGCGAGTTCTCCATGTTTATATTCACTGGGTACAAAGCATGAAACACATCTCAGTGTGCGCATGTAGGCAGGTATCTTGCCACGCAAGCAAAGATCTGACAATGTTAACACATTTAAAACGTTATCTAATGTATGTGGCACATTTCCTAATGACACTGGTGATAAAGAATGGTTTAAAAATTTATGTAATTTCTTTCTTTTTTTTTTTTTTCCTGCAAGGACTCAAAGCTAGATTTGAGTACATTGCCTGGAATAGTATGTAATTATTACTTAAGGAATTTTCTGATCTACTTTGATCGTTGAGGATTTCTTTTTGTTTTACGTTATACAACAGGGAAAACTGGAAAGGTTTTATCTTTTTAAATGCATATTTTCAAGTGCACCCAGAAGTGCGTTTAAATTTAAGCCATACTGTATATTAGAGCTGGTGTGCTCTTATACAGAGAATTTAAGTGTATAAACATCCATGGCGCAAGGTTTCCCATTATTATGTGAGCCTATTGTTTTGTTTTCCATATACCTCCCTAGTTTGCTGATGTTGTTTCCTCCTATTGAAATGACTTTTCCCTGCTCTTCTCTGAATGTCCAAATGTAGCGTAACTCAAATGCCACCTTCTCCAACCCACCTCCCCTACCTCTGCTGGACTTAATCCCTTCTTTAAACTCTAATAACCTAGCTCTACCCCTTCAGGGCACTGAGCACTTTGTTCCTTGTGTTATTGTTTTCATCCTTAGAAGACCAATCCTTGAAGGTAGGATCTCAATCACTCAGAAGAGTGCTCTTCATTTAATAGGTGCAAAGTGAATATTGTTGAAATATTGAATGAATGGGTAAGAACTGAGAAAAACCCCTGCAGAAATCCAAGAGTTGGTCCTAGGACTGAAATAGCTCCAATAATTTTCAGAGTACTAAATTTTCTCGGTCTAAATTGTAATAATCGAGCAGTCCCAATTTTCTTTGTAAGCTGAATATAAAAATCTTTAAATGGGAGTATGCCCTATACGTTAATCATTAAAAACTACATATAAAGAGCTCATCAAAGAAAACCTTGAGAAATAAGTGAAGTACGTAAAACAGAAGTACCATTTTAAGATCAGGAGGAGAGGAGACCTTAGGCTGCAAGAAATAGATGTAATCCTAAGAGATTTTATGGCTTATATACATACCTCTGAGACTGATTGCTATCCACTCATTCTTTTGTTCAACATTTATTTAGTGAACACCTATATGTTTTTTATTTTTTATTAATTTTTATTGGAGTATAGTTGCTTTACAATGTGTTAGTTTCTGCTGTACAGCAAAGTGAATCAGCTATACACATACATATATCCCCTCTTTTTTGGATTTCCTTCCCATTTAGGTCACCACAGAGCATTGAGTAGAGTTCCCTGTGCTATATAGTAGGTCCTCATTAGTTATCTATTTTATGCTGTACATAGAAAATCCTAAAGATGCCACCAGGAAGCTACTAGAGCTAATCAACGAATTTGGTAAAATTGCAGGATACAAAATTAATACACGGAAATCTCTTGCATTCCTATACACTAACAATGAAAGATCAGAAAGAGAAATTAAGGAAACAATCCCATTTACCATTGCAACAAAAAGAATACCTAGGAATAAACCTACCTAAGCAGGCAAAAGACCTGTACCCAGAAAACTATAAGATACTGATGAAAGAAATCAAAGATGACACAAACAGATGGAGAGATATACCATGTTCTTGGATTGAAGAATCAATATTGTGAAAATGACTATACTACCCAAAGCAAACGACAGATTCAATGCAATCCCGATCAAATTACCAATGGCGTTTTTCACAGAACTAGAACAAAACAAATTACAATTTGTATGGAAACACAAAAGCCCCTGAAGAGCCAAGGCAATCTTGAGAAAGAAAAATGGAGCTGGAGGAATCAGGCTCCTGACTTCAAACTATACTATAAAACACCTATATTTTAAGTCCAACACTCTTCCAGTTGCTGAGGAAAAGATGGTAAACAAACAAATTCCCTGCTCACAGTAAACACATATAAAATCAGTAAGGTGCCAGTAAGCAGGGTATGAGATTTTATAGAAGCTATCAGGAAAGACCTCTAGGTTCGGTAGTCTTCGAGCTGAGCCTTGGATGAACCATTGGTGGAAGCAGTAGAAATATCCAAAGAGGAACTTTCCAGACCAGGACACAGCAAGTGCAAAGGCTCCAGAGGCACGAAGATTATTTGGGTGCTTGAGGAAAAGTAAGAGCTCATTATAGTCAAAACGGAGTGAACAGGGAAGAGTGCCAGCAGCTAGTGTGGAGAGGTGGGGTGGGCAGACCCCTGCAGGACACGGTTAAGATTTGGGAGTTTATCCTGAGTGAGATGGGGATGTATTGGGGTGAGTTTGGGCAGTAGACTAGATGCGATTTGCTTACAGGTTTAAAAAGGTCACTTGCTTCCGTGTGCAGAGCAGGGCTGGCTAGGCTGGTGGTGATGAGTAGTGATGACTCACGGTGGCTGGTTAGGACAGTCTAGTAAGAACCCAGGCAAGAGATGCGGGCGCTTTGTGTCAGGATGGTAGCAGCAGAGTGGTGAGAAGTGGCTGGATTCTGGATCTATTTTGTTAGAACCAAGGTCAAATTATTCTTTAAGACTTTTACTAAGTAGGATTCTACCAGATGTAGATGAAAGAAAAGTCTCTTTTCTAAGGGGGCTTTGTGGTATCTAATTTATGTTGGCAATCATGCCCCACCTTATTCTCTAGGGGCCGCATCTATTAGGATTAACACCGGTTCTCAGAGATGGCTGGGTGACAGGCTTTGTGTCAGAAGTCAAGCCAGATCCCAGAGCTCCAAAGCTACTATTCCTTCTACTACATTTCACGTTTTGCCAGTGTTCTTCTGCATACCCAAGAGGAGTTTTGATCCAAAAGGCCATAGGTAAGGTAATTTTAGCATTAGGAAAAATTCTGAATATTGATTAAATGGTTAGCTTCATTAAAAACATTACTAGCATTTTACTCTCAGTGGATTAGTGTACTTATTTTTAGCAATGCTTTTATCTTGTAGCCACCACAATAATGGAATAATTTATATTTGGGCAGTTTCAGTAAGTACCCTGTGTGCGCGAGTGCTTACACTCGGTTAGTGATATTTTCTGTCCTGCCCTGTTTTTAAATATGTGTGTTTAAAAATTTAAATGTTATCAAAAGCCTACCTGAAAATACCATTTAAGAAACTCTTTCTAAGAGTAAAAATGTGTGTTGCTAGTCCTGACTATTCACATATTTATGTATTCTGAAATATTAGCCAATGACCTATTCTTTTAATCCTGAAAAATTTCTCAGTCACCTGTGCATTCACTCTGAGACATTAACCAATCAGCTAACAGGTTTTATTGTAATAATAGTATTGTGCTAGACAGTGCTTCTTATTGTACCATTAGGGTTCTAACCAGTTCTTTCCTTCCTGTTCTTGAGTAAGAATTTATTCTTAGAGAGTCTTGGCTGTTATTATATTTAGAATGCTACAGCATGATGCAAATACCCATATTTTAATCAAGAAATATGGACATTGACATTAAAGATGCTTCCTCCTCACGTAGTTGTGACTCATTTTTCCTCCCCAAGACTTTTTTTTTTTTTGCATATTTCTCCTAGACCCGCACCTGACTCAAATAAACTCTCAGCCTCTTGAGCCAAGAATTTCTTTCTTTCTCTTCCCCATCCGTGTCCTCTGGAAAATGAAATTGAATTGAATGCATTGTGCATCTGCGGATGGTCCCTGTGGTTGCTATTCTGGCCAAGAGGTAGGAAAAATAATCTAGAACTGGACACAGCCCCTGCTCTCGGAAGACCAGACTCCTGAACAAGCCTTCAGGTTACATGATCTGAGGAAAAGCCTGCCATTAGGCTGAAGGTCTAAACAATGATACTTGATAAAGTCCACCAATTTCTTCTTTTTAAGAAAAAAAAATGAGCATTTTTTCAAGTGTCCAAATGGAATTTTTTAACCTTTTTTTCTGTTCCATCAAAGATGAGTTATGTCATCTCTTCTCAGGTATTTTCCTTTTGGAGTCTTCGTTCCTCAGCATTTGTGCTAATCCTTGATGGTAGGAGAATTCGCAGACGTGAGTGTGTGTGGGGTGCTGGGGGTGTATTCATTCAGTGCATATTTACTAGAGTAAGGCTCTATTAAAGTACAGAAATGAGCAGCCTCTGTTTAAGTAAGTAGAGTCTCCCAGGGCACTCAAGATGGCTGCGCATATTTGTTGGGAATAGTCTCATTGGTTAGATGGTGTCTAGGGTTCTGTCCCGTGAAAATCTTTCATGTTCCTACACATATGTTAAGGGGAACAGGTGACTCTTCCTGTCTTAGAAGATGCTAGAATGGATGTGTGTAGATTCCCTGTAAGTAGGATAGAGTAATTTATCCTGTCAGAGTCACTGAGGCTCAAACCCACTCCTTTGTAAACTGGATTGTCTGAAAGTCAGGCATGCTTCAACCCTGCTTGCATATTTTAGTTGTTTTCAAAAGATCATGTAAGAGGAGAAACCACAGTGTATTATCCTCTGTGTCTTCTGTTTCTTGTTCTGTTCTGTTTTCAATGCTTATACTAAACATGATGGGAGAGTACAGTGAAATGGTTTTTTGGTCGTTTTGTTAAGTTCCAGGGTCCAACATTTTCTAATCCCATTAACAAAAAAGTATGTTGCCACTTAAAACCACAAATGTCTCAAATATTTTAGTTTATGAAACCAATAATTCACATTAGAAATATTTTCTCATAGAGCTTTAAGGCCATAACCAAACAATGCCTCTTGCAATTACACATAGAAATTTACTCATATAATATAAAAAATAAAGAAGTTCTCTTTGTATAATATAGTGACAATGAATTTCACCATTTGATAGTGTTAACTTGGTAAGAGTTATTTATTTAAAAAAGATATTGCTGCATTATGTTAATTAAATTGATTAACATTAAAAGTGTATGTTATGCTGAAAGAAAAATCAGTGTTGAATGATTCTGCTTAATAAACATTGTTAAAGCAAGAATTTTTATTACATGAAATTATAATTTAAACTCGTGAACCAAATTTGGCTTAATGACGCTTGCTGCCACTGAATTTACAGGAGAAAGTGTAAAGCATACAAAAAAGAAAAAAAAATCTGTGGTTTTCCTCCTCAATAAATCAATTTTTCCCAGATATATAAAAGACTGTTGATTCTATTCCCATCCTGTGAAATATGGATGTCAGTGAAGTTACAGGATCTGCTAAATGAAAGGGCACACACCCTGGTTACAAGATGCAATAGATACTTATTTAGTATCTATTGTATCTTATTTAGTATCCAGATACTAAATAAGACACAACTTATTTAGTAACTATTCTGCTGAAGAAACGGCAGAAACAGGCAGAGTTGATTCGTGTCCTATTCTCTCTGTACAATTTGACTTGCCTATTTATACCACTTCAATACAAGTGAGCTGAAAACTTTAGGGATATTTTATCCCATACAGAATAGAAGAAGTAGAATTGAACAGCATCAGTTCCTAAAAGTTGCCTGCGCATTGTTCTAGGTTTCTTTCATGGAGAATTTGTGTACCATGGTTTTGAAGTTTCAATAAAGTTTTCATCCGGAAGCCAGTAAAATTCAACAAACTTCATGATACACACTTAGATTTTCTAAGCAACTGATAAGTAAATCCACAGTGTTTTTAAAAGTTAGGAATTCTCTTAAGCAACCTCATTCAGAGTTTTCGTTTAAAGAGTAACGTTCACTTTAAAGTGTAACTTACACTTTAAAATTACTTTTATTCTTACATATCCGCAGACGTTGTAAAGCAGAACTAAATCCGCTTGCAAATATATTATGGATGAAACACACTCGACCTGTTAAACCACCAAGACAAACTATATGCTTTTCCTTTCTAAAATTAAAATTTATAAACATAATTTCCCCTCCAGCAAAGCAAATTTGTTTCCTTTGAAGGAGGAAAACATATAAGTGGTAGGACAGGAAAGAAAGAAGAATACTAATTAGATGGCAGTGATAGTTCACCCTTTTAGTGTAAGGCAATAAATAAAAAGAGGTTGACCTTTATATCTTAGGCAATTTCTGTGTTGTTTTTTTTTAATAGAGGAATCAGCATTCCTAATATTGATAGACCATATACCTGTCCAGGTCTGACCTATATTTATACTACAAAGACAATTTTAATTGTTACTTCAATAGAGGTCCCATCACAACCATCGTTTATTCATGCTCGAGTACATGTTTAAAAACTGCCCTTCAATCTTAATAGTTTCTGCTGCTAGCTCATTATTAGCAAAATAATAGGTTTTCCAGCAATGGATTCAGTGTGTGTCACAAGTTGCAGTGTTTAGAAAGATGACAATGACAGGAAATATATTGAGACGTGCTAACTAAAGCAAGACAGACAGATCTCCAGAAACCTGGTTGAAGTTTGAAGCACTTCCTTTTGAGAAGTGTTTTGAGAAGTGTGGAATAGTCTTAGAGTTTTGTTTGATCATAGCAGTGAAGCTTAAGGGGGAACAGGAAAGGTCATGTTGAAACTGCTAAATTCTCTGTCAAAAAATTTTCCAAGCTTGTACTGGAAACTCACTAGGTACCAGATAGACTACAGCGATTACTAAAGCTGTAGGAAGCAGGAGTCACCAAGTAATCAATAAATAATTTTGCCAGCTTCCATTCATATCCATATATTTTATCTCTCTGAAATACCTTTTAGAGAAAATTCACAAAGGACTGAATATATACATAAACACATACATAAATAAAAATAAAGGAGGGAAAGGCAGAAGTCAGGAAATAGATGTTCAGCTTTTTCTGGGCATGTTCCTAAAAAGCAAATAGAAACTAGAAAACAGTGTGACAGAACAACCATCAAGTGGACATTTATATGATGAGCAAACAGATGAGTGAAATTCACATACACACACAAACCACTTGAACCAAAAGACGTTACTATTAGAAAATGTACACAGGTCTAACGTGTAAGTTTGCTTTATATGTTTTAGCTCTTTATTCGAAATATTGGTCTGAGCTCAATATAACACTGAGGTTCAGTCTTAAAAAAAATTTTTTTTTGCTTCCAGATCTCATTTTTAAGAAATTTTAGTTAGTAGTTTCCACAAAAGCAAGAGGATTTACTGACTCTGTCACAACTGTGAGTTCACTGTTCTCTTAATAAATTCACCAGATTGTCTCCATCAGGTTCATGCAAAGACATTGTGCTCTGATGGAGTCAAAGAAAGGAAGGGAAATGCTACTCTTACCAGACTTTGCTAATTCTGTTCAACCGAACCTACCTGAGGAATAAGAGTAACCACATCTCAGGTGGCTCTGGGATCGTCACTGAACAGTGTAACTCAGGTCATCTACAGGATCTTTATGACGAACCATTTCCAAGAACAACTTTAAATATCATGACATGAGTGTACAATAACGAGTCTGCCTGTGAAGATCATTATTTTTTTAATGCATTATCATCGTTTCCATAGGGTTAAACTTTATGGTTAATAGTTGAAAGTTTATAATTTATACTTGAAAGTATTCCAAGAAGATCCTCACCTAAAAAGTTTTGGAAAAAATATCTTCTATTTTCCAAGGCGTCAATTTGCAAATGGCGTAATTCTAGTACCAAACCTGCTGGGCTTTCCTTTTCTTTCCATAAGGCTTAACAAGGAGAACAGCAATGTTGCTGTTGTCGTTGTTTGTAATTTGGAATTCATTAACTTAACGTTTTTCTTACAAAAAAATATTCTGAATAGCTGGTATACTCCTAATATTCAATATATAGTCCATCCTCTATTTAACAAAAGTCCAAATAAGTAAGTACACTTTCAGTCTCTACATACTTTCTTGCGCCTTTATAAACTCACTGACATCTTGCAGCTCAGAAAATGTCTTCTTTTTTTGCTTGCAATTAACAAAGCTTCACTGCAACTCAATTGTTTCTTGAAATTTAAGATATTCATTGGGTGGGTTCCAAATTCCACAACGAATAGCAGATTCTGGAGATAAAGTGTTTCCTATTTACTTTTCTTCATCCATGTGTATATAAAACATGAAACAATTTATATTTACTTTTAATTGGACCTGAGTATAACACCTCTGCCTTAAATTTACATCTACTGCAGATATAGTTAAGAAAACAATACATTTGGCTTTCAGTTTTGAGATAAGTTACGTGGATGCAAAATCCTCTGATTCTGGTACCCAGGACACTGCATTTTTCTAGTGTTAAGATGTGACTTACTGGGAGCTTATCAGGAAGACACATAACTCTGTCTGTGTGAAACAGTGTAGGTTTCTTTTTATTACACTAGAATAGTCAAAATACATCCTTTAGTTTGCAATATGTACATCATAAAACACACACATTTCCTCACTTCTGCCATCATTCCTTATTCTCCTATTCATCCCACAAAACCAGAAATAAACATTCGATGAAGCTTCATTTTACATTTAACAGTTCTCAGAAAGTCAACTTTAAAATGTAATAAAAAATGTTTCACTGAAAGGATCAAGCCACTCATACCTCAAAATTAACTGCACATTAAGTGCTAACTCTGTACAAAAATCCCCAAATTCAAATCAAGCTCAGTCTTCTAAGAAGCAGGGAAACCACACATCACATCAGTTTGCTGCTTTCAAGGTCAGTACTGAGCACAGACAGTCCCCACTCTCTGATACAACTGGAAGATAGAGACACATTACTTCCCCGGGGAGCTGGTCTGGAGCTGTAATCACAACTGGGCCAGGGTGCCCACTGATCCTTTATGTGTCTAATTAATACCTGCTGCATTTAGTTTGCCTGAGACCTCACGAATATACACTACCCCCCCGTCCCGATAAAGCAACCTTACATATACCAAGATTATCCCATTAAGTGTTCTCATTTCCAGAAGTGTAGCAAGAATGGGTTTTAAAATCTCATAATAATGTTTTAAAAAAGGAAAGCTTGTCTTCCTTCATGTTTACTTGATTGTCCGGAAAATCTATCTTCCAGGAAAGAATGATTTTCTGCCTAAATCTTAAGAGTATGAATAGCTTGAGATCATTTCCAAATACTAACCGTGGGAGAAATGATTGCACTCTACGAGCATGTGTTTGAATGATCAGAAGTCACCTTGCAATGTAAAGTGAATGATCATTTACTCTGGACTTTATGTGACTGTGAATAAATCTATCACAACCGAGCTGCCCTCTGGTATAACCATACAGGGCTGCTGCGTTGTTTCATTTCCCAGGTTTCTGTGTATATGTTACTGTTTCAGTTTCACGTGTCAGCAAATGTCTGTTTACCCGGCTTCCTGTTATTAATTATGGGAAACAGGTTTTCTTGAAGTACATTAGAGACTCTTTTAACTCTTCTCCAGACAAGGCAAGATATCGGTGATTCCTTTAATGTTTGTACAAAGCCGGAAACTGAGTTAAAATACATTGTTGCCTCACATAGTTTTACAACTTCTTATCTCCCACAAAGGGGAAAAAAAAGACAGAAATAATAAAAAACAAATCACAGCAGCTTCTATTCCCATCGCTAGACACTGAGATAACAGAATTGGATACTTTCTTCACTGGCCATAACAAATTACTTTACAGATAACAGCATAAATTCTGAACTCTAATCACCTACAAAAATGTTTCGAAGATCAACTCAAATAGTAAAATGCTAAAAGACAAGAAGATATGTACTAGGGTAAAAGTATCTATAAAGAGACAAAAATACTGACCCGATTATTGGTGTGTTACCAAGCTTTTCCTATAGAAACATCTGGCCGGTCCATCTGATTCTCTGTCTTTGAAATAGGAGCAAGTATAGTTGCATGCCGTCAAATCCTAAAGGAGCCAAAACATCTGGAAGTTTTAGAAGAAAAGCAAAATAGTTATGGGGGAAAATCCAGATTAAAAAACTGCAGATGTTTAATTGGCCTGTCAGTTACGTTACGAGGAAATAAGGACAGAAATAACCAGAAGCCACTGGTGGAAAATTAAAATAGTTTCATGAGCCAATGCCAAGCTAAAAGCAATGAAATCGGTAACAGAATATGGACTGGGGCTTTCTCAACTGAGATCTGAAAATGTTACCATGTGCAATTTTGTAAATTAGCCATTTCCAAAAAATCTTTTTCATTAAGGCACAATAAAAGTTCTTCAGACTCCCCTCTCTCTCTCTTTGGTCATTAATTCAGGCAGTTATGCAGAGTTTGGCTTTCATCAGTGACAAGCTCTCCCCTCAACCCTCTTCGCCCCCTTTCTGAGACCCCCTAATACTGCTGAGTGGCCAGAAATTACAGATGCAAGAAAAGCTGACAAATGACTGCCAGGCCCCTCCCCCAGAGCCTCGACAGTCAAAGCCCCTGCCAGAACATGCCTGAAAGCAGCACGCTCAGAGACAAAGACACAAAGATTCCATTTTCTCAGTGAAAATAGACTTCATGTGTAAAACACCAGTGAGAAAGATGGAAAGCTGACACAGATGAGCAATTTTCGAGAGGCAGGGCTGGATCTTTCAAGAAGATTGAAATTGCATTTGATTGCATCAAAAACCTCACAAATGTTGTTTAACCTAAAAGTCTTTTCAGTCTGTAAAAAGACATTCGGTGGCAAGATATTTTATGCTTCCTTTAAGCACATGGTTAAAAAGGATAAAGAATCTTGAGCCCAGTAGAGAGACGTTGATTACATCCTACTGCCGCATCAAGAATTAACACTGGTTCACATCACAGGGTCTACGAAATAAAGGGGAAAGTTTAAAAAAAAAACCCCCAAACTCTATTAAATCAAAGAGTTCGTAGAGATATTAAATCCTTATGTTTTCTATAAAAAGAATCCCCTCCCAGCAGCCCCAGGGTACATTACTGGCGAGGCAGCGAGCTGTTTATTAGAGATTCAAACCATGGCATCTGAGCCTTGCCAAGCAAGCAAGTTTCAGCCTGTGAGCCCAGGGTCTCCGGCTTCCACAGTCTCTCTGGCATCTTGCAGTGAGAGCTGTCTGATTGGCCTCCATACCGTGCCGGGGCAGCATGTAGGTGCAAAGGCTGGGACTGGGAAACAAAGAAAGATCATCATTGACTATGGAAGGTCATGCTTTTCTTCCTCTCTAAATTCAGGATGACTTTTGCAGATGAAAAGAGAAACGTGTGAAAAAAAACTCCCGAAATGAATTAGGGAATTAATTTATAACATATCTTCAAGTGATGCTCTAAATATATTGTAGATACAGAGAGAGAGAGCAAGAGAGAGGGAGAGGGAGAGAGAAAGTTTGCAGCTTTATTATTTTTTTTCATTTATTTATTTTTTCATAGATAGTGGTTGGTTCTTTTATTAATTTTTAAAATTTATTTATTTATTTATTTTTGGCGGCTTCGGGTCTTAGTTGCAGCACACAGGATCTTCGTTCCCGCATGTGGGATTTTTGGTTGTGGCATGAGGGCTCCTGAGTGCATGGGCTCTGTAGTTTGCAGCACGTGGGCTCAGTAGTTGAGGCACGAGGGTTTAGTTGCCCCGTGCCATGTGGAATCTTAGTTCCCCAACCAGGGATTGAACCAGAATCCCTTGCATTGGAAGGCGGATTCTTAACCACAGGACCACCAGGGAAGTCCCCAGAGTTTGCAGTTTTAATTTATCATAATCTTTTAAAGCAAGGGAGGAAGATTTCTCCCACCTGCCTTCTTAGCTTGTCAACTTTTGTTTGTCTTTGTATTTCTTTTGTTTCATACACCATGCAGAGGCACATTCGGTTGTATATGAAAAGTGACCATGGGGCCACTTTTAAACAGGAGAACTCTATAAGAAGATTTAAATGGACCATTTGATAGAATTTTGTCTTACTCAAATACCCTGGGCTTTGATGGCTCCATTGAAACCTTTAGTAAATATTTCTCTCCCAAATTGAGTCTGCTTGCATCCCCAGCCCAATCCATTCAACAGTTCTCTGTTCTTCATAAATGGGTTCAATCCTTGTGGAATACTTGGGATAGGCTTAAAATACGCTGGAAAGTGTCAGACCATTAACAGGTTAAAATGTAATTAATAGTAGCTGTCAGGGGCTACAGACCAAGACATTGCCCTGGGGAAGCCTTAATTTAAAAACTTTACAAAAATTATTTTTTAAAAAATTCAGAACATCTTTTGTCCTCTACCATTCCCTTCCAAGCTCCTGCTATTCTTACATTTCTTTAGTTAATAGGAATAGCAGAGAGAAAAACAACTACTTCACAATCTAATAAAGGATGGCTGAGTGGAAAATGAGAGAGTAGATAAATTCTATAACCATTAAAATGTTTCACATACACTCTTTATTCCCATTACAGTATTCAGGTCAAAATACTTTCTAGCTATCCTTTCCAATCTAATCAAAATACAGTAAATTTATAACATGAGTTCATAACATTGAGATTTTATTTGTGGCATTAACAATAATCTAAGTGTCTCCAGCACCCATTTATTTGCCATGAAAAGGGAGTATGGTGGATGGAGTGCTTGTTTGGGAGTATAACTTTAAAAAAAAAATTTTTTTAATTGAAGTATAGTTGCTTTACAATGTTGTGTTAATTTCTGCTGTACAGCAAAGTGATTCAATTATATATATGCATACATTCTTTTTTATATATTCTTTTCAATTATGGTTTATCACAAGATATTGAATATAGTTCCTTTTGCTATACAGTAAGACCTTGTTGTTTATCCATTCTATACATAAAAGCTTACATCTGCTTATCCCAAACTCCCACTCCATCCCTCCCCCAACCCCCGTCCCCCTTGGCAACCACAAGTCTGTTCTCTATGTCTGTGAGCCTCTTTCTATTTCATAGATAGGTTCATCCTATCTATGTGCCATATTTTAGATTCCAAATATAAATGATATCGTATTGTATTTGTCTTTCTCTTTCTGACTTACTTCAGTCTGTATGATCATCTCTAGGTCAATGCATGTTGCTGCAAATGGCATTATTTCATTCTTTTTATGGCTGAGTAATATTCCATTGTACATAAGTACCACATGTTTTTTATCCATTCTTCTGTTGATGGACATTTAGGTTGCTTCCATGTCCTGGCTATTGTAAATAGTACTGCAATGAACATTGGGGTGCATGTATCTTTTTGAATTAGAGTTTTCTTCAGATATATGCCCAGGAGTGGGATTGCTGGATCATACGGTAGCTCTATTTCTAGTTTTTTTAAGGAATCTCCATAGTGTTTTCCATAGTGGCTGCACCAACTTACATTCCCACCAACAATGTAGGAGGGTTCCCTTTTCTCCACACCCCTGGGAGCATAACCTTTTATGCATATTCAATCACTCTGTAACTTTAGTGACTCTCTGAGCCTCAGTTTCCCTATCTGTCATAGGAGGAATTTTGCCAGTCATAGAAAGTTGTCTGGGGATGAAACTGCAAAGGCAGCATGGACTCCAAAATGCTGACATACGTGAGTGCATGGGGGGAGGGGGTGTGTTCAACTTCCATTGTGTTTGAAAACTTTAAATTTCACGTGAAGAACAATTCGGTGTCATAAATAGAGATAGGAAGCCCCTGGTGAATTCAGTAAAATAAATTAGTCAAAAGCTAGGCAATCACCACACCACAGACCAGTTGATGGGTGTATGCATGGCCTTTTCAGAATGTTTCAATCTCCTGCAATGTTAAAACTGACAGAGTGATTTTAAATATCTTAAAGCATATCTGACGTATTTCTTTATATGAACTCTTTCTCCCCTTGTTAGTCGTTTTCCTGCTAAGCGGGTATGCACAGAGTGATGCCCAAAACCCCAGCCAGAAAACAGGAGCTGTGCTAAGCCCCTCCCTCACTGCCACACCCATGGCCTCTGCATGGGAAGGTTTGGGAATAGCAGGGGGCACGTGGGAGGCTGTTCAACATTCTTCTCCCTTGTAGTTTCAGCCAAGGGGTATTCACACGCCTTCAGTTGTGCCCTGGAGCACTCTCGAGTGCCTCACCACAGGTGCCAAGGAGCACAGAGGAAAAGTACGGGAATGAAACATCTTGTTATGTGGACAGAAAATATTGATAGTGTTTTACAATAAAAGTAACAGAAATACATTCCTAAGGGGAGAATACATTGTCTAACTGAAGAAATAAGTTGTCTAACAAACTCATAAATTCTAGACACTGTCTCTTATGGTATTTTTTTAAACGTAATACCAGGATTCTCTGATTCTACAGTAAAAAGGGGGGAAAAAAACCCCACATTAGCTTGTCTTCATTTAGTTTAAATGAAAGGCAGAAAACCACATGGCTTAATCACATTCAATATTTCTATTTTTGAAGATTCAACCATTATCATAGACTAGAAGAATGATATAAATATAGCACAGTATTATTTAGATGATAAGTTAGTCTCTTTAGAGAAATTAGATAAAAAATAAAGCAAATATATTTAACGGGCTTGGGAATAAAATCTAGACTTATTTATGAATTGTACTAATAGTATTTAATATTTTAAAACCTTTTTACACATGGGAAATACCTCCAAAGGAAAAGTAATCCTTATAATTAATTAGCATAGCAGAGGTAGGCAAAAGTATTTGTTTTACCTTTTCAGGGGTCTTTGGTTGTTATTTTCTGGAGAGGTGGGCAAACAATGTTTTCTGGGCTAAATTAGTAGTCCTGGAAAAAGGAAAATTTAGGATACGAAAAGTTGACAGATCTCTATGGATTGCTGGATTGGAAAACATTTCCATAAGAGGATAAAAATCAATTTTAGCTAATTTGCTTAACATGACCTGAGTTTTACATAACATCTTTGTTTTGTACAGGGATCGTGGCAAAATTACCAATAAGTCCATAAAGGAAACTGAAGGCAGTTTGATCTACACCTTCAATAACAGTCCCACAAAAGTTGAAGAAATATGTTATGTCTCCAAAGACACATACTCCAAAGAGCATAGTTATACCCTAAAATTAGGACGTGATTCAGGTACGTCATTTCTTTTAGTTCAGTTGAAATGCTTTGTTCTTTGTACTGCAGATAATTCTTCTTTTTTTCCCCTAGTCCCTCTCTCTCTTCCTTTCCTTCTTCTCATTAACATATGTCTTTTATAATTGATGTTGTTTACCGTCCTTTCATCAAACCTATGCCACATCACTGAGGCGAGCCATCCGTCAGGGCACCTAAATACACATTAGAGGAGGCTGCGAGCCATGAGAGGCTTTGACCATCTCATCAGGGCAATTATAATAAGCATCTTGGTCTCACTGAAGGCATTGCATTCAAATAATAGCCTTCATCATTACTCTTTTTAAATATGAAAGTAAACTTTGAAGCCCTTTGAAGGAGCGAAGCAAACAACACACATGTGAAAGTAGATCAGTGAGCCTTTGAAAAGATATCCCTACGTAAAATCTGTGAAGAATCTTAGGCTTTAAAGAAAGACCTCCAGGTAAATGATGGCTTTTAATAAGACACATGACAATCTCAATTATGAGAATCCGTTCTGTGTGTTCTCTGTGCCATTTTATATTCCCAGCAGGATTTTTTTTTTTTCTCATCAAGAGTTTCCAGGGGTGTCTACTGTTATCTATGTGTAAAGCATATTTCGGTGGTACCCCAAAGCTGTGCTAATTAAAAAAAAAAAAAGGAAGAAAAAGAAACAACAACGTTGTCAAGTTGTCAGACAGACTGGAACTAGAGGATTATAGGTAAGAGGGATAAAATGAAGGGTTGAAAGCTATAATTTCTATTTCTGTGGTGGCAACTGAATCAGCTGTTGGATCAGGCAGTTTAAAGATACAGTCACTTAAGCACAGAGTCTGGGAAGAGGGAACTTTACAGTACACCCGTGACTCAGCGGTGTAGACTCACGACACGGTCGGGATTACTTGCTGGGTCCTTTTCCTGCTTGTCTCTGTTTCCTTTCCCCATACCATTTGACTCCATCCCTGCATTTGACAATTCCACATATTACTTTCCTTCCTCCCATTTTTTCACCTCTTTTACTTTTTTTTTTTAAACACTAGTTGCTTGGCCTCTGACCACTGCTCCATGCTGGGGCCTCCCAGGCAACAAAGAACATGTTTTAAAGAGAGACACTGCATCTCAGGAGCGTCCTTACTTGACCTTGTTCATTTTTGGACATGCTGTGGCTGTAGATTTTCAGAAAAAGTCCCTCCCCTGGAATGGTTTTAAAGAACACGTATGCACATATGGATGTCAGGCAATCAAACTTGTAGATGGAGCGATTTGAAGAATAAATTATAATAGTAACAAGATCACTCATGAAGTGATGAGATACAGGTGCCTGTCTGGTTACATAACAGTCGCTGTGATCCTGGGTGTTTCAATTCATAATTTGGCCGTCTCTTTATATCCCAATATCTGTTATTGGAATTAACCGAGTCATAGGGCTGGAAGAAATCATAGAAATTTTGAAATCATAGAAATTTTGTAATGCAGCTCTCAAATTGAAACAAAGAAAATGAAGCCCAGAAAATAAGCTAAGTCGTTCTGCTTGTCTACAAGTGCCATTGGTTTAATTGTAGTTTTGCCTATTTTTAGGTAAAGAATATATTTTCCCAATAACTGGTTAGAAATGTTTGAGAAGAGATATCATCATGAAAATATATATGCAGTAAAATATAACTATTATTCAATAGGCTATAATATATATTGAAGTAACCTGGGGATATTATTCATATAGCAAAACATCCTTTCATCTTTGTATAAAGTATGTAAACCATATACAAATTATGCACATGAATGACTATTATTTTTGTATACAAGTACAACCCCCTTTTTGACTTTTTTTGTATTACAATTATATATTACTCATAGTTCTATAGTTATAATCAGAACAAAAAGAATCACCCAGAAGACAAGAAGGTAAGTTGTCCTAAGCATATTGGAAATTCAGAAGTTCTTTTCCATCACTAACATTGTGCTCTTAAAAACATGAAGAAGAAAAATCCCTATCTTCCACTTCTGAGTATTCTCAAAAGAACGGGCAGAAGTGGGAGAGTGGAAGATATCTACTGCAGATAAACAGCTAGATCCTATTATTAAAGGCAGTCAGTGGTATTCTAGAGAAAATAACATTTGCTCTTGAAGACATAGTAGACTTAATGTTAAAAAAAAAAGCAAACAAGATATTATACATACCCTAAAATATGTTTATGAAACAAAGCTTTTAAATTTTTAATTATACCCCTAAACTGGCTTTCTAGTTTTTCTAGGATATCAAACAACTCAAAAAAGAAATATTTACTCAGATTAATGTTTGAAACGTCATATGGAAATGTGTATAGTGATGTTACTAGAAATTAGTATCTTTATAAATTAAACATGTAGAAGGTCTTGTCTCCAAAAAGCCTGACCCACTGCCTTAAGGTTAATAATGCAAATCTCACATAGATCTTAGAAGTTGTTTAACTTTTTAGTTTGAAGTACATTTTGATGAAAATATTTAAAAGATGGCCACCTCCTCAGTTAAAGGTGGGCATTTTAATGAAATAGTAAAAATCAGGAGATTATCAGTTTCCGGAATTAAACACTGGCTCCTTATTCGGGGCATATTTCAGTCCCCAAATATCGAGGACACATCTAGGAGAAATTAAATTTTTTTAAAAAAGAATTAAACAGGAATTTTGTGATCGTCTTCATGTTAAATTTTGACATGTGTTTCAGGGACTCCAAATTCAGTTAAACAGCATCAAGATCTGAATTGTCCCCATTATTGTCATCATTTACATAATAGTATGGAAAACACAGAGCAGTGTAATATCATGAATGCGAATTTAGGGGAAAATGTTATTCCCTGAGCCAAAAAGTGAGAGGAATCAGCACACGTGAGGATTTGCATGGTTATTTTTCCTGGTACTTCTGTAGACCATTCTGTAACAATGGAGTCTGGTATTTCTTGTCTTAATGCTACGTGAAGAGATCCATGGCTAACACTAGAGTTTGCAGGTGGGTGGTACGTATGCTCTTAATAAAAATATCTGTGATCAAACGTTGCAGAGTTAATTAGGCTTCGTGTCAAATTGCCTCTCCTAGAATCTTCAGGAGCAGGGGGGTGCAGCTGTGTGGCACCTGCCTGCTTTCTACAGACAGTGCCCAAAGGATGTAACTTCATGAAAATTCAAATCAGATTGCACAGAAATACAGTATTCCCAGTCGGCTCTTTATATTTCCAGATAAATTACATACACACAACAACATTTGTCCTTTGTTAAATTTCATGTTGCACAATTCTACTAAATTTTGAATGGCTTCTTTAGCCAGAGAAGCCCAAAAATATCCTTTGGCTAAGAAAGGAAAAAGTAATCACATGCCCTTCAGAAAACATTTTCAGAGCTGTTGTAGAAGTTGTTGAAAGGACCACTGAAAGATGTTTACTAATGGAAAATATGTTTTGTTTAGAAACTGGGCTATGCTTTAGTATCTTATCAACCTGTTCGATAGGGTTCAAACATAATAGAAATTGAGAAAAAGATGCAATGTAAAAAAGAATCTTGTTAGGAGCCATAAACGTACAGATAGTGAAATAAATGCTTGTTTTTTCATGATGAAGTCTTATTTCAAGTAAACAACATTTTTCAGAAGAAGAAATTGACTAACAGCTGAACATTCCCACAAGGCAATGTGCCATGGAACTCAAAGTGCCAGTGCAAAAATGTGAGCTCCTAAAAGAGGGTTCAATACTGGTCCGTAATAATTAACCATATCTTCTGCACTAAGAAGGAAAGCTCTCTTCAGGGCTTGAGGATTGGTGTGGAAGTGGGGATTTTGAGTATAAGAAAGGGAACTTAATTCATGTTCTAGGGTTATGCAGCTATGATGGAAGGCTTTGGCTTCCCAAGTGAGTAACATGGAAATTATAGTAACTATGACTAACTTAATTTGATGAAATAGGACTTTATTTTTCTCTAGGCCGAGGTTTCTCAACAGAAGCACTATTGATATTTTGGACCAGATAATTATGGGTGTGGGAGATTTCCTAGGCACTGCAGGATTTTTATCAGCCTCCTTGGCCTTTACTCACCAGATGCGGGCAGCACCCCTCCCCCACCATATGGATATCTCCAGACATTGCCCCTGGTGGAGAACCACTTGTCTAAACATTTTTCATCTCTTCCCTAATCTCACTGCAAAATGAGTTACGTTGGTTCTTCACATTACCATCAGTAGAAACTCTGCGTAGAGAACTCGTATGTATCAAGTGAAGAACAGTTCTGTAATGCAAATATTTTCTGCAGGATACAAAAAATAGGACTGTAGGAGCTCAGTGTGATAATGCTTTATTTCTCCATGTGTGTGTTTTTAACGACAGAGACAGCTTTCCCTGGTAATAAATAATATAAGATGCAAACAAGGGGAGAAGTGGATATGAGAAATTATCATTGCCAGTGAATTTTGAAAAGTATAAAACACTTTTAGAGAAACTACGTTGAAATTAAAAAGAAATTACCATTTCTTTTACCTACATACTCTGCGACTATTGCTTGCTATTTAATTACTGAAGAAACATTTTTATTACCACAGATTTTCTAGGTCAAAGTTTCACAAAATTTTCATTGTATCAGATTACTTGAAAGGCTTGTTGAAATATAAATTACTGGGCTTCCTGCCCAGTTTCTGATTAGTAAGCAAGGCCAGAGAACCTACATTTCTAACAAGTTCTCAGGTGATCCAGAACCTGAGATGTCCACTGCCCTAGCGACAAGTTCAACTTCAGATGTAGCTTCTTAGCCTGACTTGATAACTTTTTTCTTTATTGAAAATGGCAGAGGCTATAAATACAAAGACATAAAAGAGTTGTATAAATTTGAGTTTACTCATTTGCAATAGACCAAATCAGCTTTGTCACTGGAAAGAATGACTTATGAGAGAGAATGTTTTTAATACAAGAGTCTTCACATACCATTGAAAGACAGGAAACCTTAAAAGAAAAACAAGACTGACGAACTACTCCCAAACAGGGATTTAAAGGAGCTAAAAACTTTTTTAAAAATGCCTACTACAAAGTAAAAGTTTATTTTCCTACACTAGCAAACACTTAGCTATCCATATTTTGTTTATATTTTCCTTATTCATTCTTTTCCCACCTGCCAGAAAAAAATTTTATCATTCTCCACCCTCAGCATCCCCCCCTCAATGCATGCAACAGCTCTTGTCCTTATATATCTCGTAGCTTCAATGCACTGCACTTGGCAAGATCCTATGATATTTAGGATGTCATTAAGCTCTGGGACGTGTAATATATTGAATAAATTATTGAGGATTCAAAAAAATATTTTCAAGGGTATGCAGGGCTGTCACCTATGGCCATAGAAACTGTGCACAGTACATCTCCAGGAGATGCCGTTGACAGAGGTGATGATGTAAATGGAACTCCTGGAATTGTGCCATCAGGTGTGCCTTAGTCAGATATAATAGGACAGGTTCAACAAGACAGGCATAACCACGAAACTCTGCAGGGTGTGGGAGACCTGGCTTAAGAATTGCACATGTGATTTATTTCTAGTTAGTTGACAGCTCTTAGCTCGGTGTTAAGCCAATCGTAATATGCAACTGCCTAGAAGACCCATGCACATCTTCGTGTCTGAGTAGGATAGAGTTTCTGATGTGAGGGAAAATGAGAAGTCCCTTATCTTCGTGGCTGGTAGAATGGATCCAGAATCAAGGACTTTTCAGACACCATCTTCAACCCTGCTATGTTTGTAGGTGAACCAAGGCACCAACTGTTCTGTTCATTTACAAACAACACTAAACACATGTGCTACATTCAGCATGTAGGTAATCGGGAGCCTTAGACAGAAAGCCAAGAAATTGTTACATTAAATTTTCTCAATTAATCTCCCTAATTTGGGAACAAATATGGACTGGTTTTGCCAGTGGAATATGCCAAAATAAGGTAGTCTTTAAAATTCCCAGATAGAAATGTGACACCTTGATTCTAGCTTTGAAATAAAAGTTTATATTGGGATTGATGTATACACACCACTATATATAAAATAGATAACCAACAAGGACCTCCTGTATAGCACAGGGAACTCTACTCAATATTTTGTAATAACCTATAAGGGAAAAGAATCTGAAATATATGTATATATATCACTTTGCTGTACAGCTGAAACTAACACAACATTGTAAATCAACTACACGCCAATAAATTTTTTTTTTAATGTTTATAGTGCTTTTGATAACTTATGGTCTATTGATAACACAGCAGGGGAAATTGAGAAATAAGTTATTCTTGGTTGAATACCGGGAAATCATCATCCACTTTCCCCTACTCAGGCACTAATAACAAAAGACAGCCCTAAATAGAGTCGTTGATTAATTAATTTGAGTCCAAACACTTTATTTTTCTTAACGCAATGGGCAAGCCATAGTTCCAGAACACTTATAGTTAAACCTTGTTATTTTGTTCTTGGCCTTATAAGACCTACTTTAGCTTACTTTAGCTGGCCTGTAACATTACAGATGCTTTATTACTCCGACACTACAGCTTTGAGAAGGCTCCCTCTCTTTGTTTGCCACACATTTGAATAATTTTGGCCTATCCTCTTCCACAGAAGCAAACGTACAAACCTCTACACTTCAACTCGGAGACCTCCCATTCATACTGTGTGTCTCCAAAGCGCTGACATTAATGCTGTAGCCATGGTTTTCAATGGGGATGGTAATCTGTGATAACAAAATTGTATCCCTTCCTTCCTGCAATTACCTCACTCTCCATACAGCCTTGACATCTGGAAACCCACTGCTACAGGAGCAGCTGGCATTCCTGTCCTACAGCAGGAAGTTAACTACGCATTCCAAAGAGCCCCGATTGTTTTGATATTTTCTGGCAGCTCAAGAAGCTTGGATCTTGGAGAACAGCTCTTCTGTACCAACCACATTTGGAACCATACACAAAAGCATAACTTGTCACAACCTGAACCACTTATAGGTATCGGATATTGTCTTTCTCTTAATGACCTATAGCTGCATATGGTGATCAAGTTCCAAATGTAACCATGTTAAATATAGAGTGCCTTGTCAGAGAATTGATAGAGAGTCTGTTCATACAGTACTCTCCATGGTTTATTCGATGACCTCACTCTGCTATCATTTTCTCAGGCAATAATCTAAATTTTGGGAAGAGAATGGATTAATATAGGCTAGAAATCGATTCTTGCGGTACTATGATAATCATTGTGCCCTGGGTTTGCTCTTATAATGTTCAGTTAACAGAGATTTTCAGGTACTCATCAATTTGCTAGAAATCAGGAGAGCTCCAAAGAAGTGCAAAATCACTCAATGTTGGGCAAACCCAACTGTATTTTGGCTTCACTGAGCGTCTGAAATGATTTTGGTTTTGAGCTGATAAAATCTATATATTGTTTATTCATGGTGCTTTAATTTTTTTAAAAGAATCAAAGGGAATAATTACTGGATGGATTTACTGTGAATTTATCATTGAAATGGCTGCAAATAATTATTACCTTCATTGTAAGAACATTAGTGCTTTTTACTCATCAAATTGAGAATGAAATGGATTTTAGTAACACCCTACAATTACCTTATTAATCAAAATTATTACCAGTGATCTCCTTGAAACCAGACTGGTTTGCTGCAGAACTCATTCAAGACTGCACTGATTCAGAGCAGAACTCTGCAAAAATACAATGACAGATGATTTGTATTTAGTTTACACATTTTATAATGTGTTTTCTCTTTCTTACATTTCCTCCAAAGCATAGCAATATTTACCACTGTATATTTGTGTTGGCTTTCATCTCCAACTTAATAAAATACTTCTCTTTGCTTAGCTATTTCTTGTGGAATTTTAAACTCATAGTGATGAAACCAATCCTCTCTCTCATAATTTAAGAGTTGATTCTGAATAATTACTTATGCCTTCTATTCTAGTGACTGTAATCTCTGATACCCCTCTGGTTAGAAATGCCTTTGCTCTGTGTTTAATATATTTCCCCTATGCTACTGATCCTATGTATGCTTAAGCATTTTTCTGTTTTATCCAACCGTCCCTATGATAACCAGAAGATAGTGTGCTTCCTCTTAGTATTTTAATACTCCAATGTACACTGAGTGTTTAAATAACCATAAAACACAATATTTGTTTGCATAGTAATTGGCTTGTTTACCTTTACTACTCTAGAAAACCTTGCTAGGCAATCTGCCTGGGGCCAATACTTGTAACCGTTAACAATTATGGATTCCAGAAAGATGCTGATATGAAATTTTAAAAAAATAACATTTCAAAATCAAATACATAATATTCAACATATTCTCTAGGATTGTTTATATGTTGCCATCCACACCACTTGCCTTTCTTATTATGTTAACTAGAATTCACTTTTCATCAGCAGGCACTGAGTAATAGGACATTTTGTATCAATCTTGGGTTGTTCCTGGACATTCATAGACAGATGAAATATTTTCAGAATCAATAAAAGCATAATTATTTTTATATGATGGAGTTTTAACACAACCTTTATGTTACGCAGAGGTTTGAGTAGAATGCCAGTGATGTACTTTTTATTGTCAAGGAATCTATCTGCACAAAAGAGGGTCGGGCCGCCATTCAGCAGGTGGCGACTTCATCCTTTGGTCCAGATCTGATGAGCTCTAGGGGCTTTGCAAGGAAGGATGCCTGGGACACTGCGTGGGGTCCGGGTGAGGGGGTCACAATCGAGAGTCTTTCCTCATGAGGTGCTGCAGGTGGGTGACAGTAAACGCTAGGAAAGAGTTTTACACAGAAACCTCTCCCCTAGTCTCCACGTTGGGATGGGCAGCAAAAGAAAGAAGCCCCCATTTCTACTGAATACAAACCACTCTCTCAAATGTATAGAAGAACAGCATTAAGGAAGACCTTAGTCACAGGCTTGGGTTTTGATTTTGTTCGCTTGCTTGTTGATGGGTGTTTTGCAGAAATGCCCAATGCGTTTGAGTTGTTTTACCCTGAGCAGTATCCGCGCCAGAAATAGTGCCGATTCAGCTTTTCAACATTTTTCTTTCACTTTTTAAATAACTTTTAATTTTCCAAAGAATTCTTAATCAAAAAATTGACTTTAGAATTTAGTTACGCCATGATATAATGATATGTATCAAGGCAGAAAAAATTTAAAGAAGCACTGTTTATGCAGTAGATATTTTGCCTTTAAACTTTTCAAACCTGACTTTGGTAGTTTATTATCAAGATTTTCCCACCTTGATGGCATAAATTTCACAGGATAAAAATGTTATTTTTGGCCATTAAAACATACTGCTTTCAATTATCCTCAAAATTTCACCTGGAAGAGAAATTGGATCTACTTCTTAAGTATAATGAGAATAGAGAGAGATAGATACAAATTAGATTTATAATATTAGATTCAGTCTTGGCAAAACTATTTCCAACACAGCATCTATTTTTTAAAAGATTGTTCCTCATATTTTAGTATAAAAGGATCAAAACATAAATGCTTAAGTCTTAAAGTTCACTAAATTCTAGAAACTATCACTGGCATGCTGTGGTCTCAAAACAATATATGATTTTGACATAAATGTAATCAGGTCCTGTACAATGAGCCATCAAGGCTAAGTGAAAATCATAGTGACTGATTCCTTTTGTCTGGTTTTCCAAAGAATAAGACATAATAAATCAATTATGAAAATTTTCCACACCAAATATTTCCCTTAAAATGTAATATAAAAATTTAAAACCAAAAAAATTTTAACATTTCACTAGATTTTCAATAATTTAGAAACTTGCTCAAGAGAGAATTCACTCTGCTTTGCAAAGGGTTGTAGTATATATTTTATTACAGACTATTAGCTGCTAACATTGCACACAAAGGTCAAATATGTGTGTTTATGGTCTGCTGAGTCTTATAAACAAAATGTGTCCTTATTCTTTAAGAAGAAAAATGTATTAAAGAAGAAAATTGCATTGTTCTTAATTCCTCAGATAGAAATGCTACTAAACGGCCCCTATGAACACATTTGAGGTTAGAGTTTTGTCACTTTAAACCCAGATGCGTGTATTTTGGGTACATTTTTTGAGCACTACGTGATCATAAAGTAACCTAAAATAACAATGGAAGAAAACTAAGTTCTGCTGATAAAATACACTTTACTTTTTACATGGTGTGAACGAAACGACTTAGATGGAAAATGAAATCTGTCTTAGCTTAAGAGAGAAACACAAAGACATTTCCCTTCTGGACAACAGATTTTGGCACTGCAAGATCAAAGAAACAATTTTATCTGCATTGTGACTATAGACCAAAAAATTTTTCAGTATTCCTGTCTCCATGCTAGAGTTTATGTGTCTTTAATGGTATTTAAATTATAGCCCTTCTGTAGCCATGTAGTCAAAACACCACGTCATCTGATGAGAAACCATATTATAATCTGTCAGTATGTCATTTTAAAACCCATACTGTACTTGTCCTCATTTTTCTCTTTTGTTAGAAAAAAATTGAGTAAATTGTCTTTTAAACTGGGGTTACGAGTTGACCTAGTCAAGCGAGACAAAAAGATTACTTTGCTTTATGTTATTTTAATTTAATTTAAACCAATTTATAGATTTTTTTTTCCTTTTTTTTCTGCAATACCTCCTCCACATTTTTGTTTGTTTTTAGTATTATCATCTTTCTTATATATGACATGATGCATGGTATACTATAGATACATATTAAATGAAAATCAAGAATGTGTGCCCATTAGGGAATTATAGCTAAAATAGTTTTTCCTCAAAGCAAAGTGTTTTATATCAGTTTAAACTGATATATAAGAGAGTGACTATTACATATAAGTGAAAGGGGCTGTAATCTGAATTCTTTTGTAGCACACAATGCAGATGGTGTGTTTCAAATGTCACCAGAGAGACAAGTTTTAATTTGAATGTGTACTTTAATAGAATGTTTATTATAATGACTTAACAATAAAATTAGCAGTTTACTTAGAATATTCCTGCAGATATAAAAATGAGATGTTACATTTTTACAGAAATAGTGAGCTTTTTCTTACGTATAGATATAAGCAGGAACATGCAATCAGTGATCTTATACCTTTTTTGCTACCCAATGTTATATATATTGTTAAATAGTTATTACAGGTGTTTAAAAAAGTGAAACTTATTTTGTCTAGGAGCATATGTTTGATTGGTAACTGATGGATAACTTCGCTTTCATGCTTCAAAAATATAACATGAAGCTTCAAGCATTTTCAAGCAGATTTAAATCATTTGAAAAGATAATGAGCTTTTAAATCATATTAAGATTGAGTTGCAAGATGTTTGTTTGAGTATAAGTGACTTTAATGTGCCCATGGGAGACATTTATGTGGTTATTTTTTGTTTTTTTTTTTAAATTTAAGTGACAGTACTTTAGTTAAGCTTCAACTTTCCCCAAACAGATAGATATATTTTAATATGTATCTGTTTGGGGAAAAGCCATCTACTGCAAATAAATTGATTCCTAATCTTCCAAACAATTTTGACCAACTTTTACACCTAATGTTTTTGTGTAGAAAATCACACATTCTGTATGCTACACATAGAGTAGGAAAGAAGGGAATCAACGGACATATGGTAGCTTTGAAGAATAAGGTCTTTTTTACCACCTGGAAATGCCAGGGATTCTTCAACATATTTTAACTTACCTGAGGAACTGCAGTTGATTCATTGAGAAGGGGCACGATTTAATATATCACTTTTTCATGGAATCAGAATTGGATGGCTCCACAGTTCGTTGACAATTGACAAGAAATCGTGGCAAATATTTTCCCATCAGATTTTGATGTAGCTAAATGGGGCCATTTTAATTTGAAATATATATTTTTCTTGTATTGGGGCCAAAAATATAATGATTTTTAGGGGCAAGAGAACAGAATAGAATGAAAAATTCTCCTTACGTGTAAAGTAGTTGATTATATATCCCCATTCTCTTCTGCTTCAAACCCCAAAATATAGCCTAGAAATATTTTTGGGAGTCTATTATTTGATAAATACAAAAGATTACATGCAATATAATGAACACTTGTAAACCTACTATCCAATTTGAGAACTAGAAGAGTACCAAAATGATGGCTCTCCTCTATCTCCCCCCCCATTCCCCAGAAGTTGCTATTATCAAGGCTGCCACAGAAAGTTCTGCAAAGTGTGCACTTTACAAATTTAAGAGATGTTGACCCTCATATCCAGCTGAGCCTCATGTGAATTATGCCCTTTGAAGTGTGCAGTGTGTAACCTACACAGATTTGCATAATGGCTCTGCCACTTTCATGGGCTGCTTTGAGATTCTTTTCATATACCTGATAGTTTTTGTTTTTTTGAGCTTTATAAAAGTAACACTTTCTATATGGTCTTACTAGAACTAGTTTTTTTTTTTACTGAAAATTAAGAGTTATATACATTGTTGCATATAGTTGTATGTTTTTGTACTTCAATTCTGTGTAGTTTTCCCAGTTGTGTCCATATCCTCAATTTATTTTTCTATTCTCTTCTTTGACCTTGGGTTGTTATCTGCTTGGCAATTACACACGGTGTTGATGTAAATATCCTTGTATATGTCTCTTGGTATGCATGGGCAGGAAATGCTCTAAGGTATGTACTAGAATAGGAGTTTCTGAGTCTTAAGATTTGTGTGTGGATTAAGGGCGTATATGTGAAAAATAAGACTTTAAACTCCTATGTAAATAATATTATTATTTTGGGCTAGATAGGGCTTTCTTTAAAAGACACAAAAAGTTTCTAATACTTGCAATATGTGTACAAGTACTATTTGTGGCTCTGCATCAATTCCACTGATAAGTAGCTATTTGGGTGGTTCTATAAAATGCCTGGCTTGCTGAAACAATCAATTAATCATTCTATGCAGATCCATTAGCTAGAAGAGGAAGCAAAGCCAGAAACCCTTTTGGTTATCTTAACATGGATTAAATGTATTTATTTTAAATTTAGGAAAGAAGGATTAAAATTAGAGGACTCAGCCAAAGCAAAAATGACCTATTTTACTCCCCTTTCCATGCCCTGTTCAATCCATTCAAGTTATTTTTGGAGATACTGAATATACACACCAAAAACTGAAGATTGCGCTTACAATTTTAAATATAAGGAGGCAGAAAAACATAGAGAAAATTATTAGATCACAAGATGTTTTATGGTGTAAAATACACATAACGTAAAATTTAAACATTGTTAAGCGCACAGTTCAGTGGCTTCAAATGTATTCACATTGTTGTGCAATCATCACCACCATCCATCTCCAGAACCTTTTTCGTGTTCCTAAACTGAAACTACATACCCATTCAACAAAGACTCCCATTCCCCCTTCCTCCCCATCCGCTGGCAACCACCCTTCTACTTTTTGTCTCTATAAATCTGACTACTCTAGGCACGTCAAGAAAGCGGAATCATACAGTATTAGTCCTTTTGTGACTGGCTTATTTCACTTAGAATAATGTCTTCAAGCTTCATCCATGATATAGCAGAACTTTCTCCTTCCTTTAGGCTGAATAGTATTTAATTGTGTGTATAGACCACATTTTGTTAATCTATTATCTATTGACGGACAGTAGGCTGCTTCCACCTCTCGGTTATTGTGAGTAATGCTGCTTTGAACATGGGTGTACCAGTATCTACTTGAGTCCCTGCTTTCAATTCTCTTTAGGTGTGAAGATTTTTCAAGAACCTCCACGAATCAGCATCCTGGGCAGCTACTCCTCTAGGTGTTAAAAGAAAATCCTAAGAATACATTCTTTAGAGACAGAAGAAAGGATAGAGAAAATACACTTTTTATACTTTTTAAATTTTACATTATTTTTCTGTTACTTAAATGCATTCATTTCTTCTAGGAATAAAAATTAGATATTGATCTAATATCCAGGCTGCTATACTCCAATAATATGAAATTGCTTGAGTTTTAACTATAGGTATAATGTTGATACTTTGAAGGATGCATTTTAGATATGCAATTTTTCTCAAGCTACTTCTATTAATAATAGGTTACATTTGTGTGGAATACTAATCTTCACAATACTTTACCTTATTAATATTTACCAGAACTCACAATGTGATGATTACTTGATACATAAAATGGTAGGTAAGTAGGAAGACAGATAGATAGTTAGATAGATAAATAGATAGATAGATAGATAACCAGTCAGTAAGTCTGGCTCAACCCTTTCATACCCATTTTATAGAAGAGGAAACTGAGGTTTTGAGAGGTTAAGTGTTCAAGGTCCTTTGATTACAAAGCAGCAAAGTCAAAGATCAAACTCAGGTCTTCCTGGTACCAAAGTCCATTTAACTGTGATAGAGTCTGTCCTCCCTTAGCTAACCTAATCCCCACCCAAACACCATGAGGTCTACTGGGGTGTTGGCAGCCTTTCATTTTCTCTTGAGGAATGAAATTATGGAGGTTCCATCTTTTTTTCTTCTTTTTTTAAATTTTTAAAAATTTTAACTTTTTATATTATATTGGAATATAGTTGATTAACAACGTTGTGTTAGTTTCAGGTGTACAGCAAAGTGATTCATTTATACATATACATGTATCTATTCTTTTTCAAATTCTTTTCCCATTTAGGTTGTTACATAATATTGAGCAGAGTTCCCTGTGCTATACAGTAGGTCCTTGTGGATTATCCATTTTAACTATAGCAGTGTGTACATCTCAGTCCCAAACTCCCTAACTATCCCTTCCCCCCACCCTTCCCCCCTGGTAACTATAAGTTCGTTCTCTAAGTCTGTGAGTCTGTTTCTGTTTGGTAAATAAGTTCATTTGTATCATTTCTTTTTAGATTCCGCATATAAGCGATATCATACGATATTTCTCTTTCTCTGTCTGTCTTACTTCACTCAGTATGACAATCTCTAGGTCCATCCATGCTGCTGCAAATGGCATGATTTCATTCTTTTTTTATGGCTGAGTAATATTCCATTATATGTATGTACCACATCTTCTTTATCCATTCCTCTGTCGATGGACATTTAGGTTTCTTCCATGTCTTGGCTATTGAAAACAGTGCTGCAATGAACATTGGGTGCATGTATCCTTTTGGACCATGTTTTTCTCTAGATATATGCCCAGGAGTGGGATTGCTGGATCATATGGTAGCTCTATTTTTAGTTTTATAAGGAACCTCCGTACTGTTCTCCATAGTGGCTGCACCAACTTACATTCCCACAGTCAGTGTAGGAGGAGAGAGGTTCCATCATTTGATAAGGATTTCATAGCTGATAGTTGGTATAGCAAAAACTCAGGTCCTCTGGTTCATGTTTTAACCTATGCAGCCCATGGGTGCCATCAGTTTTTGTTGAAGTTAATATACAGCATTTTCCCCCCAGAGATAAAGTCTGAACCCTCTACATGGAACGTATATTTTTGAAAGTACGTAAAGGATAAAACCTGCCCTGTGCCATACTTCTTTTATCTAGAGAACGAGTATCACATTTTAGATTTGTTGAGTTTGAGAGCGGATCTCCATCATCCGGACCTTAATCTCATTACACTTAAGACAATTTACTGCAAGAAGTTTCCTTAAGTATACGCTTACAGCCCATGTATCTTTTGTAGTATTACACATATTTTTCAGCTTAGATACAATCCTGCTAGTACTGACCTGATATAGTAGGAGTTGCATGGCTGCTTTTAATCTGGATGCCTTAAGGGGTTGCCACCTCAGCTCACCTTTATTAGCAACTCCCAGTAATATCACTTTTCAGTAGTTTCCAACATGCTAATCATCTACCCACAGAAAAATTCAGTGCTTATCCCTAGATATATTTGTAATTTAGCCAACTTTGAATTTTAGTGAATAAAAATGTCATTTGTGCAACACAGGGGGAAATCCCCTAAAGGTAACTGCTCACTATCTTTTGGATTAATCCAGTTTGTGTCAAAGAACTGGACAGCAGTTTCCATACACCCGTATGCAAATGAACAGGTACAGATGTGATTAATTGAACTTTCATTTTGTCTGGCCTAAAAATTTCACCCTGTAGTCACTTCATCAAAATATCTTTGCCCCTTTTAGTGCAATGTCTTTCCAAAAAGAAAGGGAAGAAATGCACTGTAAATGTTAAAATACATAATTGTATAAACGAGGTGCTTTTAAAAAATCCAGACCCATACATTCCTAGGTTTCTGCTAAGAAAATGGATATCATATCCTCTTATTACAAGTGTATTTGTTATCACCTCTCCCACCATGGGGCTTTATTTCAGCCTAGAGACTCCTGTATACTAATCCCCCACTAATGCCTGTGCCCGAACAAGCTCTCATGCACGCCCCCATGGTCCTTCTTTCCTGGAGTATGAATTATTAAGTAAGCTTTACTTTTATCCAATTGATTTCACTTACTCCACATTTCAATTTTAGCATAAAACAGAGCAGAGCTTAATCATTACTTAAACCTAAAATAAAGGAATTAAAAAATTATTTTGTTGGTAAAAGACAGTTGATAATAATATTGAAATATTTTTAGATACAAGCAAAATAGAGCTCACTAGAGAAAAATAGAAACATACTTATGTTTATAGTTTTAGTATGTATACACTTTAAAAATTCAAACATTCTGAAATATTAGGATAATTTCATTTCCAAAGGAGAATGGTTATTTGTCCTCACTTTCTCCATTTAAAATAATAAAATTTGATTTTGTTATGATGGATTAACTAATTGCATAGTCTTTTTCCAAAGGAGAACGGTTATTTGTCCTCACTTTCCCATTTAAAATAATAAAATTTGATTTTGTGATGATGGATTAACTAATTGCATAGTCTTTTTCCATACAAGGTTGAACTAGTTATCTCTCAGTCATCCACTTTGCAAAAAACATCTGCCATTAAAAAAAAAAATCTGCCATTTACTGCTGATATAGTCATTCATGTTTGGAAGGGTTACATTCTGATTCTTAGAAGACATTTCTCCAGAGCCTGTTTTCAAGTTTGTGAAGTGGCGATACTCTTCTTGTCACTTCCAAATATTCATTGTACAAAGGTACACAAAAAGTGAGACCCAGAACGTTCTTAAAAACTTTGAACACTTTGAAGGTAAGACATATATTCTAAAAAAATATATGAGGGTAGGTGAGTAAAAGAAGGCTTTAATTAAAAAAATATGAATGGTAGTCACGAAGGCAGAGAAAGGGAAAGAACAATATTGGAAAATAAGCGGGTTCTATGACTGTCATCACTTAGGAAATACGAGGATCTAATGGGAAGGGAAAGATAAAGCTTATACATGACATTAATTTACTTCGGAAAAGCATTCACTGCTTACAGCAAGGCAATGATATTATTTTTAAAGTATATATACAGGTATGTTACCAAAATATTGATGTATGTGATACACACACACATCAAAACCATCAGTGCAATAATCCCTTTGCTTCTTTGAAACAATCACTATTACACACAATGAATTTCATTTTTTGAATTCAATGTTCTGGTAGACATTGCAGTAATTTCCAGAATTTGGTCACTCTTCTTTACAGTGGTAACTTGGTTTGGCCTAAGTCAAATGTATTGATCCACTATGAGTTAAATATTTAGATTTGAAAGTAGCTGGAATTTTCGAATATGGTCCAAGCCCAGAGTATTTTCTTTTCCTTTTGACTTACCTGTTCAGAAATGGATTTCTACAAAATTCTCTTAGTGCATTTTACAAGCTATTACTAGAAACTGTATTTTAATTTTTTTTATTGGCCTATATTGTAGAGGTACTAATGTGTTACCAACCAAGTGAATTATATATAATTCTGGGGGAAGAGCACAATTTCTGGTTAAAAATGAAGGGCACACATGGGTTATTTGACATGTAAGTCTTCAAGAAACGCAATACTGTGTAAAGACTGGTGAATCTCAGTCTGTAAAGAAAGCTTTTTGAGCTTTTCATGCAGCTGGCTGCAGCAAAGCCTGACAAGGAATGAAGGGGAGGAGGGGAGAGACAGGGATGGGAAAAATAAATTATGTTTGGGGGTGGAGGTAGGCAGGGGGACTCTCTATAAGCAGCTTTTCTTGTTCCTTAATTTCTTGACCACTGAACCAACCGTTTAAAGGAGACCTGCAACTCTTTTTTTTTAAATATTTTTTTTTATTGAAGTATAGTTGATTTACAATATTGTTTTAATTTCTGCTGTACAGCAAAGCAACACAGTTATACATATATATACATTCTTCTCCATATTCTTCCATTATGGTTTATCCCAGGACATTGAATATAGTTCCCTGTGCTATACAGTAGGACCTTGTTGTTTATCCATCCTAAATGTAATAGTCTGCATCTACTAACCCCAAACTCCTACTCCATCCCTCCCCCCACCTCCGCTTGGCAACCACAGGTCTGTTCTTCGAGTCTGTTTCTGCTTCGTAGATAGGTTCTTGTGTGTCTTATTTTAGATTCCACATATAAATGCAGCTCTTTTTAACAATTACCTTTCTCATGTACCCGTGGCCTTTTGAACATTCTAGAATTTCATATTCAATTTAGAATTGCTCTCTTAAGTCTTAGACATTATATACTGTTAGGTGACTTGGAGAGCAAGTTTCTGTGTTTGTTTAACACTGTCTTCCACTTGGCTATGAGCTGTGTGAGTGTGGACCACGTGACTCACAGTCTACAAGGACCTCGCGTGGGACAGAGAGTGGAAGGGAGATACAGTGGTCTTCTGATGTTATTTTTTACATCTGTATAATTCTTCCAATCAGTCTTTAAAGCTCTGTCTCTTCTTTCTTCTTTCTCATTGAAACAATTCATGTCAAAGAAAGCATTTTAGGACAAGAAACCGATCAATTGTTGCTGTAGCGCACAGTGACCACATGAAATATATACAACAACCCCCCCGTGAACTCTTTGTAGAAAGTGTCCATACTTCTGCTACCCAGCAAATAGGGTCCAAACTTCCTACCATGGTGTGGAAAACTCTTTATTTTCTGAGCTCAAGAACTTAGCATCTTCAAACATCCTCTTTGCCTCTCTCCCCACCTTATATTCCAGCCCTACCCATCTAATACTTGGGTACCATTTCCCTAACACGTGAATTGTTATGCCCTGTTGTCTTCTCTTAAAATCCCTTTCTCGGGGGGAGGGATAGATTGGGAGTTTGGGATGGACATGTACACACTACTGTATTTAAAATAGATAACCAACAAGGACCTACTGTATAGCACAGGGAACTCTGCTCAAAATTCTATAATAACCTAAATGGGAAAAGAATTTGAAAAACAATAGATACATGTATATGTATAACTGAATCACCTTGCTGTACACCTGAAACTAACACAACATTGTTAATCAACTATACTCCAATATAAAATTTAAAAATAAAAATAAAATGTATTTTAAAAAAAAAACCCTTTCTCCTTGGAGCGCCTCTATCCATTTCTGTTTATGGATAATTTCTACTCATCTCTTTATTTATTTATTCATTTTTATTTTCTTTATTTTTAAGTGAAGTATAGTTGATGTACAATATTATATAACTTACAGGTGTACAATATAATGATTCCAAATTTTTAAAGGTTATATTTCATTTATAGTTATTATAAAATATTTGTTATATTCCTTGTCTTCTACAGTATATCCTTGTAGCTTATTTTATACCTAATAGTTTGTATGTATAATCCCCTACCCCTGTATTGTCCCTTCTCCCTTCCTTCTCCCCACGGATAACCACTAGTTTGTTCTCTTTATCTGTGAGTCTGCTTGTCTTTTGTTATATTCACTAGCTTGTTGTATTTTTTAGATTCCACATATGAGTAATATACTGTATTTGTCTTTCTCTGTCTGACTTATTTCACTTAGCATAATGCCCTTCAAGTCCATCTATGTTGCTGCAAATGGCAGAATTTCATTCGTTTTTTTTATGGCTGAGTAGTATTCCATTGTATATGTGTACCACATCTTCTTTATCCATTCCTCTGTTGACGGACACTTAGGTTGTTTCCATGTCTTGGCTATTGTAAATAGTGCTGCTATGAACACTGGGGTGCATGTGTCTTTACAAATTAGTGTTTTGGGTTTTTTTTTGTTTTTTTTTTTTTGGATATTTACCCAGCAGTGTAGTAGCTGGGTCATGTGGTAGTTTTATTTTTAGTTTTTTGAGAAACTTCCACACTATTTTCCATAGTGGCTGCACCAATTTACATTCCCACCAGCAGTGTACAGGTGTTCCCTTTTCTCCACATCTTTGCTAACATTTGTTGTTTGTGTTTTCTTTTTGATGATAGCCATTCTGGCAGGTGTGTTATGATATCTCATTGTGGTTTTGATTTGCATTTCCCTGATGATTTATGACGTTGAGCATCTTTTCACGTGTCTGTTGACCATCTGCATTTCCTGTCTGGAAAAATGTCTATTCCATTCTACTGCCCATTTTTTACTCAGGTTGTTTATCTCTTTAATGGACAAGAATTGTTCAAAACTTTCCAGAGTATTTTCAGGGACTTAATATTTAGAGAAAAGAGACTATTAAAATGGAAAAAGATGTAGGGATTATCCAGTCCAGTCTTTTCATTTTGCAGCCAAAGAAACTGAGGCACGGAGAGAAAATATTGCCCAAAGTCATACAGTGACATGGAGGGCCCCAAACCAACTACCCATCTCTTGCCAGTCTCTCCAGTGGTGATCACATCAGTCTTCAATTCAGATAGGTCTCGAATTAAACTTTGGACATGTGTTAGCCTTTCTGAGTCTAAATTAAAAATTGGGAATGAAATGGATAATCCAGGATAGTTCCTTTCTTTTCTTCTTTTTGTCATCTTTTCTGATTCCCAGTTCAGCATTTAGTCTCCATACCTTGTGTTCTTCCCTTCAGAGAGAACTGGGGGCTCCCAGAACATCTGAAGACAGTAGTGGGAACTCAGGCTGTGGCTTAGATTTTTGGTGTTGTTCAAAGTGTATTTCACCACTTATGTCCAACTGGGTACTTATGTCCAGCTGGGTACTTTGGGCAGGTTACTCAACTGCTGTGCCTCAACTCCTTCATTTGTAAACTGTGCGTAATTACCGTATTTAATTCATTCAAACATGCTTGGTGGGAGCTTTCAGTTCTAGGCTCTGGGGATTTATCAGTGAACCAGAAAACGAAAAATCCTGCTCTCTTGGTGGTGAATTCTCGTGCTAGGGGACAGACCATCAGCTGATAAGTGACATGGGCCCTCTGCTTCCTCCACCCATAGTGAGGTCTTCCTTCTTCCTGGAATTTTCTTCCTATAGATGGACACAGGGCTAGCCCCTTCCCAGAATTTAAGATTCTTATTTAAAAGTCACCTTTACTGGATACCAACTTTAAATTTCAATTCCACCATTGTCACATCTTTATTCCCTTTTCTGCCTTATTTTTAAAAAATCTTTGGTCCTTAGTACTAACATACCCTATCTTTACTTATTTGTCTTGTTTATATTACATCTTCCTCACTAAAGGATAAACTTCAGGAAGGGAGGGACATTTGTCTGTTTTATCCTTACTCTGTCCCAAGGCCCTAGAATGCAGCTGGTATCTATCAGGGGTTTGTGATCTATTTATTAAATGACTGCATTCAAATTTAATATAACGTCCTATGGTGATATTTGCAATTAAGCAAAATAGAGTAAGTGGATAGAGAGAGTAGCCAGGGTACTATTTTATTTTATTTTTTGTATGTGTGTGTTCCAATAAAACTTTATTTACAAAAGCAAACATTAGGCTGGACTTGGCCAGTGGGCCATAGTTTCCTGACCCCTGTTTAGCACAGATTGTGGCATCAGACTGGCCAAGACTGAATCCCAGCTTAGCTCCTGACTAGTCCTGCAAACTTGGGTACTAATTTTGATAGAGTGGTGAGGGAAGGCCTCTCTCAGAAGGCCATCTTTGACAAGAGACATGAATGAAGTGAGAAAAATGAGCCATGGGGTAACTGATGGCTAAATATTCTAGACAGAAGAAACCACATGTGCAAAGGCCATGAGGTCATTCGTATTTGGCACATTCTATTAACAGCAGGAAGACGCGTGTGACTGGAGCAGAGTGAATTAGGAGAAGAGAGCTAGGGGACAAAGTGAGAGGAATTATCCAGACTGTTGATGTAAACCCTGATGAGGATGTGGATTTGATAATAAGGGAGCCGCCAAATTCAGGTGTTGAGAGATGTTGAGAGAATTAACACACATAGCTGAATATCTGACGTATACACAGTATTCAGTACAAGTTACTTACTGTATGCCATGGATAGATTCGTGGTTATAGGTCAAAGAAAAGAAAAACAACAAAATGAATGAATGCTCAATTTTCTTCCCAATCTATAGCCCTCATGACAACAACAACTCAACACCCAGAAGGCAACTTAGGATAGAAAGGGACACGAGGAAAGTTTTACATAAGAAAATACATAAAGAATAATAAAAAGAGAAGTCCTAGTCTTATTTTTTAAGAGGCATGTCATGCATAGCCGTCCCACTCATAGAACCTGAAACATTTTTTGAAATTTATTTTATTGAAGTATAGTTGATTTAAAATGTTGTGTTAATTTCTGCTGTACAACACAATGATTCAGTTATACACACACACACACATATACACATTCTTTTTCATATTCTTTTCCATTATGGCTTATCACAGGATATTGACTATAGTTCCCTGTGCTCTACAGTAGGACCTAGTTGTTTATCCACTCTATGTGTAATACTTTGCCTCTGCTAATCCCAAACTCCCACTCCATCCCTCCCAACCACCCCTCCCCCTTGGCAACCACAGTCTCTTCTCTTTGTCTGTGAGTCTGTTTCTCTTTTGTAGATAACAGAACCAGAAACATTTTAGTCCTAGTCTGTGTTATGGATTTTTCTGCACTTATGCTCATAATATATAGCAGTATTTTATCAAATAATCAATCAATGAAATGACAATAGTTTCCTGTCACAGAATTTGTTTACTCCAAACTACTGTTTGGTCTCACAAACACACCAAAACATTACCAGGCAGATCATGTAACCTCTGTAAACTATCCACCTTTGGAGGAAATGATTTATCACTATTGATAATCTCAACCCAAATTCTGGGTATGTTTATAATCATCCTCAGCAAGAGGGTGCATGGTAGCATTAAAGACTGTGCTTTATTATATAGCTTATTGATCAATATTTTCTATTAATAATTTTCTACATTCAGCATATTCCCTGGAATTTTCAATAAATATGATGGCATTTCTGAAAAGAACATTTTCAAATCACCTAATAATTCATTGTCAAGGTGGCCACAGATTCAATGTAGCACCAGAGCATGCCCTTTCAGCCTCACCAGAGAAAGGAAGCTGCTTTTGCAAAAGACTCCAAATAGGAGTCTTGGGCCTTTCTTATACTTCATTATTTAGTCTAGTTCTGTGTAAGATAGCAAGAATCTAATCTGTTTAGCAGATTTTTAAAAACTGAAGTATAATTAATTTACAATGTTGTGTTACTTTCAAGTGTACAGCAAAGTGATTCAGTTATACATAAATACATATATATGTATACATATATATAGATAGATACATTCTTTTTCAGATTCTTTTCCATTATAGGTTATTACAAGATATCTAGCATATTTCCCTGTACTATACAGATTTTACTTGTGAAGTTTAAAAAGCATGTGCTATATTTAATTCCAAACAGAGTTCTAGAAATTGGTCCAAAAATTCACATAGAGTTGGTAGAATATGTAGGCTTTTAACTATTTTGCTTGTCCAAGAGGCACGGCAATGGGCACACTGCCTACTATACACTGTAAATTAATTCCATTTGTCCTGAAAACGTGTTCATATTTCAGGACTTTGAATATGGGCTGCTCTAATTAATTGCTATGTTGTAACTCAGGCCCGTGTACCTCTGTGGGGCTGCATTTTTCCAGCCTGTAATTATACCCTCAGCAGACAGCCAGGAGCTGCAGACAAGGCCTCCTTCGCGTGCTCAGCTGCCCCTCGGCTTCCTTGGAGACAGACTTTCTGTTTCTAATGGATGTGCTGAGTTCTCCTTGAGACGAATGTCTGGCCAGGGACCAGGCATCTCCCTAGGTCAGAGGACTTGCTCTGGCCCTTGGCCCTACACCTGAAAGCTGTCACTTGAGCCCTGGAAGAGAGCTAAGAGGTCCCTTGGAATATTCCTTAGAAGAAATGAACTATATCCAGTAGCTTGTAATACCTACAATGGAAAAGAATCTGAAAAAATGTATATATACATAGATATCTGAAACACTGTGCTGTACACCTGAAACTAACACAACATTGTGAATCAACTATACTTCAATTTAAAAAAATAAATACATAAGGGAAAAAAGAAACAGAAATGAACCCACCCCAACATCAGCCCCTTTAGGTTACATCTGCTCTTTCAAACCAAGCATCGGGGTCCTGATTCTGCTTCCTCACAGGAGCCTGAAGTGAAGGGACATCGTTAGGTGAGCACAGACAGCTCCGGCCTTGACAGCACAAAGGGTCAGCAGCTGTCACCTTGCAATTGGCTCTCAGAGTCGCTTTACTACGTGACTGCTCTGTTTCAAATGGACGGAAAATGATTTTTAATTTGGTTATTCCTCATTTAGAATAAAAAAAAAGTATTCTATCTGACCTTTTCTAAGTATCTTCCTTTCACTTAATAAAATGATGCAGGAAAATCGCTTTCAATGAGTGGTGCGTTCAAACAACCCAACTTAACTGTCACCTAGTACTTCTTTTATTTCTGGGAAATCTACTCCCTCAATCTTCTTATCAAGGATCACGGATAAAAAAAACGAACACACCGTTTTGTTTATGGATTCTTCTCGTAGTTGTAGAGGCAAAAATGGGGCCACAACTCTGTCACAGGAGAGGACAGGGGCCAAGGACGGCTTCTGATGTCTGACGAAGCACAGACTCTATTGAGAGTCGCAGAGCTCTGTGATGAGCTTTGTTGCTGGTCTGAAAAGACTTCAGAAAATTTGTTTTTTCATTTTTATGGACTTCTCATATTCCACTCTTCTAGATATTTAGAATAGTTTTATATTTTAAGAATCCAATGATCTACACGTTGGTGTATACAGATTTGGTTGGAGGTGAAAGGTAAGAGGAAAAGCCATAAATAGCAAAATCCGAACTTGTGTCATAGTTACCCCATAACCTAAATGTCTATATTAATAACACATGTTGGTAAACATGTCACACAATATATTGTTACGTATCTCTCACGTGGATCAAATGGAACTCAAGCTTTTGACTTTTTTTGAATATCAGTTCAATAATGGGAAGATATATTGAGAAAACACAATTTTAAGGTCCAATGTATAGTTCTGCAGGTAATGCTTTCTTCCGTTTCCAAGTTATATTTCCCCTTCTTCCTTCCAAATAATGAAAGGTAAGGTAGCTATTTTTGGAGAAGAAGAAGGAGGAGGGGGAGGGGGAGGGTCAGGGGAGGGGGAGAAGGAAGGAAGAAAATGTATCCAGGGGTTTAAGGATTAAAAGTTTTTATTTATTACAAAACAGAAAACATTCCACTCCTAGTCCCAGAAAAAAATAGGAAAGAAAAAAATTCATTAAGCATCCTTGCCCTTCCAAATACAAATGAATGGTGGTTGATGTTTTATGACATTTTGAGATCAAATGTACTTGCCAGTGGCTTTGGGGTGGATGGGCAGGGAGGGCTGGACAGGAGATTTACTGTCCCTGTGGCACCAGTGTGTTGACATTGATCCAAAGGAACTGGGAAGTTCTAGGTTCTTAAATGCATTTTGGGGGGTGAGGATTGAACACGCGCCCCCGGCAGTGGATGTATGGAGTATTAACCGCTGGACCACCAGGGAAGTCCCTTAAATGCATTTTTCAAAAACAAAAGGTAAAGGAGATTAAAAACAATTAGGAGATACATGGTGTTATAATTAAAGATTATAAAACTCTAGGTGTTATCTTTTGGCTAAAACAAAATAAAAATAAATTCATATGATGAACCAAAAAATAGAAAAAGGGCTGGAGCAATAATGACAGTCCTGAAAGTTGGAAGAAAGAATTGTAGGCTCATGAGCTTCTCGGAGCACCTGAAAGAAGAGGAAATGATGATTGAAACTGGTCCCCGATTGTGACGGTGAATTGACTCCGGGCTCTAACTCTATATTTTTATTGGGTTTCAGGCAAAGTCACTTAAAGTTTCTAAGCATCCATTTCCTCTTTTATGAGATAATGTGATTTGATTAGACTAGGTGAAGAAAAAAATCAAAAGAATTGGAGTTTAAGTACTGATTTATTTTGATAGGAAACATAATCCTAGAATATTCTTTATAATGAAAGAAATATCAATAGAATGAGCTCGAATCATTTGTCAATGCTACTTCATGAAATCATCATTAATTTTAGAGTTACTTTTTAAGATTTCTTCTTATGAGAGAGCGTATGCTTGTGTTTTAGCTAAACTGGAAATAATCCAAATTTATGATCACTTTCAGTTAATAATCTGTAATCAAAGAAGTATTGCAGAACAATTTACTTAAAGTATAATATGTGCTCTATTTGGTATCAACCTCTCACATTGATATTCCCTGTAACTAAACCATAGGCTTTCATAACTTTAAATTTCACAAAGAAAAACAAAGATGAAGCAATGTTAAAGAGTTTTTTTAGTTTGTTTGTTGGTTTGTTTTCCCTTTTTTTTAAGATGAAATTGCTGTTAGGATGGTAACATGCCCATTTAGATATCTTCCCCTTTCCCTCCCTCCCTCCCTCCATCCCTTCTTTCCTTTCTTTATTATGTTATGTTACTAAGAAAACAATTTATGCAAGGGTAGCTTTAGATGGAAAAATATTTTATCAATTTGTATTTGGGGTTTCGATGTGCAGTTGCTAAAATAGCAATAGAAGTTATCATTTGGTTTTCACGTCAGCTTCTAAATCTAAGGGAAAAAAAAAATGGGTTGATCCTGTTTGGTAATATTAACTTCAGGTTCCTGAAGACTTTCCCTATGTTTCCAAGGTTTTGTAACTACTACCTGACGATACTCTGCTGAGAATTCCAAAGCAAGCTAGGAAGCCATAAAATAAGAGAAGGGATGCAGCCTCCAAATTCAGCCATCTTCCTGCAGAAAGATATTTGAAAACAACCCTGGCTTGTATTTTTATGTATCAATCTCTGAAATCTTTAAAAATATAAAAACCATGGAGTGAGTATTGAGCAACTAATCCACAGGATGCGTGCAAAAGTGTGAAAATAAATCAACTTAAATCAAATCACCAATCTTTATTCACTCAAATGTTTCTTCAAATAGAAATGTTCTGTTGCTCTTGGAATAACTCTAAGGGCTCAATCTTCGTTCCATCAAGCATATAAGTTTGAATTAAATGTATTCTCCCTCTCCCACCCCCACTATCCCATGGACACACACAAACTATCCTAAAGAAGAAATGTCATGTTTTGGAAAGATATGCTATTTACAAGTATGTAAATATACTGAATTTTAGGAGACATCTGTTTTGGATTTCTCAGTGTGCTGTGTATATTTTTATTCCACTATTTCTCCCAAAGTATTCCAGATTTGTGATAATGGATGTACAGCTCATTTTGAAATTTTACTGTCCATTTCAGTAATGTATGTTTAGTAACCACAGAGGTTTACAAAAATTGTACTTTCAATGTAAGATTGGCTTTAGCTAAAGTAAAAAGTTATATTTAAAGGCATTAGGAAAACTGAGCCCTTTGCCATTCCTTCTGCCATATACGTCAAGCTATTTCCCATAATAGAAAGGAAAGCTTGTTCATATCTTCTGCCTCTAAAGGACATTTTTAGCTTTTTTTTTTTTTTTTAAATTTTTATTTATTTATTTAATTATTTATGGCTGTGTTGGGTCTTCGCTTCTGTGCCAGGGCTTTCCCCAGTTGCGGCAAGTGGGGGCCACTCTCCACCACGGTGCGCGGGCCTCTCACTGTCGCGGCCTCTCCTGCTGCGGAGCACAGGCTCCAGACGCGCAGGCTCAGTAGTTGTGGCTCACGGGCCCAGTTGCTCCGCGGCATGTGGGATCTTCCCAGACCAGGGCCCGAACCCGTGTCCCCTACATTGGCAGGCAGATTCTCAACCACTGCGCCACCAGGGAAACCCCATTTTTAGCTTTTTGATACTGATTTTTTATCCCAAAGAAACGATAATATTTCTCTACAGTGCCCTCAGATATTTTCAGTAAAGTGTGGGAAATCTGTGGTAACTTAAAGGTGCTCATTGAAAGATATCTCATGGACTTAATCTTGTTAATTAGAATTACAGTCGTGTAGTTTCGGTCCATAGAATTGTGCTTTTATGGTTTCCTTTAAGTCAGCATAAGTTAGCAACATTTTGTATCATACAGGTGATCTTAACATAACTGGGGAGAGTGCAGAATTGAAAATGTGAAAGAAACTATTTTTAAATTAACATTTAGGTCAAAGACCCCATTTAGTAAACTATTTTTGTTACCCTGAAACAGCGAAAATCATTGAGGGGAGTTTTTTCAAGTAATTGCCAAAATTATTTTTCTTTTTCACCATAAAATAAAAGCTGAAAGTAGACTGAAACATACTATATTTTATAGCTCTCTTTCCAAATGACAGATTTTTCTCTGTAAATATCATTATGTAAAATATGCCTTCCCTGTGGAAAAGTATGAGGTATGGGGAGAAACTAATTGGAATACTCAAATTAGTCAACATGTTTGAAACAATTTGGGGAATCCTTAGCCTTTTAGGTAACTATGTAATATAATTTGTGGATTTCTGTTCAGAATTTCTTCTTCTGAGCAATAAGCAGAAATCCAAAGTTACATGAAGAAATGCAACTTCAGGTATAATATGATGATCACAGTGTAAACAGGCATCTCACTGAGAAAGTTGTCCTGAAAAATAAAATAAGAGTAATAACATGACAATGGAGTGATTATCAACTTTTTAGACACTGATAGAAGCTGAATTTAATAACAGCAAAAGAAGTGTTGGAAAAAGAAGACTCTAGAATAAATTATGATATTTTTAAAGGTCTTTCTAATGGTATCTTTTGGGCAAAACTTGTTATAGCTAACATGATTTTAACAAAGAAAAAAAAAATCCGAGAGGGGTGGAACATTTTCCCTTAAGAACATTGTTATTGATAGTATCTTAACCATTAGTAAGTAAACCTTTGTGTTTCTTTAAATTGACTGTGGAGCAAATTTTCCATTTGTTGAGACTTTTTATAAATGTCAAGTTTATGTTAATGTGACTGATTTTTGGATAAACGTATCCCAGTATATAATCCAAACTCCATTGGGCCTTCAGAATTAATCGCCTTAGATGGTGGAAACCTAAGCCAGGAAATCTGCCCCCAATCACTTTTTGGAATTGTCTTTAAATCCAGCCCCACTTATTTTTAACCCTACTTTTTAAAGATTCTGAAAGATGACAACTTTCCTCTAATGATTCAATTTTCAGAAGAGCCGAAATATCCTTAACGTTACAAAGTTTGGTGCATATAATAGTTGATCAGATTGATTCACAAGGACTGGAATGAAAAAACTAAGACTAATTTTCACCTGTGTTTATGAAGTAACTCTGAAGGTCATTTTGATGGACAGAATCAGATTTTTTTTTTTTTTTACTGGATCTTTCCTCAATGGGGAAACAGTATGTAGTTAAAATATTTAGATACAAGAGGGGGCGGAGCACAAAACTCACAACCAGAGGTATGTTTTGGTAAGAACAGAAGTAGAAAAGCTCATTTCTACGGAGGACTTTGGTCTAGCCAGAGCACATTCTGTAGGCTTTCACTAAATAAAACTTGGAAAAGTTAAAGAATAGGCCCCAAATTAGTATACTTTCCATAGTACCCTAGTCTGGATCAATAGAGAAACGTTTTCTAAAATGAGAATATTACTGGAAGAAGTATACAGTTGCTCAAAAAGTATATTAAGGTCTAGAAACATGTTCATGACTATAAGTTTTTAAGAAGTGTCATCTTTTTTTATATTGTTAGAAGAAAGTATATGGTCTGTTGCATAGAAGAGTAGAACTCCTAACTTAATGAAAAGCCTTATTTAAGAACCAAAAAGAATTATTTGTCTGAAATTTGGCCCTTGGCATCGCTTGATATCAGTGATTCTGGTGGTGGCCAAGATCTCTGATGGGCACTAACCTGTTTGAATGTTTCCGTGTTAAAATTTTGGAGGATGATTAGCGTCCGTGACCGACTTTAGGTTCTAGATCATTCAGACGCATGGGGCCCCAACGTGGAAGTTAGCTGCTCACACCCGTTTTTCATCGTCAGGTAAATGAGGGGTGGATGGGGTGTAGACTGTGTCTGGTAGAGCAGCTGGACATAGACCTGTGCTCTAAAATTAAAGAAGACACAAGCAAACATTGAACGCCTACTGTATTCAAGGAGATGCGTTAGGTCCCCAGAGTCCATGGATGATTGAGAAACAGTTTCTGACCTCAAGGGTCTCACTGTCTAGTGGGAGAACAGGCAAAGGAAGAGTAGCATTATCAGCGTAACTTCATGCAATGATGGGTGTATCTATTTTTTATTTTTGAAAGTCATGTCGCATAGAAAAAGAGTCAGTATTGAAACTAGAATTCTACATCACTTGGTGTACTTGTCCTTAACTTACTACCCTTCCTTATTCTCCTCTCATTTTCAAGTTCAGTGGGAAATAGCAAATAGCCTTTAAGTCTCAAAGTATATAAGCAGAATCATTTATATTGTCTTCCTGTACAATTTTGATTTAAAAAATCTGTAGCTAATAATTGGGTAATGAAAAGGTGTTAAAAATAGAAGCTAATACGTTGTATACATAGGATGATGAAAAAGGGATGGGGTAGGGAGTAGAATTCTGTCACTGTCCGATAGCTTGTCCCCAATTATTCAGTGTATCTGAGTCTCTATGTCAATTGAGTATAACATTTCATGTTTTTAAAGAATTACTTTGTCTCCATCCTATGGCTATATGATGTGTTTATTTGTACAATGATCACCATCTTTTACATAAAGCAGTTAAGGTACATATGGGCATATGTATACTCTTATGCCTGAAATCCTTTGATATCTAAGTTTTTTTTTTCCCCAAATCTATGTATTTGTAAATCCTTTTCCAGAAGATAGGTAACAGTATTTGCATTTGTGTAATTCTCTCATCACTAAAAAGCATTAGCTTCATGGCTGGAATGTTGCAGCTGTTCACCAGCCTCCAGGCAACACTAAAAACTAGTTTTAAGACAGGAAACTGGGAAGAGTAGTGTATTTAATTGGAGTTTCAGAGAGGACATTTAAGAAAGCACCTACATTGACTTTGCTCAGAGATTATCTGTTTAATACCCTCACTGATTAAAAAATTGTAAGCTCTAGAGTCACTCTATTATACATGGTAAATAAAGGTTGTTAAAAACAGTTCTACAAATGTGTCATTTTGTCAGTTTCCCTCTGCATTAATCTCCAATAACCATTTATGATTAATACAGGAGAGAGGCTGCTTGTGAATTAAGTCCAAAAGGAATAATTCTGAAAAATATGGTACAGTTATCACATATCTTTGCCAGAAACTAGGTGTTTCTCCCTGGATTAGTGGTGGTGAGGTGTCCTTACAGGGTTGTGAATAGTAATTTCATAAAGATTGCTTAAATCAAATCATAATTTTACACTATTACCTGGTAACATCAAAGATGGTTTAACTCCATCTCTCATAGGCTTTCATTTATCATATGGTCCTTTTTGAAAATTTAAGCCATTTGATTTTCTGTAAATATGTCAATATGAAAGGAAAGCAACCCAACAGTGAAGATTTGAAAATTTGGAGAGAAGGAAACTTTCTTTCTTACTTTCTTATCTCTCTCTCTCTTGCTCTCTCTGTCTCTGTCTCTCTTTCTGGAGACGTACTTTAATAGATAATAATGTCTGTGTAACTTATTTTTGGAGGAGAAACAGTTATAAAGAATACAATGAGTAGTTTAAAAATTGTTAAAATATCTGGATTATTGCTACACATTTAATAAGGAACATTCTTACAATGGTACAAACATAAAGTAATCTCTGAATGAAGTCTTTTGTCTTTTCTCTCTTCAATTATGATTTCAACAAATTGAGTTGACACATGGTCCTATTGTTCAAGGAACAAGCTGATTAATATTAATATTTCTTTAAAAAAGTACTGTGAGTTGTTAACTAAATACTGGGTTTTTGCCTGTTTGTTCTTTTAAAATGTGGAATTTTAGAATAGAATCTCATGTCTAGAAGAGGTCATTAATCAGCATTCAAAATCTGTGCATAAATTCCTTAGACAATTAATCCAAACATATCATACGGCATATATCTGATGAATAACTGTGCTAAGGTATTTCATTTTCATAAGATTTATTGAGCAATGTGTTAGTTAACTTTAATGGACTCTTGACTTTTGGTTGGAATCCTTTCTCAGCCACAAGTTAGGTAATGTTCTTGCATGTCCAAGTCTCCTTTAGATTATTCATTCTTAAGGGTAAATTCTAATAAAAATGATTTTGGAGAATTCCCTGGTGGTCCAGTGGTTAGTACTTGGCGCTTTCATTGCCAGGGCCTGGGTTAGATCCCTGGTAGGGGAACTAAGATCCCACAAGCCACGAGGTGTGGCCAAAAAGAAAAAATAAAAAGTGATTTTGATGGAGTAACCAAACTTTTTATATCAAGTTCTGCATATCAGAACTTGATGTAAAAAAATCTTTATAAACTCCCATATCTTCCAAACATAGAGTTTTATATAATACTAAAGCCACAAGATGTAATCTTTTGATAGAGATACAGCTTGTACTTAAAAATTATCGAGTTCTGCTGATCTCATTTATTTTAAAATTTCTGTGTAGAATGGACCCCTAGAAAACTATTATAAACCACTTTTATATCATAAATTCTTTTTTATAATTCCCACAGATCCTACTTTATAATACATATTTTGTTTACTGTTTTTCATCTCCCTTTCACCTTCCTAATCATTCAAAGATTTTCTTCTTTTTTGCTACAAAGTCAGTGCTTACTAAAAACTCATGGGAAATAAAATTGTATTATATACATTGTTTCACACAGGTTGATGTAAAAAACATTTGGTATCCTGTTGATTGAAAGAACAGAACAGATGCTTGTATAATTTATGAAGCCAGAAATACATTCACAATATCTTCCAAAAATAGTAAGATATTCTAATAACACAGTTCATGGGGAATGAAGTCAAAAATCTTGGGAGACTCGAGGTCATAGACCTTATTCTGAATGGAGCATAGACAATTCAAAAGATGTTATCAATAATCAATCTATGGTTGTAATCACTCAGTTTATAATGTAACGATATACTCATAAAGTAGTATTTGATTGTTTTACATGAAAAATAAAAATCTAGCATGTATTTTTTTTTGATTATGCATATCTGATCTCTTCCACTGACAAATTTTAAACAATCTGTGTAAGCAAGAGGTCTACCTCTTTTCAAAAGCTAGCATGTTTCCTAGAAAAGTACTTAATTTCTGTAACACACATATTGCTCTTAATTTTCCAAGATTAATTCACATGATTAATAATAAACCAGGATAAGACAAGTTGAGTTACTACCATGATAGTGTTCCTTGGCAGTTAATTTTTTAATTATTTTGAATACCAGTCAACATATATCTCCTTTCCAAACTAAAGGATGCATCAAACATTCCTGCAAAGTCTGAGATCACAGACATTATATTTCTTTGCTAAAAATAAACATGCTGCACATGACATTGGCACATTTGTTGAAGTCACGATGGCTGCACTATTGACATAATGGTTCTTCACTCTGAAAAAAAAAACAAACAACAATCTAGCTTCAACTGTGATTTGAATTTTTCACTATATTCAGTTCACTCCAAACTGAACACCATCCTTGTTCCTTTTTCTATAAAGAAGGTTTATTCTATTTTTTAAAATGTTCTTGTTAATTGGTTCTTTAAATGATTAATTGTTCATAAAGGAATAGTTTTGATAGCTCAGTATAACTACAAAATAAGCTCACGGTTTTTGGAAAAATGTAGTAATGTATATATTTCTTTCCTTTTTCTGCTTCGGAAGAAGTCTAAATTTCAGAGCAAAGAAACACTGACATATTTTTCCAGTAGACAAACTTTGAAACATTAAAAAATATGAAGATTTGATGACTGTTTAAATATACAATAATATGGAAACACTGGTCTAATTCTATGTAGAGCCCATGACATACTTATTCGATTGAAAATGATTTATGACAGAAGCTCAAGGACAAGAAACTATTTGAAAGGTGATCAGGAAAAGCCATCTTGACTGTGCTCTGGTCCCCACTCTCTCTTTTAACATTGGCGATGAAGACAAAGACGCATTAGGTTAATCAAGGGTTTTTTAGGAGAGTTTGAGATGAATTATAACTTTTAGGTCAACATCGATTCTCTTGAGAACTACGTGTCCTGGAAGGGCTCTCCCTACCTGTCAGGCAATACCACCTACCAGGTAAGAGGGCGACAGAGCAAAGAGCTGATCTTACTGGGAATGTTACTGTGTTGGTCTTTAAAAAATGACATATTAGGAAGCTACTTAGAAAATAAATCTAATATTTCTCTTTTTTTTTAATCTTAGAAGTGGGAAAGCAGCAGTTTGTGAAGGGAAGAAGCATTAAAATCTTACGAGACCTAGATTTAAACCTTTCCCCTTATATAATGAGTATCACACTATCCCCTGCAGAATATCTATTATAAAGGATTGTTTAGAAATAAAGTGAACTAGTGTACATGAGGATGATTTCATTATCCAGGTTTGATCTAGGAAATGAAAGCTCGGGGAGGTTAGGTAACCATGCCGGTGAGTGGCAGACCCCAGAACAATGACCCAATTCTTTTGCTCTTCTTTTTTTAATTATTGTATTGTGTTTCCCAGTAAGGTACATCTTTTAAATTGCTGCAATTCGCATGCAGAGAAAACCTTTAGACATATACACATAGTTTGTATAAAAACACCGCTTTAATCCAACTTGTAATAATAAATCGTTAATATAAGGAAAGTAAGATAAGCACAAAATATCAATAATTCTAGGCTTTTATTAAAACATTCAATTTCGCTCTTTCTTTGTTAACCTTCTCTACTAAATGAAACTGTAAATATTCGAGGTAGTATATGGTTTTTATACAAAAGACATAAATATGTTGGTGAATACTTCCAAAAACAAACATCACATCAGTAGATTTCCAAATCTTTCCAGAAAATACAATTTTTAAAAAAAATTATAAGGGCTCCATAAATGTCAATTAGACTGATTTACCTGTGAAAAAATATTTTTCAATGACTTACAGTGTATTTTGGAACATAAATACAGTATGGGTTTCGTATGTATATATCCAGTTAATATATATATTAAACATCAAACACTTTTTTCCTCATTACTAGTAACTTTGCCAAATAGTACAAAGGTTGTGCTAGAAATGCATCTCTTCTCCAAAAAAAATTCATAAAGACATTTTACAAAGTGAGTAGTGTGGAATTATTTCCACAGTTTATAGGGGAAGGAAAACGAGAAACATTTCAGGCCCTTTGCCGTCAACAGGAGTAAGGGCTATCAGTAATTATGAGTCTGTTGGAAAACAAAATTATAGCCCCTCTGGGGTGTCAGTGTTTCAGTAGTAAAAGCTGTCTAATCCAAGCCAAGCTTTGGCATGACTTGCCCTGCTTTTTCTGCTTTCTCGGTAAAGAACCATGTCCAAGTATTCAACTTGGCTCTCTCTGCATTGACTCAGACTCTGACGCTTTAATGCTTCCACTTTTTCTATTGAAGTAGCCAGAAGTCCCAATAATTTCAATGATAATTACCCAGAATGAGCATCTGTAATAGGCACTTTATTTTTTTATTTTTTTAACATCTTTATTGGAGTATAATTGCTTTGCAATGTTGTGTTATTTTCTGCTGTATAACACAGTGAATCAGCTATACATAAACATATATCCCCATATCCCCTCCCATTTGCGTCTCCCTTCCACCCTCCCTATTCCACCCCTCTAGGTGGTCGCAAAGCACTGAGCTGATCTACCTGTGCTATGCAGCTGCTTCCCACTAGCTATTGATTTTACATTTGGTAGTGTATATATGTCCACGCCACTCTCTCACTTCGTCCCAGCTTACCCTTCCCCCTCCCCGTGTCCTCAAGTCCATTCTCTACGTCTGCGTCTTTATTCCCGTCCTGCCCTTAGGTTCTTCAGAACTATTTTTTTTTTTTTTTAGATTCCATATATACGTGTTAGCATACGGTATTTGTTTTTCTCTTTCTGACTTACTTCACTCTGTATGACAGTCTCTAGGTCCATTCACCTCACTACAAATAACACAATTTCGTTTCTTTTTATGGCTGAGTAATATTCCATTGTGTGTATGTGCCACATCTTCTTTATCCATTAATCTGTCAATGGACACTTAGGTTGATTCCATGACCTGGCTATTGTAAATAGTGCTGCAGTGAACATTGTGGTACATGACTCTTTTTGAATTATGGTTTTCTCAGAGTATATGCCCAGTAGTGGGATTGCTGGGTCATATGGTAGTTCTATTTTTAGTTTTTTAAGGAACCTCCATACTGTTCTCCATAGTGGTTGTATCAGTTTACATTCCCACCAACAGTGCAAGAGGGTTCCCTTTTCTCCACACCCTCTCCAGCATTTATTGTTTGTAAATTTTTTGATCATGGCCATTTTGACCAGTGTGAGGTGATACCTCATTGTAGTTTTGATTTGCATTTCTCTAATGATTAGTGATGTTGAGCATCCTTTCATGTGTTTGTTGGCAATCTGTATATCTTCTTTGGAGAAATGTCTATTTAGGTCTTCTGCCCATTTTTGGATTGGGTTGTTTGTTTTTTTGATATTGAGCTGCATGAGCTGCTCATAAATTTTGGAGATTAATCCTTTGTCAGTTGCTTCGTTGGCAAATATTTTCTCCCATTCTGAGGGTTGTCTTTTCCTCTTGTTTATGATTTCCTTTGCAGTGCAAAAGCTTTTAAGTTTCATTAGGTCCCATTTGTTTATTTTTGTTTTGATTTCCATTTCTCTAGGAGGTGGGTCAAAAAGGATCTTGCTGTGATTTATGTCATAGAGTGTTCTGCCTATGTTTTCCTCTAAGAGTTTTATAGTGTCTGGCCTTACACTTAGATCTTTAATCCATTTTGAGTTTATTTTTGTGTATGGTGTTAGGAAGTGTTCTAATTTCATTCTTTTACATGTAGCTGTCCAGTTTTCCCAGCACCACTTATTGAAGAGGCTGTCTTTTCTCCATTGTATATTCTTGCCTCCTTTATCAAAGATAAGGTGACCATAGGTGCATGGGTTTATCTCTGGGTTTTCTGTACTGTTCCATTGATCTATATTTCACTTTAACTGTATAACTGGTAAGGTGAAAACGCCAGTGCTGAAACATCTCATAAGATTTCATATCCGAAAAAGAGGAAGAAATCCTCTAAGAAAGTGGAAATCGACTTAAGAAAGGGGTGGGGGGCCCCCAAATAACAGTTAAGCGGCCTCTCAATGTCTTATAGGTTTCAGAGAGAGCGTTATGTCCTTTGAGGGGAAGGGGAGGGGAGGGGGAACAGCGATGGCTGTTTTTCTGAAGCAACATTTCTCACTCTTTCTATTTTGAAAATATTCATTTCCATGAACAGAAAGTAAAGCTGATTAAACCATAAATATTCATGAATATGAGCTGCCCCTAAAGTGTTCAAACAAAGTAGAATGAAGGATAAGACTCGTGAGGTAGGAAAGTCTCCTTCCCTTTCGTTTGTCCAGCTCAGAGCCCGGGTACTCAATGTAGGTCAAGGCGTCAGGCAGAGGGAAGGACTGCAGACTGACATTGAGATGCTCTATTTCACACACTTGCCCTCTGGAAGGGCTGGCAGAAGCAGTCACTTAAATTAAACACAGGTCATCAGGCAAGATATATAATCTATTCCTAAAACAGACAATTCGAGCATCCCAAATCCCTATGGCCTTTTACCGGGGCACATCACACTACCTCCTGGTGTTCCTCTGTCAATTCACATTAGGGCTGGCTGTGTTTAAAAGTGGTATTTCATGTATTCTGTGACCCTCTTGCTCAAAGCAAAGAAATTGCTTTTGTTTATTTATGACCTACTAACCTTAAGGAAAACTGAAATACTTAATGTTCTCACAAGCTTAGGGATGGAGAAATAAAAGCTAAAATAAATCTGGCCTTGATACAAGTTGGTCTTATTCTGCCCACACGACCCTCCAAAGTTATGGGAAAGTGGAAAGGAAGATATTTGTCCATAAGTGACCTATTGCTTGTGGCTCTTTTCATTCAAGGAAAACTATGCAAGAATTCAGATTGCTGCCATCCACTTAGAATTCTGGAATTATGACGGTGTGTTCTCTCCAAAATGACACTACACACTTCCTTACAGAAAATGTAAAACCTCGGTACTGTTGAATCTCAATGTTTTAAATATAAATATTTGACAACCAAGGATTAAGTCTTGAAAATAAAGATGTGGAAGACATAGGAAGATGTAAAGTAGTGATTGAAAGCCGCGCTTGAATCAGTGAAAGACTAAGTTGAACCAGCAAGTAAAGCCAAGGACAGAACAAAAATATCGGAGAATCTAGGGCCCTAAAGTTTACTCTCTTTTCTGGCACTAGGTACCTGCAAACAAGAACAAGATCCTACTTTCCAGTTGTGGAAAATTTAAACTACTCAGAGATGAAGTATTATCTTCAACAAACTATAACTATGTGAAACATCTGGTTTAGTCCAAGGAAAGAAGAAAGAATTCATTACTGAATTTACTACTGTTATTTTATGTGTATATGACATTTAATGGAATTTCTTATTGCTATAAGTGAATCATTTTTATATTTAAGAATTTTAAGTTAATTATATTCTGCTAAGGACTTCTAGGAAAATATGTTGGAATACAAAGAAAAACAAGTTTATGCGTTGCAATTCATTCCAACTGCCCTAGAGATTTGCTTATTAGTAGGCCAATTCATATTTTGTGTTAATGCAAAATACACAATTTAGATCCTTTTTTCATAGCACCCCTATTATACAAATGTTAGCAGATGTACCAAGAGATGAATAGGCATGATTGAAAATGGTTGTATGTTGACCTGACACTAATATTGCAATGGACAGGCAACAGAGCAGGAGTGATAGGCTTTCATTTGTAATTGATAATGCAAACAAGTGAGTCCAAAGTCCCATGATAATATTCTTTCCAGCAAATACAGAAATACCTACTGATAAAGCACATCTTCCTAAGGAGTGTTATTCCATAGGAAAAATTTGCTTATTTCAAAAGAAATAAACACCACAAAATTCAGATTAGTCACTGTTTTTATATTCTAAGATTTTGTCACCTCAGTATGAACTCCCAATAGATCACTAAACCCTCTGCCCCTAAAAAAAATTGTCTAGAAGGTATTAAACAATTAGTGGCTTTAAAATATTTTAACCGAGTGAATATTGGAATGTATAAAAGTTTAGAGGACCTGTTTCACTTATATTTCAAGAACAATTGTCTTAATTGAATACACTATGGTCACCTTCAAAGTAGTAGCCCAAATTGTTGTGGGTGGTCTCACCCACAGATAATTATAACCACATTGGATATCAGTTTAATGCATGAAATAGTGACTTCTACCCTGGTTTTGATACATGCAAAGTGACTTTTTTTGAATTGATGATAGAAAATGATTGAAAGGGATCCTAAAAATACATTCACTGGAGTTCACAATATTTTAAAAATAAGTATAAATCACAAAGCACTCTTGGAGAAAGGAGATATGAAAAGAACAAAAATAAACAAAAACAGGATTTTCATATCCAAAACCTTGGAAATGAATGGTTTTGTAGCATACCTAGATTGTACCTTTCATAGTATTAGTGAAATCTTTGTGTCATAAGCTAAGAAAAATGTGTTGAGTTGGTTTCATTTATTATTTGTTCAGTAGTTTCTAAATGATACTAATTTTACAACCCTATTTTAGAAAAAAATACATTAAATATAAAAGGATAACACTGACTAACATTAATATGATTTTAGGAAATGTAAGAAATTCTGTTTAATTTGTATAATCTAAATACATCATGTTTACTTACTATAAGAATAACCATATTTAAATTAGAAGATATTGTTTTGATTTGATACCTCAAGCTACTTTGAATAACAAATTCCCCATGTCATCAATAGTGAGATAATTTCATGCCTGGAACTAATCCAAGATAGGCATTTTTTTAGCTCAATAAAACAGATCCTTCTCTCACACACAATGTGACGTGGAGACCTGCCAAAGTCTCCGTTGGAGAAATCATGCTGCTTCTTTCTGATTCTTTAGAAATGGGTTAAAATGCATCAAATGTATGACTACAGCTACTCTGTTGCTTCTGTCTCCCCTCCTACCCCCTCCAGATACTCACAGATCCTGTAAAGTCAGCAGAATTCTGAGTTTAGAGGTTGCTTCAGTGAACATTCAACGCTGTCGGTGAGTTTGGAATTAAAATCAAAACCATCGACCGTTGATTGTACCCTATGGCCAACCACCATCTCCACCGTGGCTTCAGAATTTGATGAAGACAGGAAACCAAAGCAGGACACACCACGACCTTCTCTTCCCCTGGCAGAGGTTATTTCTTAAAAGGTCACAATCAACATTCATTGCTGTCGGTGGGCTGAGCTGTGTGGACAAGCTCACTGAACGATGAATGCAACTGTGGCCCCGCATTTTGCAGTCAAGAGCTAGTCCGTCCTTGAAAGATGCATTGAAAGTAGTAATACGGTTTACTTCAACTTTTCCAATCTGCACAGTCTTCAGGTTTATTTATTCAATGTATACCATACGATCAGATTTCGATGAAAAAGGCACTAGTTTAAACAAGAATAACACTTTTCTACACTTCTGTAAGTTATAAATAGAGCACTTTTTTAAAAAGGTAAACTATTTGGCTCATGGAATCTATAACATAACCATCTAAGTTTGCACATCTTCCTACGGGGCTGAAAATGAAAGCATGAGAAATCCATCAGAATCTTTGTCATTGGTACCGATGCCCTTAAAACAGCAACAACACTTAACAGTATCCATTCTCTGCATCTTTTGTTAGATTTCCTGATAAATTGGGACATAATCACCAGGTAATTTTATTTCTGCTGCTCTGGGTGTGGACTGACTCAAAGAACACTTCCTCTTGTCATGGAATTTGCTAAGGAGGGAAGAAAATATATATAACTATATATCTGTCAGAACACTTCTAAGAGTCAGAGAGCAGATTAATTTCCATAATTAAATCCAACTTGAAGATGAAATTTTATCCACCTTCTTTGTGTTTTTCCCTTCCAAGAACCTTATCTATATCATTAGACTTAGGACCACAGCCTCATAAGTCTGTGGGGCTTATAATACAGCCTGGTTTGGTTCTCTTAACTAGTTTGGCTCTATGTTTTTATATAGTACAACTGTCTTTGAATTTGATCACAGCGGTTTTAAGCATATCATTTGTAATGATAATAACCATTATATTCTTGTTACAATACTCACAATACAAATACTTATAGAGTGTCCATATTAGGAATATCTGGAAGGCTTCAATGTTTATTTTTAAAAATCTGTCACATACATTATTCTTCCCATTTCTTGCCCTTTTCAGTTCCATTTACCTTCAACTCCCACTGCAGAAACCCATTTCTGAGACTCTGCTCTAGATCTCGTCATGACCATCAAATATTTCACCACATCCAGTACCTAAACTGTGGTAGTCCACGCTCAGCCTATCACCTCCTACTATTCTAGTTTCTCATTCTCTTATCCCCAAAACAACTGTCCTTTCAGCTGCAGCATTGCTGAAAACAATCACACAATCCTATGATTTTGTGTTTGGATGTATTCATGGGCTTCCAAATCCCTTGGTCCCTCAACTCCAACCTTGCGTTCTCCCAGCCCGCTCCCCAGGAATTAGCTTAAACCTTCTCCTTGTTCCTCAACTACTCCCCTCCACCATTGTGTTTGCAGCAGAGGTAGTGACCTCTGGTTTTCACCGAGAAGCTTTAGTTCATCTGACTGTTCCCCCACTTCCTCATTCATGGTCTCTGAATGCCCAGGCTTCTGCCCTGTGGTTTTCTTACTGCCTTCTCCTTGCTCAGGACAGGTCTTCCTCCCTAATATCTCTCTCCTTTGTCACCATATTGGTTCTTTTCATTTAACGTGTAACAAAGTTCAGTTTTCTCCTTTTTCAAACAGAAACAAAGAAAGTTAAGAAAAATCTCTGTACTGCTGCATCCTCCAAATAATCATCCCATTTCTTTCCTGCTGTTTCAAGCTAGGTCTTTGGACATAGGATGTGGGAGCTACAGCACTTTCTGTACTTGATGACTTTCTATTTCACCTAATTGTCTGTAATTTGGCTGCGTCTAACATTACTCTCACTCATGCATAACATTATTCTATTGAAGCTGCTCTTGACCAAATCACCAGCAAGCTCCATAGAGCCAAATACTATAAACCACACTTTTCTGCCAGGGATCCCACTTGAACACCCCTTCTTGTCTGTCACTACTGACATTCGTTCCTTTTTTAATCTCTAGTCTCCATTGACGTGAGCCTATTCTCACTGGAATTTCTTTCTGTCTTTATTACAGTGAAGTCTTACTGTTTAGAGGCCCATCTTAATCTGCCTAACCTAGCATGACTAGTTTCTTTGTGAGACACATCATTGGTTTTCAAAGCTGCTTCTCTTCCCATGCTTTACAGTCTCTCAAGGGATCTCAGTCACCTGTACGATGTTTATATCTGCTTAGATGTTGCTGATACTCTAGTGTTTATCTCCAGTCAAGATATCCCAAATCTGCAGCTCTGTCTTTTGCTCTTCCCATAGACCCTTGTCCATCCATGACCACAGCAAACTCATCATCTTTTCCCCAAGGGGTAACGACCTTCATCTCCTGAGCAACCAAAGCCAGAAATCTGGACACCATCACATGCTCCTGACTCTTCCTTTCTGTTTTTTCCTGCACGTATAATCACGAAGTTCTAAAGATGTCCACTTCTTGCTATCCTGCTAAGAGTCCAATTTTTCTATGTACTTCTCCTGTGTCATTGAGAAACTCACACTTCTTACTTGGACTATTCCAATAGTCACCTAACTAACTTTCTGTCTACAATCAGCCATCCGGTCAATATACTTTCCCCATAGCATTTGAAAAAAAAATCTTTTAAAAAACTTGTGTTACAGAATCCTTTAATGCACTCTGAATAAAATGTCCTAATATGTTTAATAGATGGATTGTTCTAGTGGGAAATGTGAAAATTAGCTAAGTGGGAAAAAATGAAATTTTACCTGAAACTTCACAGAAGCTCTCAAGTTTTATTTCAGTACATTAAGGAGCTAATTGCAATTTAAAAATTTTTTCTAAAGTAATTGAGGTTGAAGAGTTACTAATCTTAAAATGGTGAAGAACTTTTAAAATACTAACGACAAAGAAGGAAGAAAAAGGAAAACAAAATAATGAGAAGATTTGACTACTTGAACTTCGATCTTTAGCGTGTCAAAAAAACATACAATGAAAAGGCAGTTGCCAAATGAAAAAGAATATGAGAAATAAATAAGACAAATTATTAATATGCTTAATATGTAAAATTTTAAAATATATGTTCTTAATATAGAAAATTCAATAAGGAGAAATTAACCCCTCAAGAGAGAAATGAACAGTGGATCTGAACAGAGAAGTCACAAAAGAAATGCAAATGAGAGAGGTAAATTTTACATATATGACGTAAAATTCTGCTTCACTCATGAAAATTCAAGTTTAAAACAATGAGATGTAATTTATCTTTAGTAAAGTTAATTGATGAACAAAAGAACACAGAAGCTACTAATGCTGAAAGAAATGTACTCGTACTGTACAATGTATGATTATCTTTGGTTTTTGCTAATACTCACTTTTATGCTTGATCTGACTTTTTTGAAAATGTGACCTCCTCAGTGATGTCTGATGGGACCAAGGGCACACACTTGTCCCAAGGGGAGCTAATCCATAACCTTGGCAGAGACTTTCATAATTTTTCCCTTGGGAACTTGAGCTAAAATCCATTAAATCAGTCAGGAGGTAGTAGGTGTGAAAGAGATCTATAATGTCGTGAAGATGTGGGGTAGATTTCATTTTACTTTACTTATCTGTCAGTAAGTCAGAAGCAGAGGGTGATTAGTGAAGAACAGCAGTTCCCTGAAAGATGGACAGGGCAGCTTTCGTCCACAAAATTCCAAGTCCAACAGTCATTTTCCCAGCTGTCTTTGCTATGCTTTTGGATGGCTTTTAGATATCTACAAGTTGATTGAAGCCTTGAAATTAACCCTAGTTTATTTGTTAGCTAACACTGGTATCTATTCTTTGCCTTCAAAACCATACAGTGTTCATGAGAATATGAACTCATGTAAACTTTATGGAAACAATTTGGCACTATTTATTAAAAATTTTAAATGTTTGTAAACTTTGAATCTTTCATTCTTATTCTAGGATTCTCTTTAATGTATGTATGTATGAAGACGTTCAAAGCAACATTATTTTCAAAAATTTAATGATGGCAGCAAGCTACATGTCCAACAATGGGGAATGGGGCAATTAATTATAACAGGAATATGATAGGAAATAATAATAACCCAAGAATGTTTTCATAACTGAAGAGCCTGCTTATAATAAAGTAAAAGTCAAACTGAGGATTAAATCCCAACTTACTAAAGAAGCAGCTTTGGCAAAATTAATTAAGCTTCTTAAGACTCGATTTTCTTAACTATATAATTGGTATAATATTTTCTATCTGATAATGCTTTCTGAGGATAAATGAAATAATTTATGTAATGACTTTAGCTCAATACCTGACACAATAAATATTCAGTAGTAGTAGTGGTAGTAAACTCTATCCTATGTATGATAGGATCCCATTATGTAAAATTTATTCTTTTTATTTAACTCTTAGTGCTGAAACTGTGGTCCTTTTACTTCTCATATGCATGACATCTTTTTTTTAATTTTTCTTTTTTTGCTTTGTTTTTCTTTGATTTGTTCAAGCGGACAACATTTACCTCTTTACTATCCTAAAAGACTCTAGGTCTTGTTTCAAAAAAAGTCACACCACAAATTATGCTCAACTTTTAGTCAACTGCAAAAAGAAATAAAATTACATAGAATTATCATTTACTTTACTAAATTCACACAATGATCTAGGTATACTATCTCCTTTAATCCTCATAGGAACCATTTGAGGAAGGAAATACAATTTTGAAGATGGGGACAAGACAATAAGTCATATACCTGTTGTCATAACTGGTGGAGTGATAGTACTAAACGCTACCATTTCATTTATATTCAAATTTTGAGAATCTAGCCGTTAATGAATAACAACTTCTAAGAAAAGAAAGAATAGTATATTCCTTTCAAGACAATAATTCAGCCCAAATTAAGTATCCCTGGGATTTAAGTGAAATATAAAGATATAGTTTGAGAACAAGATGTGTCCTCTCAGACTCCATATTTGGAAGGATGGCACTATAATTTAAGTGATTTGAGACCTGGTTTTTCTTGTTCATCAGTGAAAATTACTTGTTCTGGTTGCTGCTTCAAACTGGCACCAAGAGCAACATCAAAGACATGATAAGAGCTCAACAAACATTATGTGAATGAATGAGTCATAAGCATGGCTCCATAGCAAGCCAAGCCCTCAATGACTGACTCATATGATACGGTGCTTTACGCCAGATACTATGAGTCAAAGTTGAGACTTGGCTAAAAGACTGTAATTTTTTTCAGAAAACTACATGTACAACAGTGGCATTTATTTCTAGCCTCCAGAGTGGATTCCTAACATTTTCTTATATATTTACCATATATGAATTTAACTACAATATTTCTTCCAACTAATAGACCAATAATGGCAAGACAAACCATCACTGTATAAAGTAGTAAGAGAAAGTAGAAAGAAAGAAAGAAAAAGAAAGAAAGAAAGAAAGAAAGAAAGAAAAAGAACTCTGACCATTATGATTTTAAAATGCCGTCAATTATAAGACACATCTCAATTTAAGAGATGTTAAAATATAAAACAGATGCATCTAGAATCAATGAAATAGAATATTTATTCCCAGAAATCCACCCAGTTGCATTCCTTCTATTAAACAATAGACACAATTAAACCTGAAAAGGTAATGCAAGTAAGAAAAAAATGATGGAAAGATTTTGGGAATGGGTTTAATTTTCCGCCACCATTGACCACAAATGAAATGCACGGTTTGAAGTTTACAAGTGTTTTTAAGAATTTCCAAGGGTTGTTTGAGCTCTACATGATGTTTATCCTAGATGCTGACTTAAAAATCTAACTTTCCCCTTGACCTTAAGGTAAGAATAACTCCTAGGTATAAACAGATTTTTCCTAATTTCTAAGACTATAAATTATAGGTAGTAAGAAGAGCTAGCATTTATCTAGCAGCTAAATTTGTATTTTTACAAATCCTTTCTTTTACCTTCCACGACACCATCACAATTCAATATAATTTTAACAGGTCTTAATCACATTTTCCAAGTCAGTCCCCCTTCCTCTTCAGACAAATTCACTCATTCTTCCTGCTCCCTCTGTGAATACCTTCAGAGTCCTTAAAACCACCCCTCACCATGCAAAGTTTTCTGGAAAATCAACACCAAATAATAAGAATAAGAGATTCCACTATATTCCCTGCCTGAATCTCTCTAAGCCCTGGACAGACAGCTTGGACCCAGGCACATAAGCCTTCGCTAGTAGGGCCAAATCACACAAAGCCATTTCTAGATGCCTGTTCTGTGCTATCAGTCCTCTTACCTTAGACAAACCCCTCCTGCTGGTTAAGTGCTAACACATGCTTTACAACTGCAGGAGAGGATATGGTTTACAGATAAAAATTAGACGCAGAATTAAATTGCTTGAACACAGCAAAAGAGAAGAGGGTAGTCGAAAGGGTGGAGAAGACAATTTGGTCAGGCCAGCACTCAAACACACTTAATTCCAATACTTGGATTTCCATAAATTTCCATTAGAATACTTGGGCTCAGGTTCTACTTTCATTACTGAGAGTCACTTTCAAAGCAATAACACATAGAATCTGTCACAGAATATGAAGTCCCATGAAAATGCGTGTTTAAAATGTGGAATTTACAGCCATGTGAGATCGCTGAGTCAAATACCAGAGCTCCTTTTAGAGAGCCAAAGAGAGTAATTTAAGGACTCCTAATGACATGTGTTACTTTTCAAGCTACTATAATAAGAGTAATCAGATCTCAGGCTTCAGGGTGTAACCTGATCACCTGTGCTTTACAGAAAAGAATTTCTGTGTACACAGACAGCACTACACAGCTGGCCAAGCACATTACTGGGCATGTCAGAAGGAAGGGGAGGAGAGACCACCTTCTCCAAACCATTAAATGCCTTTTGCAACTGGTAAACACAAACTAACACAGCAGTTAAGATAGATGAATCTTGATTAAATAAAAAATGACAGCTGTTGCCTGAAAATGAAGACCTAAACCAGTGGAAAAGGAAATGAATAAGTTCACGGTATGTAGTTTCTTGGTTTAGAATGCAAGGTCATAAAATGCAAAGTTGTGTACTCTTCCATTCAACAGGTATGTGTTGGGAGCCTATTTATTTCCTGGCATTTTGCTGAGTGCTGAGTGGTATCACGGTAAGAGGTCCCACCTCCTGGGTACTTGAAGTAGAGTGGCACAGAAAGATACTCATCACAAAGTTTGCTAATAGAGAGCCCTAAAGTCAAGGCCTAGAGAGTAAAAGGTAGACCACCAGCACTTATAAAAAAGGTCAAGGCTGTGTCTTTCTAACTTGCAAAGCAAGGGAATGCAAACCAATGAAGAACTTCACTAGGTCATTCAGGGACAGAGGAAAGTTATGGTTTTTGAGTGCTAGACAAGGGTATTCTTGAACATATGATAAGTCAGGATTAAAAACTAGCTCTCTGAATAAGATGATGAATGAATTCAAGGTCTATCTAGGGTTGGGTAAAAAAAACCTCATAGTTTATTGACCAGTGAAGGGTCTTCAGTTAGTTCCAGTAATGGTTTGGTATACCAAGGTCACTCCAAGTTCATGGTCTTCTACAAGTTTCATCCGGTTAGAGCTGAAATTAACATCCAGTTAGAGTTGTCATGAAATTTAGTTTTGATATCTTCCAGGCAAATTCTGCTGAAGTGGAAAAAATTTCCATTTGCAGATGTAGAGGTAAGTGGTAAAGGAGTTGAGAATAAGGGGTCAAGGGAAGGAGACAAAGCACCCCAGGCAGAGAGAATAACAAATGTGGACACCAGCAGTGGGGTTGGAAAGGCAGTTTAAGGATAGGATAGAGGCCAGCATGGTATGGATGAAACAAAGCCTACGGAACTGTTGTCACTTGAGGCTGAGAAGGTGGCCTGTGGCCAGGCCATGTAAGAATATATAAGCCACGTTAAACACGTTGGTCTACTGTCCAAAGTGCAATAAGAATCCACCGAAGAACTTTAAAACAAAGGGTAAGGGTGGGAGTTGGAGGGTAGTGAATGATCCAATTGAGTTTCAAAACAAAAGAAAACAAAAATCACTCTGGTTATCGTGTGAAGGATGACCTGATGGGTTTGCTAGTGGAGCTGCTGATACACCATTTAGGAGGAAATGATCATTATCCAGAAGAAAGATGAAGGAATTCTAAACAGAGACGTTTCCAATAAATCTGGATGATTTTCACAATGAAAAAGAGTGATAGTGTGAGAAGAAATAATTAGGGGCAGCGGTCCCCAACATTTCTGGCACCAGGGACCAGTTTCATGGAAGGCAATTTTTCCACAGATGGCAGGGGACTTGGGGGGACCAGTCCCGGTCTGTGGCCCGGGAGTTGGGGACCCCTGAATTAGGGCACCCGAAACACAAACTGCCCAATAATTCATGAATGTAGCGCTTAACCCTTTATCCAACGTTTTCCATCTTAGACAGTGGTTGGCAGTCTCTAAAATGGGCCCCAATGATCCTCCTTGACAGATATTTATACTCTTGTATAGCCACAATCTCTTGAGTGTGGGCTGGACCTAGAAACTTAATTCTACCCAATTGAATGTGGTGGAGGTGAGGGAATCAGCTCCAAGATTAGGGTACCAACAAATGTGTTTTCTCGTTTGGTGGTTCTCTTTTGCTTTCTCCCAGTTCACTCTCTATGGGGAGAACCACCTGCTGTATCCTGAGACAGTCTTGGTGGAAAGTGACTTGTGATGAGGGACTGAGGCCACAGCTGCTTGAGTGAGCTGGCAGGTGGATCCCGCTGTAGTCCAATCTAGATGTGACTGAAGCTGGACCAACACCTTGATTGCAGCCTATGGAGATGCTGAGCCAAGAGGAACCCAACCAAACCGCAATAGATTCCTGACCCCAGAAACTGTGAGATAACAAGTCTTCATTCTTCTAAGCTGCTAAGTGTTGAGGTGATATTTTACACAGCAATGGATAACTAACGTAGAAAGCTTGCTGGTTAAGCAAGCAGTTTGCCCTTCCTCTGTCACTTTTACTGATTTTTTTTTAAATCTCCTGATGCACTTCTTTATACTTCTTCACTATTTTATGCCTTGTCACTTTTCTTACTAAATCTTTTCTTAAAATGTTATGTTTTACAGCAGTCAGCAACAGATAGACATAATAGAAAGTTTAAATGGCTTTTTAAGTTTTAATAGTTCAGAGGTTGATAAAAGCAAAATGAATAGTGGTATGACTTTTTATAAGTCCAACTCTATTATAAAGTTAGGAGGTACTTTGCTTTGGTAAATTTCACACTTTCAAAGAATAGATGAGCTCAAAGTACTAAAGTACTTTTATCTTCTCTGCTTTGTTAATTTTAATAATTTTGGTAAAAACTATGGTTGTACTTATTAAGTAAAAGTAACAGTCTTCAAGTTTTTGATGTAATTAAGTAATAATTAAAGAAAGACCTCTTGGTATCTCATTGATGATTTTTGGCTACTACAAAATAAAATGAACTTTGGGAATATATAGATTATGAAATTAACTTATTTCCATGAAAATCTTGTCCACTGGATACTACAGGGCTTTAGTCTTCAGTAATTCCCTTCCTATCTTTCTTCCAATCTCGAAGTATTTCTGAGAGGTTCCACGAGATTTTACAAACCCAATCAAACTTGACACTGCACCAGCCTCCTTTTCCCTACTTCTGCTTTCCATTGAATTATAACCACTCCCATTAACACCACTGTTCTCTTGGCTGTTTGCAGTCACCCTCAGCAGGGACTCCTTCCCCCTGCTGACAATCTCATTGGGTAACAGCAATCTGGCCGCCAAGCTCTGTTGCTTCTGGGAAGCACGACCCCCCTGTAGCGCTGACTCAAACTTCCAGAGCTGCCAGTATGGGGGACTCGAAGGGACCTTCTTTCATCTTTCGGTGTAACGCTCTGGTAAAATGGTACTGAAGAACTGCATTTTTTCCAATATCATATAAAGCCTTAATGGAGCAGTTCTTCCTGTTTATTCAGAGAACGAAGCATAAATCCGTAAGTGGAGCCAGCAGACTCATGTCCATGTCAAGCACCTTGCTAAATTCCGAACTGCCCCGCGTGTTAAGGCTAAGGTTTTAAGATTGGGCTCAAATTAAAATCCTTCTTTCTTCTTCTTCTTAGAATGAAGCTGTCTGTAAGAAAGCTTCTCAATTTTTCATACAGTAGATTCTAGGGAAGGCATGGCCAGAATCATCTGAATCACAGCAAAGGAAACTACTTGACCTCAAACTAATTCCACCCACCATCAAAGGAAAGTCATCCTCTACCCCTTTCATGTCCTTCTGTTAACAGCAACAGCAACAATGGCAAAAACAAAAAATGAATAAATGTCTCAAGATTTCATGGTAAAAACACTGATTTTAAAAATTGGGAGATCTGTGTTTCAGGCTAGCTCTAACACACACTGCTTCTTTGATGCAAGTCAGACTGAATATTCTCCCAGAGTTTTCCAGACGAAATGATTTCCTCATCTCTAAATAAAGTTTCTGGAATAGTTGATCTCCTAAAGTCTTTTGCAACTTTAAATCTCTACAATTGAATTAAGAAGAAAAAGGAAATTTGGCCAAGGTATTTAGCAAAAGTATTATACGACTTAGTTAGAAACTTTGTTTTACACATGTATTTATTGATAATTGGGTTTTTTTAAATGCTTATCAATTTTTACTCACTTTTTCCATTTTTTCAACTGAAATATAAATAGAGGGAAAAGCATATGTTAGTTTGTGTTAATAATCAGATTGACCAATTAAAAATATGTAGATGAGATGAGAAAAGAAAACTTGAAAGACAATTAAACAGAAAATACATATTAAACCAGGCCAAGTTCAAGGAGGTGTGAAAGGAAAGACAATACAGGGAATGAGAAGAAGGGTCATCCTGATGTTTCCATTTTTGGTTTCATCTCATTTCCACTCTGAGGAAGTCAGCAGCAGGTTATAGTTTTTGCTGTTTTCCTTCACACTAGCAATTCTCAATGAGGTGGAAATCACATCATGAGTCGATCAAAAAAGAAAGGGGACTGACTCAGACACCTGACTCTGAGCCCTGGCACCAAGCTGGACTCAATGTTTGTGTTACCAACTTATCTTGTACCAAGAGTGCCCCAACACAAATAAAACATGTCAAATAAGTATACATGTAAACTATAAAGAAGTCCAATTTCATTGTTAGATTTATTTGACCTTGTATAATATCTGCTCGGATACACAAGCTGCCCCTGGGTAACAGAAATATTATGTGTCTTCTATTTTATTTGACTCAATGCTGTCAGAAGGGAATGTCAACCATCGAGAACAAAATGGCAATCTGATTCCACAAGAAGAACCTGCTTCCCTTTGCAAATCTTCACTGAAATTGCAAAAGAAAGCAACAGTAGAGAAAAATTAAGAATGTAAGGAATAGTGCTATTCACATTCCGAAAACTTTGAAGAATTCCTTCACTAAATATAGGCAGGTGAGCCTAGACTGAGGGAAGGACTGGTACCCTCAGATATTGCAGATGGGAATGCAGCTAGTACCACCCCAATGAAAGGGAGTTTGACAACATCTAACAGAATGATATATCTATTAGCTCTTTGATTTAGTAACCTCACTTCTGGGAATCTATTCCAAAGATCTACTGAAAAAAATGAAATGACTTATGTAAAGTTATTTGTTGTAAGATCATTGAATACTAAAATATTTACAATAAAATGACCCTCAACAAGGGGGACACAATGAATAAATGATGCCAGCTCCTCATAATGAAATAGCAGGATGTGTAAAAAAAGAGGGAAAGTCAGTAGCCACTGAAAAGGTGAAATCTCCTGGATGTTTTGTTCAGTGAAAAAAGCTAGATGAAGAACATTATATATTTTATGCTACCTTTTGTGTTAGAAAATGTTAGGCAGGTTATGTATTAAAACGTATTTGCAAAAAGAAGCACTAGAAAGATAAACCAAAAGCTAGAATGGCTACCTATAGGTGGAAGGCAGTAGGGATGGAAGTTAGACTTCTCTGAATAGGTCTTTTATATATACGTGCAAGCTTGTAAATATATATGTTGCATATGTTTACATATTCAAAAAATTAAATTAAATTAAAAATATTGACATTCATAAAATTAAAAATGAACTGAAATAGATGACGCTAACTGCCTATCCAGTTGGTAGAAAAAATAATTATTTTAAGTGAGTTTATATGATATATAATATTATTATGACAGTGCCAACTTTGCAGAATATATATTAGAGATACATAAAGCTATAAATAGTCTTAAATTTCATTTAATGGTTTAATTCTTCAGTAATTCTGGTATTATGAAATTATTTTATATAAATTATAGGATAATATAAATAATTTACAGCAATACATAATAATGTTAATATTATAAAAGCCAAGATTTCAGTATAAGTGAAAAGAGACAAATATGAAATCAAATAATTTAATTAAAAACCATGTAATGCTATAGTTTAATTGGAAATAGTATAAACACATCTTTAAAAAACAATTATGTATGTCCAAATTTTGTCCACAGCAAAAGCCTAGAAGCAATGACAGTCTTGGTAAATTGCATTATTTGTTCAAACCATTCTCTGTCCCTTTCTCCTGGACCCATTTCCCTCTCAAGTGCCACTTCCTATACCGGAGGAAGAGCAGGCTCACAGCTTGGAGAAATGCCTGTATAACGTGCAAGGTATTCAGCTCAAAGGGAGGAGGCCATGTCAGTAGACTGCCCAACAATTCAGGGGCCTAATTTAAACGTGAAGGGATAGTTTGAGGTTCAAATACACAAAGGAGGAGAGAAGAAGAACTGGGAAAGACAGTTTTAAATTTTGCAAGGAAAAAATGATCTTTTTCCAACTATCATCTGAGGACGGAGTGTGTGGATAGGGAGGGTTTGCTCTCAGGGTGCAGGAAAGATGGCGCCATCATTAACCCTTGCTGAGGGTTCTCGCAGTTGAGCTTTACGATCACAGTTGGCAAACTCTCATTAAATGACACTGTCTCTCTTTTGAATTCTCCTTCTCTTCCATTTCTTTTTTAAATTTTTTATTTTATATTGGCGTATAGTTGATTTACAATGTTGTATTAGTTTCAGGTGTACAGCAAAGTGTGTCAGTTATACATATACATATATCCATTTTTTTTTTTCGGATTCTTTTTCCATATAGGTTATTACAGAGTATTGAGTAGAGTTCCCTGTGCTATACAGTATGTCCTTGTTGGTTATCTATCTTATATATAGTAGCACACAACACTAATTCTCTGCTGGGACTATGGCTAAATTTAGGTTGTTTTAAATTATATACTGGGTATTGTGTACTGGGCTCTGGGAATATCATTTTTGATTGATAAATACGACTGAGTGAATTGGTGGTTAAATTTTAAATCGCTGCCATGTCTTCTTGGTTCCATGGATTTGACTGTGCTGTCTAAATGTTGGGCAGGTGGAATGGGTTCCCTGTGCTCTACTGAGGCTCAAGTGATTCCTGAGAGTCCTGAAGACACAGAAGGAAGAACATCTATCCTGGTGGAAGGTAAGTGTAGATGCATCTGTTAAAGAAGAAACTAAAATTCACATGGGCACTTGACGTGAGATCCCTTTGATGAGGATGGAGGATAAAAAGAAAAAATTAGTGAGAGAAGATGATTTTGCACATATTGTTGTACTTTCATTTCTTGGCTATAAAAAAGATAAATTAATTTAATCAGAGATTTAGTTAATTTGCTGAAGTCAGAAATGCATCCCCGATATAAGTTGATCCTGAGCCCCTTTTTTGTCAATGGAACATTCCTCAAAATGTGTTTGGACTACCTTAAATATATAAACTTTTAAAAAGTGACTAAAATGTAACTATCTACTAGAATTATGTATTTTTTTTAAAACATCACATTATATATTTTCACACAGCACGTTAAAATCCTAGGACACATGTTCTGTAAGTCAAGTTTGGGAAGTGTCTCTAATGCACTGTCTCCTTTCTCAGGTGGACTCTGGGTCCCACCAGATGCCAGCCTGACACCTTCACATGTGTCATATTTTAAACTTCACAATTTTCAATCTAAAAAAGGATTATAGTAAAGCCTTGAAGGAAGACAAGGCCTACTTGGTAATTATTCTTAAATTATCTTAAAGCATTTAATATTTTACTTAGGATAGGATTTCAAGATAATAGACTGAGTACAGGCTTTATCTCCTTTCCCTGCTGAGACAACACTACAATAACAGCAAAGAAATTAAAGGGTGTAATTCCACAGAAACACAAAATGAAAGAAGAACCATTATGGGTGAGACATTTTAAAACATGTCAGGAAGCACGTATGTGGGTAGAACAGGGTATAACTTGAGGAGCGGATTGGGGGAGACTCCAGTCAAGATCTGTCCTAGCTGAGGACTGATGGGGTCTCCAGAGTCCAGAGGGGTACGCACACTGGAGAGGGCAGGCAGAAGGAAGGGAAGGGGCTAAGCAGGGAGTGGACCCTAAATGTCTATACAGAGCAATTGAGCTTCAGTCAGCTCCTCTACCACAACATTAAGTATCACCTGATGGCCAAGTGTTGACTGACCAGAAAAATCAAACAAAAAAAACAGGTTTCTTCTGGAATAACATTGGCTAAATATTATGAATTAACTAGAACCAATCCCTCTGAATTTGGCGTTGGGGGCCCTAGAGTATCGTTCCTACTGCACATGTTCACCTGAAGAGCTCAGTCACTCTATTTCCTCACTCACGAATATTAGGAGACAGCAGGAATCACTAACTACTCAGGTAAGTTATCATGACTGATTACGACTAACATAAAAAGAAAAGCTGACTCCAAAGAAAATAGAGGTAATTCAGAAAAAAGAGAACTTTGCTTAAATTTTAATTTGTAACTAAGAGACAATTGGTAAGAAATATATTTATAAAATATCAACAGATGATAATGAAAAGGAATTAACAGAGAACACAATGGTTATCTTGGTAATTGAATGTGTGATTGCCAAAAAAATTAATAGGAATTTTAAAATGTAAAAGTAAGTCATCTCCTAGTAGGTAAAAATCCCAAGTAAGTAAGACTTTGAAAGAAAGGTTGAAGAAAGTGGATCATCTCTGAAAGTCTAATATTTAAGGTGCCAGAAAAGCACATAAAAGAAAAAGGAAGTTTCTGTGCACCAAGGATAAAGAGACCTTAAATAATTCCAGAAAATAAAAAAACAAAATAAGTCATCTAAAGAGTCATCAGAACACAGAGTAAAGAGCCCAAAGTTTTATATTTTTAACCCCCCACCACATTTTATATTTTTGATGACACATTTTACATCTTTTTATTTTGGGTATCTTTTGACTAATCATTACATTTTTAATTAGTTTTACTTCTTCTCTTTTTTCCCCTTTTGTACTTGCTTTATAAATGATTGATCCCCTACTTTTCTTAATTATTTACTTTTCCAGTGAGATTATTACTTTCATAAGTTTTCTTATTATTAGTCAGTGCCTTTTCTTTATAGCTTAGAGAAATTCCTTTACCATTTCTTGTAAGGCCGTTTTAGTGGTAATAAACTCCTTTAGCTTTTGCTTCTCTGTAAAACTCTTAACCTCTTCTTCAATTCTGAATGATAACCTTGCTAGGTAGAGAATTCTTGGTTGGCAGTTTTTTCCTTTCAGCATTTTGAATATGTCATGCCACTCTTTTCTGGCCTGTAAAGATTTTGCTGGAAAATTTGCTGATAGCTTTATGGGGTTTCCCTTGTATGTAATGAGTCACTCTTCTCTAGTTTTTAAGATTCTCTTTTTATCCTTAACTTTTACCACTTTCATTATAACGTGTCTCAGTGTGTTTCTCTTGTGTTCATCTTATTTGGAACTCTCTGGGATTCCTGCACCTGGATGTCTGTTTCCCTGCCTGGGTTAGGAAAGTTTTCAGTCATTATTTCTTTAAATAATTTTTCTGGCCCTTTATTTCTCTTCTCCTTCTAGGACCCCTATAATGTGAATGTTATTTTGTTTGTTGTTGTCCCCAAGGTCCCTTAAGGTATCATCATTACCTTTAATTCTTTTATTATTTTGCTGCTCCATCTTGGTGTTTTCCTTTGCTTTGTCTTCCAGCTCGCTAATTCATGCTTCTACCTCATCCAATCTGCTGTTGGACCCCTCCAGTGTATTTTCAAGTTCAATTATAACTTCTGTTTGGTACTTTTCTATCTCTCTGTTGAGGTTGTGGCTGTGTTCATCCATGTGTCTCCTGACACCAGTGAGTATCTTTATGACCATTACCTTGAACTCTTTATCAAGTGTGTCGCTTACCTCTGTTTCACTAAGGTCTTTTTCTGGGGATTTGCCTTGTTCTTTGCCTAGGAACATATTCCTCTGTGTCTGCATTTTTTCTGTTTCTCTGTGTTTGTCTATATGTATTAGGGGAAACGGAGACTTCCCTCAGTCCTGCAGGAGTGGTCTTGTGTAGGAGCTGTCCTGTGTGGTCCAGAAGTGCCATCTCACCTGGCCACCAGAGCCTGTCACTCTGTGAGTGTCCCTCTCATGGGCTGCATGTGCCACCAGGTTTGATGGGGCTGTAGTAGCTGCCCAGGAAGAGGGGGGGAGGTTCATCGCACATACTTTTTTAAAATGATGTTATTTCAGTTTGTTATAGGAATCACTGAATTCAACACAGAAACAGTTACTCTAGATAGAGAAGACAGAGACTCTGGGAGAAGGAAGGTCTGAATAACAACAACAAAAAATGTCGTGGGAGAGAATTCTGAATATACATATATGAGTTTATATATATAATTTTTGATTGTATATATATATATAAAATCTTTGATTGAAATTCTGAATTTATAGAGGCACAGAATATAGTAAAGAAAGAAAATATAAAGGAAAAACTCTAGTGAGTTTTTTTTTTTTAATGCTCTGCACAGGGAACTCTACTTAATGCACTGTGGTGTCCTAAAAGGGAGGGAAATCCACAAGGGAGGGGATATATGTTTATGTATGGCTGATTCATTTTGCTGTGCAGTAGAAGCTAACACAACATTGTAAAGCAATTATACTCCAATAAAAATTAATTAATAAAAAACAGAGTAAAATCTCAATTTCCATGAAAAAAAAATGTGATCTAACCAGTTTAGAATAAAACAAGCATTCTGAAGTCTTCAGAATAAAAATGGAAATCACTCCATTAAGTAGACAGAATTAATGATACTAGAAAATAATATGGATGTGGTTAAATGTATATGTTTACACACACACGGCTTCCAGCCTAAGAACAAAGAAGAACAAGGACGAAGAAGGATAGTCATCAGATTTTGTAGATATTACAAGACCCATAAAAGAGAGATATGTTAACAAGTTACACACTTGTCATGATTTTGAGCAACTGGTAGAATGTAAAAGAGGAGAATCCATATGATTGTTTTCCTTAGAGAACACATTGGAGCAAGAAGGAAGGACACAGGAGTATTGCAGCCTATTATATTACACTGTTGGGTTATGACACAAATAACAGTAATAGAGTCATAGTAATGCAAAATTATTTTCACTTTTTGGGCAATGCATGTAAGATTCACTTGGGTTTCCAGACAAAAGGTATATGTTACCATTCTTGATTTGAAAGCAGCAATAAATCTGCCAGAATATGGGAAGTGGAAGAGAAGTTAGAGAGTAGAAGGTTAGAGGTTTTTGTACCCTCATTTGAAGAAGTGGAGAGTGATAATAAACTGCCAATAATGATGGAAGAAGAAATAGTAGAGTCAATATATTATTTAATGCTAAAACATTACCAACAGAAGAGCCATATACTAAAAGGGTGTAGAGGAGGTAGGGAGAATCATAGCAAAAAATCATTAAATTATGTACAGTGGATAAATCAATAAGTAGCTGCATAAATGTACTTTTAAGAATATAGATAAGACAAGAAATTTAAGTAATTTTTTCTAAGTAAAACTGGAGGAGGAGATTACTCTTTTATTTATGAACACCACTATACAATTCAATCTTTTAAAACTACGATTCATGTAATTTTAAGATGAAATATTTTAAAAATATAAAGTAAAATGGCACTAGTATATTCTATATTTTACTGATTCTCAGGGGAAACTAATGTGTAACAGTTTTAATAACTCATGTTTTTATGACATTTTTCACATTAACTAGAACAGCTTTTCCAGCCCCAATTCCCCTTTATTCCAAAAGTTCACAAAAGGATTTCTGGGAGTCTCTGAGGTATTTTACACAATTCCAATGACAATGACATTTTCTCTGCCCCTTGGTGTCAATAACCACCATGGAAGTTCTGATGTCCTTTCCAATAGATCTATTGCCAAATACACATGACTTGACTGTGACTTGACGAATTGGTGCTAAACGGAAGCCACATGGTTCTCAGGAGTTAGTGGGATGGCTGCTCCTCTTTCCCACACTGTCACAGTCATAACTCAAGGTTATGAGTGTAGGAATTAGGAGTGTAGGAAGGATGAAAAAGAAAGTATATCACTGAGTCACTTTGCTGTACAGCAGAAATTAAACACAACATTGTGGATCAACTATACTTCAGTAAATTTTAAAAAACAAACAAACAAACAAAAAGGAGTGTAGGAAGGATCATTTTCCATAATGTTGGGGGAAGGTGTGGTGTTAGTACTCAGCACAGAAGAACATCTAAGCACAGAAAACATCCCAGTTGCAAGGTCGTGGAATAAACTCTTAGTGGATATAAGCTGAGTGGTTTACAAATCGAGTGCTTTTAGGATGTGCCCAACTTCATAGATGGCAGTGATGTTTGTTCAGATGGTGTAATTTGAGATCAGCAATGTCAGAACCGTATTCATTCTCAGTCCTATTATGGAGCCTAAACTTTCCACAGCTATTTAGTGTTTGGTTCAGAGAAGTCTCTTTTCAAATGTAATATAGGATGAGTGCAAAGTAGGGGACTAAAGTTATCCCACCATGAACTATTAATAACGTCCCTCATATTAGTTTCTTAGATTTGCTGTGTAGGAAAGGCTTGGATGGAATGAGTTATACAGCAAGAGATCTTGGATGCCTATTTTCATGATGCAATGCTTAGGGAAAATACAAAATAAAGTGTACAGTCCTATGAACAAATAAAACCATTATCCTTAGAAAGAATGACTCAGGAAACATGACGCATATGGTAAGACCCTGGAGGAACAAACCTGCTTATGTTCCCACACACACCTGGTGGTTTGATGTCAAGCTTTCAAGTCAGAGTATCAGATTTGAATTCTAGTGAGTTTGGGCAAGTTACTTCACTGCTCCAACTTTCTTCACTTCTAAGCTACAAGTGGTTTTAGAGACCTCATGAAGTTGTGGTGAATTTAAATAAAGAATTATATAAAACACAGAGCGGTGCCGAGCATATAAGACTTGAAAAGTATTAGCAATTACAATTAGCAGGAAGCTTAGGCACTCAGAAACAGTGAGTTTCTAGATGCAATGGAGAAACGTAAAGGGAGGTGAGGTCGTTCAAGAGTCTGAGAGGCAACAATTGGCATGTTTAAGCATGGTATTCCATCACTGTGGCGACCCTGGTGACGGGGTTTGTTTAGGTCCTACAATGTCCAAAGCTTCACATATAGTTTTTGAGATGGAATTTTGAGGGTTTTGTCCTGCTACAGGTGTGATGCCTTATTAGACTGCACAGAGCAGAAGTCAGCCTTGCATAATTTGGATACTTTCTTCCCTGAATTTACTCAATAACTACTTTGAACTAAAATCTAAACATAGCTGTTACTTAGCCAATCTGTGAGAATTTCGTATTCATCTTTTAAAAGAATAAAAAAGTGTGGGATTCCCTCACTCCTCCATCATAGGATGGGACTATTGTGTAGAGAAATACACACACGCACACACATTAGATTTGGGGTCGTACGTTTAAGATCTGAGTTTAGCTTAAGCCTTGATAGCTGTGATCCTGTACCAGTCACAGACCTCTTGGGTCCTTAGTTTTCTTACAGATAAAATAAAAATTGGATTAGCATCAATTGTTTGTGAGACCATTTAGTCAAAGAAAATCTTACTAGGAAGCCTTGTGTATAAAACAGACATGAGGGATGCTTCTTTGATTAAAATGGAGAAAAGATTGTGGAATCCTGAAAATTCAGATCTCCTCTCTTTGGTAGCTGAGTGGTTCCCCAGGGCAGTTACATAACTTCTGGACAGAAGTACCCTCTAGGCCCTTTCTGTTTTTAGACATATATTTCAGCTGAGTACCTACTTCCCCAAAGCTGAGCACAATCAATGTACCATAGAAAGTGTTTACTACACCTTTTTGCCTCTTCTGTTCTCTTCTGTATATTTTGCCTTCTTTACATTAAGTCTTCTTAAAATATACTCTTAAAAATATCTTAATTAAATGGGAATAGAATCTCCAGTAAACCACTATCAAGAAACCATTTTAAAGTAACATAAGAGCACAAATATGTTCATATCAAGCAACCATCTACGGGTCACTCAAAAATCAATGGATTGCAATCACTTTTCTGGGTTAAACTTGGTCTACATTTCTTGTTGCAGACAAGAAAGCACTACTCTCTTGTATTCATGTTTGTCGTCCTTATTACAGTTATGGCAACTATATCTCTTATTCTAAGCTTTCAATGTTTGGAGAAAACAACCTGGATTTGAGGTCAAAAGAGCTGGTTTTAAGTCCAATTTCTACCACCTGCTAGTTCTATGAAATTTAATCAAATTGTTAAACTTTTTGAGCCACATGTATAGATAAATAATATTCTTCATGGTATTCAATTGACTTTCCAACCACCATACTTTCTTCAACATCCTTCTGGTTTATCCTCTACCTCCTTTGTCCTTCCTTCCAGCCGTTTTTGATGGTGTTTCTTCTTCCTCCTCACCTCTTATCCTTACACCTTCCCCTACCAGGCCCAGATCTTGGTCATCTTATCTATTTGTAGGATTGTCTTGTTGATCTCAACCAGCCCAATGTATTTGAATAATATCTGTATCCTAGTGATTCTGAAAGTTAATCTCTAGCCCAGCCCTCATTCCTCAATGCAGACTTCTATATCCAACTGCATACCTGACATTGCCAGTGGAATGTCCAAGAGATATCATACTTTCCACATGTCCCAAACCAAAGTCCTTGATCTTCACCCCAAACCTGCTCCCCATGCAACCCTTCCCATCTCAATTAATACAACTACATCCTAATAGTGGTTTAGGCCAAAACATTAGAGTCAGCCCTGAAATCAAGTCAGTCAGACCACTCTATTGGCTGTTCCTTATAAAGGCTATCACTTTGGGCCAACAGGCACATGGAAAGATGCTCAACATTGCTAATTATAAAAGAAACTCAAATCAAAACTGCAATGAGGTATTACCTCACACCGGTCAGAATAGCCATCATTAATAAGTCTACACATAACAAATGCTGAAGAGGGTGTGGAGAAAAGGGAACTCTCCTACACTGTTGATGGGAATGTAAATTGGTGCAGCCACTGTGGAAAAGAGTATGCAGGTTCCTCAAAAAAACTAAAAATAGAACTACCATATGATCCAGCAATCCCACTCCTGGGTGTATATCTGGACAAAACTATAATTCAAAAAGATACATGCACCCCAATGTTCATAGCAGCAATACTTACAACAGCCAAGGCATGAAAACAACCTAAATGTCCATCAGGAGATGAATGGATAAAGAAGATGTGGTACATATATGCAATGGAATACTACTCAGCCATGAAAAGAATGGAATAATACCATTTGCAGCAACTTGGATGGACCTAGAGATTATCATACTTAGTGAAGTAAGTCAGAGAAAGACAAATACCATATGATATCACTTACATGTGGAATCTAAAATATGACACAAATGAACAGAAATAAACTCTTTGAACAGAAACAGACTCACAGAAAAAGAGAACAGACTTGTGGTTGCCAAAGGGGAAGGGTGGGTGGGTGGGGGGAAGAATCGGGAGTTTGGGATTAGCGGATGCAAACTACATATGTACAATGGATAAACAACAAGGTCCTACTGTAGAGCACAGGGAACTATACTCAATATCCTGTGATAAGCCATAATGGAAAAGAATCTGAAAAAAAATATATGTGTGTATATATATCTGAATCACTGTGCTGTATAGCAGAAATTAACCCAACATTGTTAATGTTGTTCATGTTAATTCAACTATACTTTAATAAAATAAATTTTTTAAAAAGCCTACCAGAAATGAGGGTCAGGGACACCCTCATTTCTGTGTGAATTGTTGTGAAAGCCTCTTACTTCATCTCCCTGTCTCCCTGCTTCCTTTGGCTACCTACCTATAGCCTTCATAAGGCAAAGAGAGACATCCTTTTGAAATGTAAAATGAAATTAGTCCCTTCTAATAGGTGACATAATTTACATATATTTATTGCCTATTTTCTCTCTTCTGCCACTGGAATGTAAGCTCCTTGACTGCAAAGGGGTTTGCTTCTTCACTGATACCTACTAACTACCCAGAATAGTGCTTAGTACAGAGCAGGAGATGAATAAAGTTTTGATTGACTAACTGAACAAATGAATGAATAAATAAATACATATTTTGAAATGGTTTTGTAAGGCTTCAATAGAATAATCTATCTCACAGTGCCTGACACAGAGAAAACATTAACCAAATATTGCTGTTCTTAGGCAATTTGCTCAGAGAAAATTCTGAGGTTATTGGATCACTGAATCCACTCTTTTTAGCATGCAGATGGAGTTTCCTATGTAAAGTTCTATACAAATCCTGAAAATGATTGGATAGCAACAAGAAAACTTAACTTGAGGCATTTTTTTGTTTATCAAATCCCATGCTTGTTTGCATGACAATAAAATTTTTGTTGTAAAATGTTTTTCATGAGCATTTTCTCAAAGCAAGATTGGTCGTACTGTAATTTTTCTGCCTGGAGATAAGTAGAGCATCTTCTTAGCTGTCTTGCAGGCTGTCTTTATCCAAACTTATTTAAAAGAGTGTCTCTAGAAAAATCTCCACATTTATTTTGAAAAATTTAAAAAAGTACCTGTCACACATTTCTTACCAGTATTTCGTTAGGGAACTAACAAAGAAAATAATTTTACATTTTGCAGCTAAAAGAAGACTTCTCAAAGTCAAGCCGACTATTCAATTCCTCAATGCTTGTGATGGTCAATGCTTGTCAAATCATAGGAATTATCCTAACTACCCCTTCCTTGATTTGCTTGTCAAATCACAGAAATTGGGACTTCCCTGGTGGCACAGTGATTAAGAATCCACCTGCCAATGCAGGGGACACGGGTTCGAGCCCTGGTCCGGGAAGATCCCACGTGCCGCAGAGCAACTAAGCCGATGTGCCACAACTACGGAGCCTGTGCTCTAGAGCCCGCGAACCACAACTACTGAAGCTCGCAGGCCTAGAGTCCATGTTCTGTAACAAAGAGAAGCCACCAAAATGAGAAACCCGTGCACCGCAATGAAGAGTAGCACCCGCTAGCCACAACTCGAGAAAGCCTGCGCGCAGCAACGAAGACCCAACACAGCCAAAAATAAAATAAATAAATTTTTTAAAAAATCACAGAAATTGTCATGCCCATCATAACTACAGAACTTTGGTTTCCCAGCTGGAAACATGGCTACTATCCCTGGCATATGTAAGACATTTAAGCATGAATCGAATTCCCATGTTTATTTAAGGTATTAACATAATGTAGGCAGAGCATATAAAAGATGTACAATCTTGTAGCTACAGTAAAAAGACACACACACAAAAATGCAGCTCACCATCACTTTTCTATTTTTACAGATATTTAGCACTGATAGCACAGAAGGAATCAACACATGGAAAACAAAATTTTGACCTCATTTTAAAACAAGAACATTTATCATCAGTTTAAAGGGTAGTGAGTTCACAAGGCCCTAGTGTGAATGTGGCCTGACCTTGGGGGAGAAGATTTATAGCAAGGTCACTTCCAGCTGCCAGCAGGTGCTGCTTGGAGTGTCAGTCTAAAGACTTGATTCATTAAGTTCTGCCACTCTGGTACTGTACTCTTTATGACAAGAAAAACAAGAAGGAACAGTGAGTCTTTTCTATTTAACCCATAAAACTTAACACTCTGACCTCAACCATATAAAGCAGAAGTGAAAGGGGCAATTGCAAATCTGACCAATAAGACTGGTAAAGCACTTCCATGCTGGGATTAGAAGACTCTCTGTCTAGGTACATGGGGAAAAGAACAATTTGCAAATTCTTCTGTGTAGGTGATTCCAGAACCAGTAGAGTCCATATTCTTTGTAGCGTTTCAGACAGGTTGGTGAATGATGGGCAGACTCTTCATCAAGACCTGGTTTGCACGAGGGACTGGGGGAAAGTTCTTGGGTAGAAAGACATGGTAAGGAAGGGTCCCTCTGTTGTAAGGAGAAGGTGGCATCTCATGTCTGTCGGTTTCCTTCCATGTAAAGCCTGAAAGACCCACACGTGTTCTAGGAAGAGAGAGTCCTCCGAGTAGAGATGACAGGACTATTTTATACTAAGCGGGACACAAGGCCACCCTACTTTGGAATGCATGACTAGAGCACTAGGATATAGAAAATAATCTTTTAGCCTCCAACAAACACACAAGGACTTCAGGCTGTGCTGCTCTTCTTGGGAGCTGGTGGGGCTGATGGTGAGTTTCTTTACCCAGAAGAAAGCAAAACAAAACAAAACAAAACAAAAAGTCTATACCCCTAGTGATTTGCTGTATACAGGGATAGAATAAATCTTTTCTAAAACCCCTTTCTATATCCCAATGGAGGTGAGGGCATGGATGGAGACTATGGTTGAGAATGAAGACCTGGCTGATGATTCAGTTGCTCAAGAAAACTCCAGAATGTGTGCTTGAGTAGCTTTGGATAATGTGGGGGTAGGTGGTGAACTGTGACATTGTCTCCTAAAGAAGTCATTGGTGATTAGCACACAGGAGAAGGAGGAAGAGGTCTTTAAAAAGAAAAATTGACCCTGACAAGGCAGTCATGAACAAGTATTAGGAGGTGGCCAGGAAGAAAGTTTCAAATTTTCTCATGTTTATTTCAATATTTTGTATTTATTATGCTCTGATATAATCTCCTACTAGTACTCCAACAGATAGTAAAAGCACATTATATTAGTTTTTTATTTGCTATACTATTGATGGATTATGTAAAAGGTGTTGCATTCAGTACAGGATAAAGTCATGTGAGGAAAAGGATGGTGGAGGAGAGGGACTCAGGATAAACAAACAAGCAACGTGAGCTGGAAGAAGCCTCCTTGGAGTATCTTGCATGGTAGGCAGCATTTTAAGATCACTCCCTATGGATGTAATGAGATCCCACTAGTGTGATTACGTTATACTACATGACAAAGTAGTTTTGCAGATGTATATAAGGTTATTAATAGTTGACCTAGAGATAGATGATTCTCTAGGTTCCCAATCTAGTGACATGAGCCTTTTAAAGCAGAAAGTGTTGGGTCAGGAATTTGACATGAGGATCCTTGCAGAGCTGGAGGGGACAGGTGGAAGGACCTGAAGGTAGACTTCCAGTAGCTGAAAGTGGCCTTGGCTGACAGTTGGAAAGAAGACCAGAGTCTCAGTCCTACAACCACAAGGAACTAAATTCTACCAACAACTTGAAAGAGCTTAGAAGTGAATTCATCCCCAGAGCTTCCAAATAAGAGTCTGATCTGGCCAACACTTTGACTTCAGCCTTATGAGACCCAAACAGAGAGCCCACTTGAGGCCTCCTAGGCTTCTGACCTACGTAATGGTGAGGTGATCAATGGGTGTTGCTTTAAAGTGCTAACGTTGTGGTGTTTGTTACACAGCAGTAGAAAACTAACACACTTGCCACAACTGGGGTGAGAAAGTGCTGGCTTCCTTTAATAAAGGGCATGGATACATGACTGCAGCCTAAGGCCCGGAGGATGCAGGGCTATCCACGTGTCAGGCAATAAACTGGAGTGTTTTCAGGTCAGCATTTATTAGGTATTTTGATTAGGTGACCAAGGAATACCAAAATCCGTGTCAGCTGGTCTGGTAGTCATGGGTGTGTACTTCTCAACCTTCAACTAGAGGGAGCTTAGTTGACCAAAGGCCCAGCTGCATTCTCCCTGAGGCTACGTCTTTTGCAGAACTGCTCCTTGCCAACCTTTGAGTACAGGCTGGGGCCTAAGGTTGACCAAGCGCTACCTTAGACACATTAACCAGTTCCTGAGTGACAGGGGACTCCAAACTTTAGCTTGAAGAGTCCTTTTTTTTTTTTAATTAATTTTTATTGGAGTATAGTTGTTTTACAATGTTGTGTTAGTTTCTACTGTACAGCAAAGTGAATCAGCTATAAGTATACATATATCCCCTCTTTTTTGGATTTCCTTCCCATTTAGGTCACCACAGAGCACTGAGTAGAGTTCCCTGTGCTGTACAGTAGGTTCTCATTAGTATCTATTTTATACATAGTAGTGTATATATGTCAGTCCCATTCTCCCAATTCATGCCCCCACCGATATCCATATGTCAGTTCTCTAAGTCTGTGTCTCTATTTCTGCTTTGAAAGTAAGTTCATCTGTATCATTTTTCTAGATTCTACATGTAAGCCATATTATACAATATTTGTTTTTCTCTTTCTGACTTACTTCACTCTGTATGACAGTATCTAGGTCTATCCATGTAGATTATCATACTAAGTGAAGTAAATCAGAGAAAGACAAATATTATATGATATCACTTCTATGTGGAATCTAAAAAAAAAAATGACACAGATGAACTTATTTACAAAACAGAAACAGACTCAAAGACATAGAAGACAAATTTATGGTTACCAAAGGGGAAAGGGGAGGGGAGGGATAAATTAGGAGTTTGGGATTAACATATACACATTACTATACATAAAATAGACAACCAACAAGGATCTACTGTATACCACAGGGAACTATATTCAATATCTTGTAATAACCTATAATGGAAAAGTATCTGAAAAAGAATAGATATACGTATTGGGTTAGCCGAAAATTTCATTCAGGTTTTTCATAAGAAAATGGAAAAACTCGAATGAACTTCTGGGCTAACCCGATATACATAATGGAATCATTTTGCTGTACCCCTGAAACGTTGTAAATCAACTATACTTCAATAAAAAATTTAAAAATAAAAATAAAAAATTTAAAAAAGTCCTTGACAGCCTTGCTGAGCCTTCCTTAGATGATACAAAAGTCTAGGCACTTCTATCTAACTTTCCTTCCCTCTCTCTTCTCTGGGTCTGACTGCTCTCCCAGCCTTTCCCACCTCCCAACCAACCCCATTTTCCTTCACACAGGCTTTTCCCCTAAGACAATTCTTGAAAGCTTAACCCTGTCTTAGCATTTGTCATTTGGAGGACCTGGACTAACACAGCAAAATTATCTTTCCTCCTGTGAAATCCCTGATTGCAGTATGAGCATAAGATCGATGCTAGTTACACACAGTAATACTATGTCGCTAACCAGAGCTTGGGTCCTGAGTTCTAAGGCAGGGCTGTTGTAAACTCTAAAATTAGCTCATCAAGTGCTCCTTTACCGGATCTAACTTGGGCCAATGTTGGCCTGAATGTCCAAAGACCAGAGGAGCCTTTCAGTGCAAACTTGACCTACAAAACTATGCAATAATGAATGGGTGTTGCTTTAAGGGGCTAAGTTTGTGGTATTTGTTACACAACAGTAGAAACCACACACCTGGGAAGACTGAGCTGAGAAAGTGCTGATTTCTTTAATAAGCAGCAGAGCCTACCAGTACAACGGGAGAACAGGTTGAATCAAGCATCCCCACCAGCGCCAGAAGAGGGTTCAGAGGGAAAGAGTGAGACTGAGTGCTGACCCACCTGCCTAGAGACCAGCTGGTTGTAATTCTGGTCTAGACACCAAATAGATAAAAAAGACAACATCCCAGGGGAGGGAGAGTGACTGACTGACCCTTTGCCTGGACTTCCTCAGCCTCTAGTCTGGTTGGATGGAAATGATGCTGAAATCTCAGTCTCTGTGCACCGGTGCCAAAGCAAATCTCAGAGTTCTGGGTGAAGTAGAAAAGAATAGCTTTATTGCTTTGCCAGGCAAAGGGGGACACAGCTGGCTCCTGCCCCTCAAAATTGTGTGTCCCAACCCAGGAGGATTTGATGAGGAGTTTTATAGCAATAGTTCAAGAGTGCGGTTGCTGACACGATTAGGGTGTGTGCAGGGTCAGAGTCTCCTACTTGGCAGCATGAGCCAGGAAGAAGAGAGAAGCAGCTAGTTAGTAGAAGGAGGTGTGTCAAGTGTGTTTTTATTTGTTTTTAACTTCTTTTTAATTTTTATTTTACTTTTTTTATTGTGGTAAAACACTTAACATGAGATTTATCCTTTGGAAAATGTTTAAGTGTACAACACAGTATTGTTAATCATAGATTGTACAGAAGAACTCTAGAATGTACTCATCTGTATAACCGAAACTTTATAACCATCAGGTAACAAGTCCCCCTCCCACAAGCCTCTGATAACCACCACTCTACTCTCTGCTTTTGAGTTTGACTATCTTATTTTATTTTTAAATTTAAATCTTTATTAAATCTACCAAGTCATTTTTAAAGTTTTTATTTTATATTGGAGTAGAGTTGATTAACAAAGTTGTGTTAGTTTCAGCTGTATGGCAAAGTGATTCAGTTATACATATACAAGTATCTATTCTTCAAATTCTTTTCACATATAGGTTACTACAGAATATCTAGTAGAGTTCCCTGTGCCATACAGGAGGTCCTTGTTGGTTATGTATTTTACATAGAGCAGTGTGTACATGTCCGTCCCAAACTCCCAGTACGTAAAGTATGTTGTGATTATCTCACCTTGGAAGTAAGGAAAGGGCAGGAGACAGAGAAAAGTTGCCACGTGGGAAGGAATTCCCACAGAACTTTGTTATAATGACCTCTTCCTGAGGAAAGAGAAGTGAAAATAACACTGATGTCGAGAAGATGTTTTTAAATTATGATTTCAAGTTTTTTATTTACTCAGAAGTAAACCTACCTATGACCCAGAGATTCCACTCCTAGGTATTTTCACCCAAGAGAAATGAAAATGTATGTTTACGAAAACATTTCTAGAAGAATGTTCATAGCAGCTTTATTCATGGTAGGCAAAATAGGGGATTTTCATATGCTTCAGTTGGCAAAGCTAGTGAATTATAAATCAGTCAAAGACCTACTCAAAACACACTATTGTGAGAGACCCAGATGCACCCCTTAAACTCAAGCTGGAAGACACCTCATCTTGCAAAACCTCTTTTGCACATTACTTGACTGAGCCCACTGAGGGGAAGTACAGTATCTGGAGAACAAAAGTTCACTATCAAGATTGTTTTCTAGTGTGCCTTCACCATCATATATTTTAAATAATGTATGAAAACACCATCATAACTATGGGGAAAAGTAAACTTTGATCCTGAGGCTAAGCTAAGCCTTCAGGGTTTGCGAGATCAACAAACCACATGTTATATAAACAGAGACTTTCAAACAAATTGTTAAACCTGGTTTCATATTTACCACTAAAAAGAGTTGACTTGGAGGTGAAGAAAGAGCGTTGCCTTTGTAACTGGGTCCAAACCTCGGCTCTGCCTCTTACCCTCATCTTATCCTCTGGAGCTCAGTACCGCTGCACCTCGCTTTGAAACATAAGAGAGGGGATACACATGAAAAAGTGTGGGGTACCGTATACATGAGATGAAGGGTCTCTAGTCCACGTGTTTTAGGGAATGCTAGTTTTTCTGATGCATTCAGCCAGTTCTTCAGGAAACCCTTAATTCTTGGCAACTGGGTCAGTTTTGGAGGCCAGGAAGTTGGAGGCGGTCAGGAAAACCTGAATACCTGACATCCTTTGAAATGTCAAGATGCTCTAGACACTGTTTTAACCCAAGCTTTAAAAGAAATGACTGTTTTGTGTTTTGTTTGCTTTCACTCCATTTTCCATTCTCTCATAGAGACACCAAAGCACAGTCAAGCCAGCAAACAGAAACAGAAACAAAACCACAAAAAAACCCTAAAAGACAAGGATGAGATGAAGGGGAAAAACCACCAGAGTCTGTATAATTCACAGACTGATTATCAACACTGGACATTTGAGAGTTGAGCACATTTATATGACTCAGAGCCACCAGAAGTCTAAAGGGGGTTCCCTAATGTAAAGCAAGTTCTACACATTTTAACAATTTTTGCAGTGAGCCAAGAGCGATAATTCAACTGAAGAGTATCCCTCTATAGTCTTAGACATGGGGTAGAATTGTTTAATTGTAAAACAGAGAAAATCGTTTCATGAGGTTCATTGTTGTGTGTGCATAAAAGCCAGTGTATTCAGTAGCAATGAGCAGGTGTTGTAGTTTCTCTTGTAGAGGAAACTGTCAAGTTTAAGCCCTTTTTCTTTTCACTTCTTTCCTCAGCATGAAAGACATCGACTTTGAGTTGAGTGTGTTTGCATTTTACAGTCTTGTAATAGAGTTATTAAAAAGGTTTCTGTCCCTTCCTTTCAGGTATTTTGGAAGGTTTTGAGATTTTAATTTTTAAAATTTAAAAAATTTTTATTTTATGTTGAAGTATGGTTGACTAACAATGTTGTGTTAGTTTCAGGTATTTTTAAATGTTTTTATTTACTGTTTGAACAATTCCAGGAACTACTCACCTGTGGTTCATGGTATTGACAGATCTTTTGTCACAATTGGACACAATTTTCAGGGTGATTGTGAAGTTTTGTAATTTTCCAGGAAGTCTTTGCTGTTGTGGTCCATGTGGATGGATGCCCTGCTCTGATACTCATAAAAGGACCTGCCTATTGTAATATAATAGCAAGTCCTCAAAAAGATCAGTAGAAATGGGGAGGAGATGGTTGAGCTCACAGATTTTGTGTGGAAATGATGCACAGGAGGGGGTTATGGGGGGTGATTGGATGGAGCCCACCCAAGGCTGCTTCTGATCTGAGCTGAGTCTATATAGGCATAAATCTAAGCCCAAAGGAGAGACTCTCTTTACAGAGAATCTCTGAGCTGCGTTTCTCCCTTTAGCAACTGTGGGAAGCCTGGTAATTGAACCCAACACTTGATCTTGGGTGACCTCAAAAGAGCATTAAGGAGCTTTCTTAAAATAGAGTGCTAGGAATCAAAAACAAAAGAAAAAAAAAATATAGAGTGCTAGGAAACCACTACCAATCAGTGGCAATTGGAACTTCCAATCAATGATGGAGACATCATGCAGTTCTGAGATTAGGATAAGCTTTGCAGCATAAACGTGGTTCTAGGTGATCTTTTATTTGATTCATATACAGAATTAAAAATAGATTTGGGGTCAATCTGAAGTTAAGACTTGGGCACTTGGTCAGCCTTGTGGAAAGACCCGCATGGTGAAGAGGTGAGATGTCCAGTCAACAGTCATGTGGGCGAGTGTGGAAGAGGACACTCCAGCCTCAAATGAAAGCAGCTCCAGCTGACATCTTGATGGCCAACTTCATTAGATCCCAAGTCATCACCATCAAGCTAAGCTGCTTCCTGACCTTCAGAAACTGAGTGAGATAATAAATGTTTTTTTCAAGTCCAAAAAAAAAAAAAAAAAGACTTCATTTCTAAAGGAATAGTGAGAGATCTCCCTCCCACAGCTTATTGTAGGTGAGTCCAACTATCATACAGCTACTGCCGTTGCTGACTTGCCAACTTGGTAGGGGGTGAGTTACACATGCACTGACTTATCCACATTTTTCTCCTCCACTTGGTCTCGTTGGGCTTCCAAAACATACGCAAAGTCATGTGACACTGCCAAGGAGCCAATAGACTGTGAGTCACACAGGACTGACTAACCAATCATTTATTTCATGTCTGACACGTGTGGACGTGCACCATATCTCTTGAGGCAGAGAATACCCTACATCATGTCACATCAGACGCTCAACACGACAGGGCTGGGAAACATCTAGCTAATGTTTCATCCAAATACCTTCCAAGATGGCAATAACTATCTAACAGAGAAGAACTACTGAATAGCAGTTGGCAGCCTTGAAGAGCATGTTTAGAATAACCCAGTGCCACTAATGTAGAGAAGGCAGTCTTGTCATTTGAAGGGCAGCCTAAGTCACACCTTGTTGCAAAATGTGTCCCTTTTGGACCCAGTGTAACATGAAAATTTCTTATGTTATCCATTTTGCATACTTTACAGTGTTAGTATGTGCATATGTGTGTGTGTATTTATGTTTTTATGGTGGGGATCGTTAAACATTATATTCTGGTGTTGAGGCTCTTGCTGAAATAAAATCATTATATAGAAGAGGTGACATCGTAAGCTTTATCTGTCACAATCATGCTGGTTAGGATGTTTGTTTTAATGGGACTTAGAGATGTTCCATGGTTTAGAGACTGTGTGATAGACAGAAATAATTGGGATCAATACTGAAACTTTAAGCAACCTCCTTGGTACATCCTCAAGTTCAAGAGCATCTTACACTCAACACACCTTACACTCAACACACCCCAACCAAATCCGATTGCCTTACTTAGACCCTGCTAGCTGCACCCCACCACCAGGAACCTAGGACAGAAACCTCTCAGTGGTCTCTGACTCCCCCTCCCTCATTTCACTCCTCACGGGCATTTGGTCACTGGTTCTGACATCCCACCCCTCCTTTCCTAGCCCCTCTCTGACCATACGCCTTGGTTCAGGACTAATCGTTGCTCATGTAGAAATGCATTAATCTACTCATGGAGTTACTTGCGTCCAGATTAATTAATTTGTTTATCTGCCATCTTCTCTATTAGTTGGTTCAGTGGTAGAAACCATGTTTTAGTCATGGCTCTGCAATGTCTGATGAAACCCACTGCCCAGCATCTGGGTATGGGGTATGAAATGAAGTATGAAATGTATGAAATGTATACATGAAATGTATGGAGTGAAGCAGGACCCTCTGGGGCCTTCCCAGGATAGACCCACCCCTCATGTCCTCAGCCTGCCTTTTGTTTGTAGAAAAACTTTAGTAAAAGAATAAATTTCATCAGAGAAGTGAGAAAATGCAGAAGCAAAGGAAAACAGTCAAATAAGACCAAGTAACAATAGTTTAGTCATTAAACAAAGGCCTTTAGTTCCTCCTCAAGGGCTATAGATAATATTCAGAGTCATGTCCTGTGAACTGTTTTATAGATACTGAAACCCCCGCCAGATGGAAGACTTTAACTACATGATGACCAGACCATAGCCATGTCATAAGCTGCCGCAATTCCAAGGAACTGGCCTCAAAGAAATGGGAACAAACCGATCCTGGAACTGAAGATTAACTGTTCTTAAAAAACAATCAAGATGATGCTGGTCGGACCACTGCATGACCAATTTCAAGTTGAGTGTCAGAGCTGACTGTACTGTTTCTGCATGTAGCCCCCTTCCTCAGCCTATAAAAGCTCTTGCCCACTGGTTGTCATGGGGGTGGGAGGGAGGGAGTCAGCCTTTGGACAGGAGTCCACCCTCTCCACAGCTGCTGGCATCCAAAACAAAGCAAACTTTCCTTTCCATCAACCTTGCCTCTCAAGTATTGGCTTTCAAGTGGCAAGAAGGCAGACCCCACTTTCAGTAACGTATATGTTTGTGTTTCTGTGTATTTTTGTGGATATGCATGTATGTGCATGTGCATGTGTGTCATTCAATAAAATCCAGTGTCATGAGAATAGGACCAAGTTGTGAGTCCCTGCAAGCCAGGTGACAGCATGAATGATAATAAGTACTATTCTTTGAATGCCTACATTGAGCCAGGTAATTGAGATACATTTTGTAAGATCAGTCTCACAACCTTTAGAGGCAGCTATTACTAGTCATAATTTCCAGGTTTACTGAATAAAGACTCAAAGAGGTTATGTAAGTGCCTAGATCCATCTGACTCCAGAACCTTTATATACCTAGAGACAAGTGCTATAAAATGAAGAAGCACTGTAAACAAAAATTAGGGAAGTTTTTTTTTTAATTTATTTATTTTATTTTTGGTTGTGTTGGGTCTTCGTTGCTGCACACAAGCTTTCTCTAGTTGTGGCGAGAGGGGGCTACTCTTCGTTGCAGTGCACAGGCTTCTCATGGCCGTGGCTTCTCTTGTTGCGGAACACGGGCTCTAGGCACACAGACTTCAGTAGCTGTGGCACGCGGGCTCAGTAGTTGTGGCTCGTGGGCTCAGTAGTTGTGGCTCGTGGGCTCTAGAGCACAGACTCAATAGTTGTGGTGCACGGGGCTTAGTTGCTCTGCGGCATGTGGGTTCTTCCCAGACCAGGGCTCGAACTCATGTCCCCTGCGCTGGCAGGCAGATTCTTAACCACTGAGCCACCAGGGAAGCCCCAAATTAGGGAAGTTTTGATAAGAAGCTTTGCCTGCCTTAACCTTTTGCCCAGTTTCCCAATCTGTCCATAGATTCATTCAGGTTCAGTATCAGAGCTCATTTTTCATTATGAGAATTACATTTGAATGAACAATAAAAGAGAGTGCAGCGGTAGACTCCTACTACATACTTACATACCTGCACGTAAAATTACTTTCTGATTGTAGAGCTGCTGTTTTTAGTTTGGATGTGCATAAGTGTGTGTGTGTGTGTGTGTGTGTGTGTGTGTGTGTGTGTGTTTTAATGTTTAGAGACCCAACGTTTGGACGCCTTCAACTGATTTAACTGAAAAGTCCCCTGACAGAGAAAACTCGGTACTATATGAGGATAGCTATAACCTAGTGCAATTTGTTTATTGTATTTTGAGAATGCTGTATATCCTTTCTACACTTGACGTAATCTATTAAACTGGTACCTAATGTTGATTACATGATTATATTCTAGATTATTTAAAATAGCTTCCTTGTATCTAGTCAGACGTGTAAATGTTGAGTGACAAGTTAGGATTCTTACTCAGACTGGGAATTCCTTTCAGAATCAACTCATAAACACTCATGAATGACATATGCCTGAAGAGGATTTGATTATGTTACTTTGTATCACATGTTTTGGAAAAGTGTTAATGGCTGACTTACATTTGCTCTGTTGGGATTTATTTTGAAAATAGAGTTTCATTTTATAGACATCCTCCTGTTGTGCATTAGTGGTTCTTTTTCTACTTCCTTGGCTAACAAGAAACAATTCCAACCCAATCAATTTTACAACACATGTTATAAGAATTACCCCATTTCCACAGAAAAGTTTGCTATAATTCATCCAACACCTGTTAAGAGTTTTCCATATATCATGACCTGTGCTATATGTTTTTAACTTATCTGACTGCCAATAATCCTGTGAGTTGGGTACCATTATCTCTATTTGATGAATAAGGAAGCTGAGACCCAGAAGGTCAGGCATTTAGTAACAAATGGATTCTACCCTGGGCTCTTGAGAACTGAATAGAATTGTACAGATTGTTTCCCCAAGTCTCAAAGCCTATTTGTCCTTACATATCTATGTTAGCAGTTCCTTGTGGTCTCTGAAGTATAAAGACCATGATATCCAGGACACTTTGGGAATTCAATTAAGCCAGATCCCTAGCCAGCTAAGTAGACCTGAGGTTTGAGTGAGCCTAACGTTGTGAGTACTGATTCAGAAAACTTCAAAGAAACACAGAACATGTTTAATATGCTTCCTCAATCAATGATGAACACTAAACCTTATTTTCCGATGACGTGAAAGAAAACTTTTCAGATCTTTTTTTTTTTAACATCTGTATTGGAGTATGATTGCTTTACAATGGTGTGTTAGTTTCTGCTTTACAACAAAGTGAATCAGTTATACATATACATATATCCCCATATCTCTTCCCTCTTGCATCTCCCTCCCTCGCACCCTCCCTATCCCACGCCTCTAGGTGGTCACAAAGACCACCTTTGTGATCAGCACCGAGCTGATCTCCCTGTGCTATGTGGCTGCTTCCCACTATCTATCTATTTTACATTTGGTAGCGTATATACGTCCATGCCACTCTCTCACTTCGTCCCAGCTTACCCTTCCCCCTCCCTGTGTCCTCAAGTCCATGCTCTAGTAGGTCTGTGTCTTTATTCCTGAAAACTTTTAACTGTGTAGCTCTCGCTGATCAATAGCTCAAACTCTAGAGCCAGAAGTTTAGCAGGTCATCCTGCCTTTAATACTTTTTAGCTTTGTGACTTTATTCACGTTTCTTAACAACTCTGTGTCTCAATTTCCTCTTGTGTACTCTGGAGCTAATAACAGCGTTTACACCATAGAACAGTATAATGATTAACTGAATCCTCCTTGAGAGTTATTATTTTGATTGTTCTTAGCATTTCCTTAAAACCTTGAAACTATAAATTAGATGAAAAAGCTTTTCTAATAGTTATTATTATATTTCAAGACACGTGATTGGAACTGAGCAATCCACTACTTTTCCCCTGCAATTTATATCGCCTAGGAGATAGAATTACTCCTCACTTTGTGTTTCTCACAATAAAACATTTATGGGTAAGTTAATGTAGAGCACTCTGTTTATCTCTAAGGAGTATTTTGTAAACTCTTCTGAGAAGTCTATCATTTCCTATAATTCATACAGCACTTTTAAATTTCTTGATGTGTTTTTACATAGCTGACCTTATATTTACAACAACCCAGTAATGTTGGAAGGGAAATATTACCACCGTTATTTACAAAAGCAGAAAGTGTGTTTAAAAGTGAAGTTTGGACAGAAGGAAGTATAGAGGCTCTATCTTCTAATTCTTAGTCTCTTGTGTCTTGTTCTGGACCAGTCTGAGAAGAGAGGAAAGGTAACAACGTTCTGTTTGCCAGAAAACTGGATTCTCCCCTCTTCACCCATCCCAGTGAAACATTATCCCTAATGAGGGCAAGAGCACACAGGAAGAAAGGACTGAGTCACCTTAAAAACAGTGCCAGGAAAAAAAAAAGTGCTGGAACTTTTCTTTTTGTTGTTAAAGGCTTCTAGAAGCCTCTCAAGCAAACACAGAGTAGATTTTAAAAGCACGACCCCAATTTACTAACTACAGAAGAGTTCTTTTCTCCTCAAAATCATCATTCATAATTCCTTCTCTCACTGACTAAAGATCATAGGAGAAACCAAGCCTACCAAGGAAGCCTAGAACGAATCTTCACAAGCAATATCATTCCAGAGTTATCTTCAATTGCATGTTTTACCTATGCATTAAGATTCAGTGTCAAAATTAAAAGTTGAAATACTTGAGAGGAGAACAATTTTGGCAGATGGCTAGTTTGAGAGACTGCTACATTCTCCTGTAGAGCCTAGATGTTGTAGGTCAATATACTTAGCTTTAAAAAAAATTTATATATGTCTACAAACACACGACCAACCACAAACAATAACAAAAACAAAAAACCCACAACTGTTCAACTGTCCTCACTTCCCTTTGAGCTTGGAAACCATTGTATTCTCCCCAATAAGATGTAAGCAGAAGAATTGGGGTGGAATTTATCAAGAAACCTTTTAAAAGAGAACCAACTTGCACCTGTGCTTTCTCCTTCTATCTGTCTGAAATGCTGACAGGATGACGAGGTGTAACAGAAATGAGGGAACAGTTCAGAAAATCCAGGGGTCTTCAGCCAGGATACAGTTGAGCCCCTGCACCAGCCTTGAATCGCCTACCTTTCAATTTCTTCTTATCACAAAACGAATGAATAAATAAGTGAAATAATTAATATATAAGTAAAGAAATGAATGAATTTCAATTTTTATTAAATTCAATATTTGGATTTCTGTTATATAAGGCCATACCCAATTTTTCGGTGAAATAACATCCGTAGACAAAAGTGGACCCTAACAGTAAGTGAGTCTTTCCCCCATGCACAGACCCACCATCTGTGCAAAAACACAACACAAAGTAAGCCCTGTCATCTGTGAGCAATTCCCAAAGACATTCACAAATGTGGTTTCCCATTACAAAAGAAATACCTTTTAAAAATGCCTTCTATTCTTAAAAACACACACACACAAAAGTATCTCTATAATGGCTATTTGGATTAAAGCATAGCAATTTATATTTGTTTTTATTGATTTTAAATAGGATAAGGTAGAGAAATGGTAAAAAAAAAAAAAAAAGAAAAAAAAAAAGTCCTTTTTATTATATTGAAGTGAAATGAAGAGAGTTTATTTGAGAAAGTCAGTCCAGGAGCCTGGATTCACATCTGATGTTTGGTAAGAGCAAAGGCTGGCTGGGCCTTTGGCAGTGGAGACTTTGTTGGGGGACCCAGCCATCCCTCTGAACTCTGCCATCCCTCAGTTCAGCCCTTGTTCAATGTGCTAATCCAGAACCCATCCTTTAATCGGAGGTACACCTCACTTCCCTAAGAGACAGAAAAACTTCAAAGGACGCCTTAATTTTATCATGGTAAGCCGTAAATATTTTCCCGTCTCTTTTGAAATCTCACCTTAGTAACAAATAGCTCTTACCCTCAAAGTTTTGAAATAATACTAAACTTTATTATGGATAAATCATAGAACACTCTGACAAATGACAACAGATTGAGTCTCTTGTCATCATTTCAATTAAAATGATCTTACAAAAGACCTATTTTGCATATACAATGGACGTGGGACATAGCTCAAGATGCATCAAATTATAAAACTAGAGGTTTCTTCTGGGGGGTATTTGATCATGAAAACTGAGAACACAAATACGATGAAGTGGAAAACACTGTTCATCATTATTGATTGTCACCTTCATGGAATTGCAGCAGGTATTTTTGTTTTGCCTCTATACCCAGTGCAATACGCTAACTTTCTAATTAAAATAAATGGAGTCAGAAGTGTGAGAGGTAGAGGAGGACTTGCTTGAGAGGTTAAGGTAAACAGAATAATGTCCCTTCCCAAAGATGTCTACATCTTAATTCCTGCAGCCCATGAATACCTTACTTTACATGGCAAAAGAGTCTCTGCAGATGTGATTATATTAAGGATGTTGACATGAGATGATTAACCAGGTGGGCCCAATGGAATCTCATTGGTCCCTATAAGAAGAAGGAGGAGGTCATCAGCACTGAAGATGCTTTGCTACTGACTTTGAACATGGAGAAAGGAATTCATCCATTCAATGAGCCAAAGAATGCAGGTGACCTCTAGAAGCTGGGAAAATCAAGGAAACAGATTGTCCCCCGGGGCCTTCAGAAGACTTGGAGCCTGTTGACACCTTGATTTTAGCCCAGTAAGATGTACTGTGGCCTTCTGACCTCCAGAATCATAAAGTAATACATTTGTGTTGCTTTATGATATTGTTTTGGGAGAAATTTGTTACAACAGTAGGAAACTTTTCAGTAATATAGGGTTTATGTTTGATTTGAATTTTGAGTTCAGTGGAAAGATCGGGGAGGATATGTTTTCCCATTTAAGGGAACAATAAACACTAAAGCATGAAGGCTGGAAGGAGAATGATGAGTTGACCTGGATGAAATGAAGATACATGTGAGAAAGAGATGCATGTGTGCAGGAGGGGAGGTTAGGTGATACAGGTGCCCATGTCCCCAAATAAATTTATCTACCTTTTTAAGGAATTTGAACAATAAGGAACCATGCGGAATGACTTAATTGGATTTGCATTTGGGAAGATTTAAAAAATTGCCCTCACAAGAAGCAGAGTGGGATTGAAAAGCAATGATACCAGTTAAAAACCAAGGAACGTAATACCTAATAGGAAGAGTATATAATGTGGGCAATCTGTTCAGGAGCACCTTGATGGAAAAGGGTGATGGTTAAGCACCAAAGGATAACTTCTAGTTCTGATGTGCATCTATAGCAACTGAGAAGACCCAGCAGGATCAGAGGAGCAACTCTGGTCCAAGGGGTCCCACCCGACTCCCCTCTTCCAAAGAGGACCCACAGTAAAATATTCCATAAACTGGAGACTTCACTTTGCAAAATCAGTCCTAAAAGTGCCATTAACTACTATGGTTCTGGAAAACTGTATTATTTGTGATTAGAATTCATGAACATCTGCAGGCAAAATTTTAATTTTCTATTTATCTTAAACTTTCAACTTTTTGACTTGCATAGGAGGTTAATTCAATCTTCAACAGATTCCCTTTTGTTGAAGAAATTCTCAAGAACACAAGACACTAACACATGCCTTTTAGTCATTCTTTGTTAAAAAAAAGGAATTTCTAAATATCTTACCCACGTTTTGTTTTTCTTCACCTGAAGTCCAAATCCTTATTTTCAGCCTTTTGCTGATTTCCCAAAATGTTCTGGCATTAGAGTAGACACATGTTCAAGTCTCCTCTCAGGACTCAGCCCATGTGTCAACGTATTTGTGACAATCTGGGTGAATCTTTTACCAGCATTTTGAAAATTACTTATCAAATGTAACATATTATCTAAATATTCCAACCTTCTCTCTTGTCTATTTAACTCATTAACCTTTCTTTTCACTCTTAATGGAAGTTAAGAGAAGCAATTTATTAGTTCTGACATGCCTATCAGACTTATAAAGAAGGTATCAGTGGAAACAGTGTTTAATATATCTGAAAAAATACATATCTTTCTACTACAGATCTCTGTGAACCATTAATAAAGTTAATCCTCTCAGCATATGTTATTTACTGAAAGAAGTCACCATTTTGCATAGGCATAATGCCAGAACTATAATAAAATGAATTAAGACTTATTATGATGATTTTAACCCCATGATAAAATGATTAGGCAGAACAGAAAATTGAAATTGAAAACATGTGGAGACCATCCTTCTGGTCTCTGGATTAATTTCAAATGTTCCAGGAGTATTAATCAGCTGGTTGCCCTACTTTCTATACTCCTATTAGACTCCTATTAGATGTGTTAAGATAAACAAACATTCCCCCAGGCAGCAGGACCAGGCTTGGTTCAGTCCTCCACTTAGAGGATACCTAGACCTGAAAAGAGCAGAGATGTGCTTGGATTTGACATAGAAGAGCTTTCTGTGTGGTTTTCATGTACGGGAACAGCTGGAGTAGGCACTGAATTAAGTCTGTGTATGATGTGGATACATAGATGATAGATCAATAGATCGATCGATAGATGATGAATTATAGATGATAGAGATAGATAACAGATGATAGAGATAGATAGATAAATGATAGGTGATAAATAAATGATAGATAAATGATAGGTGATAAATGATAGATAAATGATAGATAATAGATAAATAGATGAAAAATGACAGAGATAGATAGATAGATGGATCATAAATGACAGATGATAGATAGATATATAGATAATAAATGATAGAGATAGACAGATGATAGATAATAGTTCTCAAGGGTTGCTGTGAGGCAAAATTAGAAAACATGTTAAAAAGAGAGATTTGGGCTCAAATCCCCCATTCAGCTTCAGCCTGGGCTTTCGAAGGACTTAATCAGAGGACTGTTATTTGAGGCAGGGCTGTGCTTGCCTGTGGTCAGGGGTCGTGGGAACACAGAGGCTGCCCCACACCTGACAGGCATCTCCACCTTGGTCACACCGCTAGGCACGCTTTAAGATGTGTTATTAATACCCAGATACTCTCCTTCAAATATAGACCTATAAAGAATTTTGAATGAAAAAATATTTTTATGCATTTTATATATTGAAATTCTATTGATCAACAAAACTGTAAATATGTACTTATTATGATTAGTAAAATGATCTAAACATTAATAATGATGGTTAAACTTATTAATTTTATGTACAAAAGCATTTAAGAACTTTTGGTCGATTTAATAAATAGAGACAGTTAATACAAATCTTAGGACATTTGATAGTAAGTAACTTTTAAAAAAGAATTATATCCTTTAAGCCAAAAGTATAAAAATTTAAAAATAATGATGCAAAGCAGAATTATAGAAAGCAGATTATACTCGATTCTAAATATGGTAGAATTGCTAGGTGTAATAGCATTCACAATATAAAGCAAAATAAAGCAAAAAGCTTTCAAGAACCCTGTTTAATTTTTTTAAAAAATCAATTCAGGCCCTGACTCTTTTAAAGAAAGAAAATACTATTTGGGAATTGTATACATCTCATAAGGATGAAGTAAAAGCAGAATGCATGTTTTGCTATTACAAAACTTCATAAGGAGAAAAAAAATTTCCAAAATGACATAACATCTATGATAAATAATCTTTACTGAAATGTAATACAGGATATAGAGAATATGAAGTAATAGTAAAAGCATTAAAGATAAATTAGGTACTTCCCAATATGTTGCTCTTTTACCAAGTTCAGTTGAAATGAGCATCTTTTTAGTTTCATGAACAAGAGGAACAATCTATTAGCATATTGTTGAGAAATTATCTTCCCCAATAATATCAAACTTCAAAAACTGAATCCTTAAATTTCTTAATAAAATATTATTTTTGGATAAAAATCTATATTTATTTTTTGACTCCCTCATAAGCTGATATTTACTTTACTCAGCTGTGGTTTATGACTCATTTTCACACTTATCCATTCATCATTTGCCTTCAAAGCCTATTCAGAACATGTCACAGTTAAGTTTGCCCAGAGAAAGTCCCTAAAGCAAGGATTTGAATGTGGGCAGTGTTTGAGAGGTTATCCCTGAAAACATGCGGAGCAGAGTTGTGGAGTGAGAGCATTTTAGGTTTCATCCCAGAAGCAGTCAGAAGCTATTATATAGAGAAGTGGTGAAATTAGATTTGCATTTAAACAATCAACCAAAAACGACTACCTAAGGGAGAATGAATTGGTAGAAATCAAAACTCAGTATGAGAACTGTTAACGGGTAGGTATTACTATAATCCGTGCTAGAGGTCATGTACAGGAGCCTGTGTATATCTTGCAAGGATGAATTAAAAGCATAATGTGTGCTTTGCTTTTTAAAATATTTTATAAAGAGGAGAAAGTTACAAAATTGTATCACATCTATGATACATAATCTTTTATGGAAACATAACAGAATATAGAGAATATAAAAGAAATGGTGAAAGGTGGGATTAAGGCTCTAGAGAGCAAGAGAGGTTGACAGGTTAGAGGATTTAGAGGTTGGATGTGGAAGGGAGAGGAGCAGAATGGCCTCCGTGCATCTGGCATAAACACCACCTCTGGGGAGGTGGTGACCAGCCTGTTGATTGTAGACCTATGAGTGGGTTATCAGACAAGACCAGCCCAGAGAAACGACTTCTGAATTAAATACGTGCTTGCTACTTAAGCCATTAAGCTTGGGATATTATTGTAGCTTATTGTGTCAATAAATAATTTATACAGAAATTGATACCTAGAAAGAATAATATAAAAAAAAACTTAAAACATATGGCATTGGCTTTAGAACCAGGTGGCAGGAAGAAGCTGACAGAATGGCAAGAAAATTGTTAGCAAAGGCTGAAAAAAATGATTTTAAAAAAAAGTATTAAGGCTGGAAAAGAGGAGACTCAGGCTACGTAGTAGCAGAAAAATACTGTGTTCACTTGGAAATTGAAAACGAAGGACTAGTGAACTTTTGGATTTGGTTAAGAAGACCTTCAGTTAGAATATTGAAAGTGTCAGCAAGTTCCTTCTAGCTGTGCGTGATAAGATATAGAAATAGATGGGCTAAAGAAAGAACTGAGCAATTTGTAAGAAGAATTTAGAGGAAATATCAAAGAGAAAAGCCTTGTTGGGTTAGAAAATAAAACTATGTTTTTATCCCTAGCCTCTCTAGCCAGCAAAACATTCATAAAACACAGCTTGAGGAGGAGATCAAGTAAAGTGGGTGCTTATACAATCTTTTATGATGTTTCTATGCCCTGTGCTATGATGCATTCCCGTTCACAGAGGGCCTTCTAACCGCTAGAAAAAAAGAACTTCTCGAAATCTTAAGGGATTCTAGAAATCCCACAAGAACTCGATATGCCCTAAATAGTTGTAATTAAATCTAGAGAAAGGCTTGTCTCTTGAATTGTAGGTATAGTCTTCACCGTTAGAACTGAATGGAATCAGATTCACAGAAAACCTAAAAAGTTCTTAAAGGAGTTATGTAAGCAAAAGTGCTGCAAGACTAAAAATGAAATTATTCGAAAATCAAAAAGGCAATAAAGAACTGGGAAAGTTCCTCGAAGGCCATATTTTCCAGTGGAAATACTCCCCACTGCCAGAGCAGGGAATCTGGGAATATTTGTTCAACAGGATTTTGAAATGCTATGGAACAATGACTGCCATGTCTCATTTCTTACCTTTTCAAATGAGAATGATTATTAAGCGAACCATACTCCTTTTCCACCCTTGTATGTTTGGGGGATGTGAAACAGATATCTTGTCTTTTTGGTCCTTAAATCTCTGAATCGAGAGGAGCTACATCAGGACCTGATGTAGAACCCAAGATACTGAATTTTGATCCTTGGGCTGTAATTGGATAACACTTTGAGGATATGTAAGGAGGTGAAGAAATTTTGCAGGTGGAATGAATATGAATGGCTGTGGCAGAAGATATAGACTATTGCATATTGGTGATGAAATGCCCACATTTCTTCACCCTGCCCTCTATTCAGGCCCTCTGCAATGCAATTTTGCAGTAACTCCCACCAAAAGCCATGTGAATCTGGGATGGCCTTGTAACTTCCATCGATCTACATGTCTAACTTTATGTCAGTGCTACACCATCTTGATTGCTGTTGCTTTCTAGTAAGTTTTGAAACCGGGAGTGTGAGTCTACCCATTTTGTTCTTTTTCAAGATTGTTTTAAATATCCAGTATTGAGTTAAAAATGGAATCAGAATCTAGTCAAAGGTATGTCCTTAGCATTGGACAAAAGTAGTGTTTGGTACTTTCCCTGTAAATAGGAAAGTGCTCAGCACAGGACCAATTATATAACATGTGTATAATAAATGTGCATTCCCATTTAAGTATACTTTCTTTTCACACACAAGATAATATTCTATAGCCTAAGATAGATTTTGGCAGCTCTTAGACATTTTCTGTGTACAGATTACAGATAGCAGGATTTTCTATCTTCCAATGCGGTCTAGAGACATCCCCTCTAATGAAGGATTTGAGATCACAAAGTTAAAACATGGGAATCTTGTCACAACATGGTGGAGACTTAAATCCTCGGTCTAGATGTGTGGTACCCCACGGGATATCCCAGGGCCAGATAGCCACGGTGCCGAACGAGCGAGAGATGATGATATCTGACAAACTGGTTTGCTTTCCTTGTCGATATGGAGCTCCCGAAAGAGCTGTCAGGCATTTTGTGCCCGGTGAACTGTAGAGCAGCCTGTACTTCTCTGACTGTGTTTTCCCAGCCTGGGATGTGGGGAAATAACAGACACATAAACCCCTGGAAACTCTACTGAGTGGCCTGAAACACTGAATTTCATTGTAGACTCATTTCTGAATATTGGTCAGATTTCTTAGAGAAAGCAACAGCCACTCAAATCAATTAACTCTGTCTGTCAAGGGTTTTTCTTGTTCTTTAGATTCCTCCTGTCACCCCCCTCTTGCTGGGTCAATATCCCTTTCTTGCATTTTCTCCTCTTTCTTTGAGGTTTACTTATCCTGAGTGCATCTTTCACTGGACTTTGTCATGTTCTTTCTCTAGACCCTTATTACCACAAATCCCCTGGCCCTCTATTTTTCCTTCCCACCCTTGCCATACCCTCATCTAATCATCTTTTTACAAAGCCTTCCTGAAAAGAGATATTTATAATGAAACCCGAGGAAGATGGTGACAATTTCGGACAATCGTAACACACCAAATACAATTTTAAGTGGCTTATTACCTTCCAGGCATTCTGCGAGCTGCTGGAGACCCATTCGTGGAAAGGATGGATACCTCCCTTTCCACACGATTAAACCAATGCTTATGGGTGTGTAATAAATGCTATGGAAGAGCATACGGTTCTATTGGGTGAAGCATTTGGCCAGAGATACCTAGAGGAAATTGAGACCTGAAGGACAAATAAGGGGAGGTCAAAGGAAGAAATGTCCCAGGCAAAGAAAATAATGTTTGGAAGCCCGGGAGTGGCAGAGCCTGTTTTAAGATCCTAAAGGAATCCAGTACAGCTGGAGCTTAGGAGAGAAAGGAAGATAAAGATGTGCGTAGAGAAAGAGGTACCTGGAGACTGCTTCTAGGACTTGGCCCCAATGTCTAGAGGAAGATTGATGGTTTAATAGAAGGCCGACTTAACAGGAGCTGTATTTGCAAAAGATGAGTCTGTGGGTTGGGAATGTATTGGAAGGGGTCAAAATGTGGTATGTGCACCACCATCTGTAAAATAGATAGCTGGTGGGAACCTGCTGTATAGCACAGGGAGCTCAGCTCGGTGCCCTGTGATGACCTAGATGGGTGGGATGGGGAAGGACTGGGAGGGAGACCCAAGAAGGAGGGGATATATGTATACATATAGCTCATTCACTTCGCTGTACAGCAGAAACTAACACAACATTGTAAAACAATTTTACCCCCAAAAAAACAAAACAAAACAAAAAGATGTGGTGTGGTGAGGAGGTTATTTCCTGAGTCTAGAGGAGAAATTGTGGTGATGTATCCGTGTCATGCAAGTGAGGATAAAGAAAAAGGAGTAGATTGTTTAGCTCCCTCAGAGATAGAAATTGCAAATATAGGGGTTGTCGGAGGAGAAAGTGTCGGGGTTGTGAGAGAAAAACACATGATTCTAACCTGAGAAAGGAGAGATATATAAAATTTAGATATGCCTTGCTGTGGAGATTCCAGAATGCCAGAGGGTATGCTTATTATCAAAGGCAGGCGGGGTCATAAACAGCTTGGGGTTTGTGAGATGCCACGACTGGAATAATACTTTACAAAGGAAAGCATGCACTTTATAACATTCCTAAATATTAAAATCTGTTGCGTTTTAGCTTTAGCTAACTTTGAAATATTTTTATCTGCCTTGCCTCATCTTATACTGGACTTCAATAAAACGGATTTTTCATTTGGGCAATAAAACTCAGCCTGCGTTACTTGTAAAATTTGAACATGTATCCTCACAAGGCACAGACCAAGCAAGGAGACGGTGTGAGCCCGTGTCCTTGCAGAGAATCAGAAGGTTGGTGGCTGAGGCAGCCTCTGAAAAATACATTAATTCCAATTTTTACCTCCACTGGGACCTTGAAAGAGAAGGCAATGGGACCCAGGATGAGACAGATCAGTTCCTTTCTCTGACAGAGTTTGAAAGTCCTGGCCATGGACTCAATAAACCTGTCACGGTGATGCTTATAAAAATTTTTTTAAAATTCCAGCCCAAACCTCTCCTCTAAGCTTCAGTCTCATCTATCCAACTGCCTACTTGACCCACTTCTACGTCTAAGGGAGAGCTTAACTTAACATGCTCCTACCTGAACTCTGGATTTCCTCCCTCAAATTCTGCAGCTTCTCTTCTTGCAATCTCCTTACCTCTCAGTTAATGGTACCACTATAGCCCAGCTTCTCAAGCCAGAAAAATGGGAGTCGTATGTGGAGTGTTCCTCCCCTTCCACATCTAATCTTCCTCTTCTTTTCTTTTTTTTTTCTTTTTCAGTTTCCATATATAAGGGAGACCATATGGTATTTGTCGGTCTCTGACTTATTTCACTTACTCTCAAGGTCCATCTGTATTGTCACAAATTACAAGATTTCATTCCTTTTATGGCTGGGTAATATTCCATTATATATATATATATACTGTATCTTTAGCCATTCATCTGTTGATGGATACTTAGGCTGTTTCCATGTCTTGGCTATTGTAAATAAAGCTGCAATGAACGTAGGAGTGCATATATCTTTTTGAATTAGTGTTTTCATTTCCTTTGGATAAACATCCAGAAGTAGAATTGCTAGACCATACGGTAGTTCTATTTTTAATTTTTTGAGGCGCCTCCATACTGTTTTCCACAGTGGCTGCACCAATTTACTTTCCCACCGACAGTGCACAAGGGTTTCCTTTTCTCCACATCCTCACCAACACTTGTTATTTGTAGTCTTTTTGATAATAGCCATTCTAAAAGGTGTGAGGTGATGTCTCATTGTGGTTTTGATTTGCATTTTTTGATGATTCATGATGTTGAACATCCTTCATGTACCTTTGTCCATCTCTACATCTTCTTTGTAAAAATGCCTGTTCAGATCTTCTGCCATTCTTTTAATTGAATTGTTTGTGGGTTTTTTTTTTTTTTACTATTGAGTTATGCAAGTTCTTCATAAATTTTGGATATTAACCCCTTATCAGATATATAATTTATAATAATTTTTTCCCATTCAGTGGCTTGCCTTTTCATTTTGTTGATGGTTTTATTTGCTGTGCAGAAGCTTTTTAGCTTGATATAGTCCCACTTGTTTATTTTTGCTTTTGTTGCTTTTGCTTTGGATGTCAGATTTTAAAAATCATTGCTAAGATCTATGTCAAGGGGCTTACTGCCTATGTTTTCTTCCAGGGGTTTTATGGCTTCAGGTCTTACATCCGAGTCTTTAATTCATTTTGAATTAACTTTTTTGTATGGTGTAAGATAGTGGTTCAGTTTTATTCTTTTGAATGTGGCTGTTCAATTTCCCAATACCATTTATTAAATAGACTGTCATTTCCCCACTGTATAGTCTTGGCTCCTTTGTGGTAAGTTAACTGACATATATGCTTGGGTTATTTCTGGGTTCTCTATTCTGTTCCATTAGTTTGTGTGTCCATTTTCATACCAATACCATACTGTTTTGATTCCTGTACCTTTGTAGTAGAGTCTAAAATCACAGCGTTTGATACCTCTAGCATCGTTTTTCTTTTTCTCAAGACTGTTTTGGCTATTCAGGGTCTTTTGCAGTTCCATATAGATTTTAGGATTGTTTGTTCTGTTTCTGTGAAAAGTACCATTGGAACCCTGATAGGTATTTCATTGAATCTGTAGACTGCTTTGCATAGTGTGGACATTTTAACAATATTAATTCTTCCAATCCATGAGCATGGAATATTTTTACATTTAGTTGTGTATTATTCAATGTCTTTCATTAATATCTATGGTTTTCAATGTATGGGTTTTTCCACCACCTTGGTCAAATGTATTCCTAAGTATCTTATTCTTTTGATGCAATTATGAATGAATTTGTTCTCTTCATTTTTCTTTCCTATTTTATTTCATTTTTTCTTTCTAATAGTCCATTACTAGTATTAAAAAAATGCAACAGATTTTTGTGTATTGATTTTGTACCTGTAACTTTACTGAATTCATTTATTAGTTCTAACAGTTTTTTGATAGAGTCTTTGGGGTTTTCTATATGTAGTAGCTTCTGCAAATAATGACAGTTTTACTTCTTTCTTTCCATTTTGGATGATTTTATTTCTTTTTCTTGCTTAATTGCTGTAGCTAGGACTTCCAAAACTATGTTGAAGAAAAGTGGTGGGTGGACATTCTTGTCTTGTTCCTGATCTTAGAGGAAACACTTTCACTGAGTATGATACTAGCTGTGGGATTGTTATATATGGTCTTTATTATGTACACATACATTCCCTCTACACCCCCTTTGTTGAAAGTTTGTATCATTAATGGGTGTGGAATTTTGTTAGATACTTTTTCTGCATCTATTGTGATGATCATATATATTTTATTCTTCACTTTGTTAATGCAGTGTATCACACTGATTGAATTGTGGAGGCTGAACCATCCTTGCATCCCTGGAATAAATCCCAGTTAATCATGATGTATGATCCTTTTAATGTATTGTTGAATTTGTCTTGCTAATATTTTGTTGAGAATTTTTACATCTATGTTCATCAGGGATATTAGCCTATAATTTTCTTTTTATGGCATCCTCATCTGGTTTTGGTATCAGGGTAATGCTAACCATGTAAAATGTGTTTGGAAGAGTTCCCCCTTCTTCTATTTTTTGGAAGAATTTGAGAAGGATTTGGTATTAATTTTTTTGAATTTTTGGTAGAATCCATCAGTGAAGCCATTTGGTCCTGGACTTTTGTTTGTTGGGAGGTTTTTGATCTCATGTTTTGATTCTCTGGAAGAAGACACAAAACTTAAGGGCAGCTCCATGTTATTTTATGAAGAATGAGGGAGAGGAGAAGGGTTGAAAAATAATGGTACCAACACATTTATTGTAACAATCAAAGGGAGAGGTTTAGTTTTCCCAACTGCAGTGAAACTAGAATATGGCCCTTTGCTGTGCATTTGTGCTGCCTCTTTTTCTTTTGTGGTAGAAAAATAACTGTATGGGGAGATTCATATGTTCATGGGCTCCACTTGACTCGTTCTGATGAAACCCTACTGTTTGATCCAACAAGGGTAAGTGGCCAATAGTGCACGCATTCCTGCCTTTTCCGTGTTTCCTCTCAGTTCTTAGAAACAGACTGAGAAGTTATCATTTTGTTCCCCAAATGCTTCATTCTTGTTTTCCTGCTGTCTGTTATATATATGAGTCATTTTCCAAATGTTTAAAAGAGAAGAATGAATATTGTGTCAGATCTCCTTGTAGCATCTTGAAATTCCTTGGGGATTCTGAAGCTTCTCATGGAAATGGCCCTGGACCAGGAGCCTTGATATTAGCTTTCTAGTTCACTTTGTCACTCTCTCGCTGCATGAATTTGGACAAAGACAATGTGTGTCTCTGGACTTCAAATTACAGGCCTATGTGCAATGAGAACATTGGATTAGATTACCTCTAATCATGTTTTCATGATTTATTTTGTATGTGTGGGGACACCTGTTTAATTTAGATATGCTCGGGGATTATAAAGGTAGCAACACAGTGGTTATCACTCCCGAGCTGTTCACAGAAAGAAATTGAGAGGCACAGAGAGAAGGGAAAAAGGAGAAACAGGGCAGACACTAGACTTTAGACAACGTGACTCATTTTAGTATCTCAACTGTATTTTGGCCAAATAAGAAACTATATTTAGGATGCTGTATCAATCAGCTTAAGCTAGATTATGCTGCAGTAATAAGTGTCCCCCAAAGTATCAGTGGCATACAACAACAACAACAACAAAAGTTGTTTTAAATTTAAATTACATCTCCAGCATGGATTGGTTTTGGCTCTGTTTCCAATTTTCTTCATTCCTGGGCTCAGGCTTAAGGAACAGCGTCTCCCAACGATGGGCCATTCTTAAGTCAAAAGCAAAGAACAATGGTAAAACCACACAAGGGCCCTTAAAACTGCTACTGAGAAGCATCACACTTCCCTGCCACTCCCATTTTATTGGTCAAAGCAAAGTACACAGCCAAGTCTGAATTCAATGGAGAAAGCAGTATGACCATCTTACAAGGAGAGAAACAAACAATTAGGGACAAAAATGCAATCAACTGCAGGCACATTTGTATGAAAACTGAACAAAATGTGGTGGTCCTACAGGAAAGTAAGAACCTCTGACTGCTGACATACTAGATAAAAGTTGAATCATGGCCTATGTAACCATCATTACAGATTGAGTTTCTTTATACAGAGTAAAGAATGTAGTATTAAATGTCTTTCTAGTACAGCTATCTTACAAACTCTGGCTTATTTATACACTAATCAAAGCAGCAAAACAACCACATTCTGTTCACTGGATTGTCCTTAAGTGTTCAACACCCTGCCAAGCCTGATCCTCATTTCATTCAGTCTTATCTATGTTTCCTATTTAGATTATGTCTACAATTTTTAAAAGTCAGAGTTTCATAGCTTTTTTTTTATTGAATTTTTGAATTTTATTTTATTTATTTTTTTATACAGCAGGTTCTTATTGGTCATCCATTTTAAACATATTAGTGTATATATGTCAATCCCAATCTCCCAATTCATCACACCACCACCACCCCTCCCCACTTTCCCCCCTTGGTGTCCATATGTTTGTTCTCTACATCTGTGTCTCTATTTCTGCCCTGCAAACTGGTTCATCTGTACCATTTTTCTAGGTTCCACATATATGCCTTAATATATGATATTTGTTTTTCTCTTTCTGACTTACTTCACTCTGTATGACAGTCTCTATATCCATCCATGTCTCTACAAATGACTCAGTTTCGTTCCTTTTTATGTCTGAGTAATATTCCATTGTATAGATGTACCACATCTTCTTTACCCATTCATCTGTTGATGGGCATTTAGGTTGCTTCCATGACCTGGCTATTGTAAATAGCCCTGCAATGAACAATGGGGTGCATGTGTCTTTTTGAATTATGGTTTTCTCGGGGTAGATGCCCAGTAGTGGGATTGCTGGGTCATATGGTAATTCTATTTTAGTTTTTTAAGGAACCTCTATACTGTTCTCCATAGTGGCTGTATCAATTTACATTCCCACCAACAGTGCAAGAGGGTTCCCATTTCTCCACACCCTCTCCAGCATTTGTTGCTTGTAGATTTTCTGATGATGCCCATTCATAGCTTTTAAAATGTTTATAAAACTCTATACTTGTTCAATAAATGTGCATGAAATGTGCTTTGCCTTCCTACAAAGCAATAATAAATCAGCTGCCATAGGAAGGCTAACACTTCTGCAAATGGGAGAATGTGTAACTTTTTTTGCATGTCATTATTTTATTGTTTTTCAACATTTAAGTTTCTTGGGCATGAATATCACACCTATAATACTTAAAAGATTAAAATAATTTAGGGCCTTCTAAGACTTACGTTATTTAGTTGAATAACAAGAAAAAAATTGGTCTAAAGGAAAATAAACTTAGTTTTTCTACATATTAAAATCCAACCAATAATGGCCTTTCAATGTTTGTTGTTTTGTTTTGTTTTATAAGCAGGAAGAAACTTTTACATAAACACACTCACATGCATGCCAGAAAACATTCTTAGTAAGGCTCTTTAATATTGTTTTATTTATATATACAAAGTCTAAATCTATTTAATCCATATTAAACTATAATACCCTTTAATTAGGCAAATAAAAATTGGGACCGATCAGAAAGTAACCATTTCTACAGAGCAATTCTCTAGACAAGGCAGGATTGGAGACCACCATTAGATAGTTTTGCTCCTTCCTTTCTGTCACCTGATATTTAAAAAGCCCAATTAAGAAGACTTCTTGGGGTGTACATGCCCCATTGCACCAAACTTTCTGCTGATTATATGATTATATCACTATCTTTTCTTTCCTGCTTCATTTTTCATCCTCTTTACACATCAGCCCCTCCTGCAGATATATTTTAAAAAAATTATCAGCAGACAAAATATATCTCACCCTTTTCCTAATTTGCTCATCTTCTTTCCATTTACCATGTTTTTGGTGTTTGAAGTAGGCTGTGCATGAGGCCAAGGTCAGAGACTGACTCATTGGAAGACTTCTTCCAGTCAAACATTTCCAACTGTTACTTCTAACAACTCTATTACATGCCGACTTTATTGTGTTGTGATTTTACTTTCAACTTCCACATACTGATTTGTCACTTGCTGCTATTTTCAGCTGCATGATCTTGGGCCAGTTATTTAAATGCCTGAGTCCCAGCTCTCCTATTTGTATAATGAGGAAAATACAAGCGTCTACCTATTTGTGTCATTATGAAAATAAAATAAACTCTTGCTAATAAAGCACTCGACACAGTAAGTGCTTGATAAACGTTAACTATTACCATGGAGATGAATACATGTAAAAAATCTCGAGCTTTGGAATTTGACACCTCTGTTAATGCAGGCCTTTCCATCATTGCTTTTGAAAATAAAAATATTTCCAATAATCCAGTAAATGTATTTAACAAGTTTATTTACCAAGCACTTTTGCTTGTGACATTTTGGTAAGTTCCACAAGGGTAGAAATCTCTTCCTGTCTCGGTCATTGTGATGAGATGTATCTTGGTAACTAATTATTGACTGACTGAAGAATAGAATGATATTAATTTATCCTGGCAGGAATGGGGATATACTCTGAGTCTTGTGAAGGAATGGGAATATATTCAACCAGTTGTATTAGTTTGGTAGGGCTGTTTAACAAAGTACACAGACGGGTGGCTTAAACAACAGAAATTTATTTTCTCTCAATTCTGAAGGCTAAACATCCAAGATCAAGGTGTCGGCAGGGGTGGTTTCTTCTGATCCTCTCTTGCTAGCTTGTGCACGGCCGCCTTCTCCCTCTGTCTTCACGTGGTCTTTCTTCTGTGTGTGCCTGTGTCCTCATCTCCTCTTCTTATAAGGACACCAGGGACTTCCCTGGTCCAGTGGTTAAGATTTTGCCTTCCATTGCAGGGGGTGTGGGTTCGATCCCAGGTCGGGGAGCTAAGATCCCACATGCCTCACAGTCAAAAAACCAAAACAAGGCAGAAGCAATAGTGTAACAAATTCAATAAAGACTTAAAAAAAAAAAAAAAAAGGACACCAGTTATATTGGAGTACACCCAATAAAACCTACAAAACCACCCTACAAAAACCTCATTTTAAATAGTCTCACCTCTTAAAAGGCTCTATATCCAAACACAGTCACATTTTGAGGTACTGGGGGATGAGGACTTCAGCATATGAATTTGGGGATCACTATTCAGCTCCTAATACCAGTCTCCCATGTTAGAGTCACACATAGAACCAGACTTCTTTAGTTTCTCTTCATTTATCTTCCCGCCGAATGTGCTTTATCCTTGTAGCAGGGGGCCTGGGTGGTCAAATATTCAGCAAAACAAGGCATGGGGATAAAGATGAAAAAATCTAAGTCAAAATAAAGAAATAGAGGAGGAAAAAATAATAGAAAAATTATAAACAAAGTAAGAGAAGAAAGGAGAAAGGAAGAAAAGACTGCCTAGAAAAGTAATTTATCCTGTGTCTTGAGTGTTTTGTTAAGGCTAAATCCATGCAACATAAAAGAGAAGGTTATTACAATCAGCAATCTAAGAATCAAGGGAAAAGCTAACTCTGGCCATAACCTTTTCACCATCTTTTTCCGTGATTCTTTCAAAACCTCACTTGTTACTTTTGAATCACATTTAAATCATTTTTTTCATTATGCAGATCTTAGTCTGAAAGCACTGATGAACATTTTTTTTTTAATTTATATACAGCAAACCATCAAGAAGCAAACAAAACCAAAGGTAATTAGGAGGGTTTTTATTAACTGCCCTAGAACTGGCTCTATTTGTGTCGGCCAGCAGCCTGTCCTAACAACCACAACTGCGGTGTCCAAATCATACAGCTGGAAGCTTCAGACCTTGAAGGCATGTTCTACATGCTGCCTCTGCATTAATCCATGAACTTAATAAGCATCTGTCTCCCTGGTGGTGCCTCCGTGTCTAACTGAACTACTTATACCCTGTAAATTTGCAGTCTGTTTGACTTCTAGAAAACAAACCAGTCAGGCTTGCCTGATCTCATCAGTTTAATCTTAGAACATCGAAGCTACTCAACAACCCATGTATCTTTATGTAAAAAAAAAACCAAAAAATGAAAAAGGAAAGAAAATTGGCACAGCAAGAGCTGTTATTAGAGACATGTGGTCCAGGTTGGGATCAGAATTCATTCCTTCGCCTTTCTGGAGGAACATGAAAATATGAATATAACATATTAAAAACAAATGTGGCTAATGAATGACTATGTGCTGTAATCACCACGGTCATCTATAGGATGACATCGTCAGCATCTTCAGTATCAGTCAGAAAACACATTTTCTAGGGAAAATGGTTAATCATGAGAGTCATGAATCTGTCAATGTATGTAAGTGTGTTTAATGTATTAATTATGCTTGTATCTGAAAGTTTCTTAGCTCTGCTAATTTAAGTCTCAGAAGTCAGGAAACTATATTGATGCTAACCAGGGGGGCTTGATCCCAGAGGTGTTTGGGGACAAAACTGGATCTTTTCATGAACTGCATCCTTAGCGGCTTGCACCTTCTTGGCACCAGGCAAATGGGCACTGTTGTCATATAATGTCGCACAAAAGTGGGAAGAACCGTTCGTTATAAAGAACATCTTATCAGCAGGTCTTCTTCCTGTTTAACCATTTGGACAGCACCTCACAAAACCCTTCCCTGTTTTATTCTTGGTGCAGGGAAATAGAAAGGATGTCCAGCATTTATCAAATACTTACTCTGTTCCAACCGCTCCCAATCACACGAACTATATAACCACGCTGTGAGTTGAGAATTTGCATCATCCACACTTAAAACCAGAAAAAAAAGGAGCTTAAGTAACTTTCTGAAGGGGCCATCCGCAGTGAGTAGGACATCCTGGACTTGAACTCAGGCATTTAACACCAGAGCATTGAGACTAAGCACTATGCTGTATAGCAATTGGGGGCATGAACTTCTGGCTAATGAGGACCTTGGTCTCAGAGAGGAAATGCTGAAATGTCCTGCTTGTCCCACTTTGCACACACAGTAAGCCACATGTGAAGGGGTCTGAGTAGGACAGAGGCCAACTTCTTTCGAAGAAGAATTAACAAGAGGACTTGCTCCACGTGGGGAACTTCCTCTGTGAATGCTCCAAGCACCTTCTAAACATCAACCAAGAGTAAGGGGTGGGGGCCAGGGGTTGAATGCAATACAAGCCCTGCCTCTCTCTACCTGTGGGACACCGAGCAATTCTTTTAACCTCTCTGGGCTTCAGTTTCTTCACATTTTATTGAAGATAACAATAGTATTTATTTATCACAATACTTATCTCCTACATTTGAAAAAGTCATAAGACTTTCTCATTTCATCTTCTCAAAAATAGGACAAATAACATTAAGAGGCACACCTAGTTAAATCCATTTGACAGGTGAGAAAAGTAGGAAGTAACAAAGTTTAAAATAAATTCAGTAATTTCTGAAGGCCATGTTTTTTCTCCTAAACCACGTAGCCTACCATAAGGCACTTTTTCTAAATTTCTGAAAACTTCAATGGATTGTTAGGTGATAACAAGTTCTCTCTCAATGGGGAGGTTCATATGTGGGCTGAAGACCGTCGAGCAAGGAAGTAGCATTTTGTTGAAAAAGGAGATTTGCAATAGTCTCTTCTGAACCTGAGATTCTTGACTACATGATCACCTAAGATCTGGCCATCCATGGCTCTGACTTTCTGGAAGATTTCTGTTTCATGTAACCAGTCGTTATAGCGTCTCTCTGTAGCTGGTGAACTTAGTTAACTTAGTTATTTCGTGCTTCTAACTACACTAAATTATTGAGTCCAAAATAATATGTTTATTACACTGTGAACCAGTGAGTTTTGTGTTCTAAGACCCTGGATTAAGTCCTTAAACTCATCAAGATTCCCTGAAATACAAGTATAGATGAATTCACTCAATCCACCTCAAATTCTGGGAAACAGACGAAGATATATGCGCTACTAAAGGCAACTTGTTAGCCTTCCTATATCTTTTTCCAAAGGCTACTATTAATCCTTGGGTAGAACAACTCGCTGCCCAAAGAGCTACGTTTCATGGGAGGTCCTTTCAGTTGCATCAGTCTGAATGTGGGATCTACTTTCCTATAATCTGAAATAGACCTGCAACTTTCTGAATTTTTCCTTAAGCTACACTGCCCTGATAAGTGAGTTTATTTTTAAACTGAACTTGTGACTAAACAAGTTAATAAATAAATATAATACCCATGTTGAAACACATCTTTTGATATAATTTACCATCCTAATACCATCTGTTGCCTTTTGCAGGCATTATGAACATGTCAGACTGAAGGTTGATTTAAGAAGAAACCAGAATTCTCTTTGAAGTGTTTTATTGGAACTGTGTATTCTGCTTCCATTCCTTGTGTAGAGTTTATGTATTTTGTTTCTGAAGAGTCAGGCCTCTCATGAGAGCTTTCTTTTCTTGAATTTGAATTTATTTGTGTGCCTTGTCCTTGTTATTTTTATGCTCAAAGGACATGCTCAGTTATCATTTTAAATAAACAAGAACAGATCAACTTGAATGAACTGGAACAAAGAAAAGATATGCACACACACAGAACTTAGTCACTTGCCAAGATATCGTAGCATCAACTTGGCTCTGATTTTTAAAAGAGATGAGAGTAAGGTTCTTACCAAAAAAAAAGGGAAGTAGATTCTTTAGATAAATCCTCATTGACATTTTCTAGTAGACAGGAATTGTAGTGACCCATGATATCAGACATAACATCCAACAACTTGTGTGCTTCAACTTCCTCTTCCATTCACGATGGAGTACCACTATTGGACACAAGCACCCATTCACTTTTGCCACAGAAAATAATCTTAAAACTGAATAAAATACGCAAGACAACGCTTTAAGGTACCAGACAACAGAAGGCAGATGGTATGATCCTTGAGAGCAGGAAACACAAAAAATAAGCCCCAGGACTTTCCATACTCCAGTGTGAAGAGGTAGAAACCAAGTGGAGAACAGTGGTCCATTCTGCTGACAGAGGCTGAGCTCAAAACAGGGCTGATGAGGCAGGTGGAATTCATGGGCCTAGATATCAGAAAGCAGGGAACTTGGCTGAGAGCTGGTTTGTACACACACAAGGCAGGACTCCACAGTGTAGGGTGGTGAGAGGGGCAGAGAGCTACACAGAGATATCAGATGTTGTGCAAGTATTCACTAAGCTCCTATTGTATGCATCAGGGCACCATGGTAAGCATGAGTGTGGTTTTAAACACAACATATAAAATGTATAAGTATATATATTTAAATAATAAAACATTAATATACATGCAGCACTATTTACAATAGCCAAGACATGGAAGGAAACCAAGTGCCCATCAACAGATGATTGGCTTAAGAAGATGTGGCATATATATATATATATATCTGTATATAGATATAGATATGGATATAGATACAATGGAATATTACTTAATTCATTAAAAAAGAATGAAATATTGCAATTTGCAGCAACATGGATGGACCGAGAGAATATAATGCTTAGTGAAATCTGAAAAATGAAACAAATGAGTGTATGTACAAAACAGGCTCACAGATCTAGAGAAGAAGTTTATGGTTACCAAAGGGGAGAAAGAGAGGGGGAGGGACAATTTAGGAGTATGGGATTAACAGATACAAACTACTGTACATAAAATAGAAAAGCAACAAGAATTTACTGTATAGCACAGGGAATTATACCCAATATCTTGTAATAATCTACAATAGAATATAATCTACAAAAAGGACCCAAATCACAATGCTGTACACCTGAAACTCACACAATATTGTAAATCAACTACATTTCAATAAAAAAGTGAGATCAATCAAACAATTTATATAATTTATAAATTTGTAAAATATATATTTATTTATATATTATATATATTATAAAATTTTAACGTATCTTCCTGGTATTTGCCTTTCTCGCTTCCATTTTTTCACTATCTGCTCGCAAAACCCAAAGTGTCTCCAAGCCACTTTTTTTTTTTTTTTTTTGAGCTACCTTTCTATATTCCAACTTGAACATGATTAGTCTGAGAGTACTGCTCCAAAACTGGGAATGAATGCAGCTGTCAGAAAGGCAGCAGGGCAACAGCCAAAAATCATAAGTGAGTAGATCAAGCATTGTTTGTTTTGTGAATAGAACCATACCTGGGTTCAGTATTGTTGTTCTAGACAGTAAGAAAGAAAGCCTTTTTCACCCAGTCTAAAGTTATGAAATGAGAAATATAAGGCTATGTTTTAACACTATGCCAGCTTTAGGGTAACACAAGCGTGTTGACATTTTGAACTGATTAAAATTCTTACAGCCGTCAAAGGGCATTTATTAAGTAGGTAAGTTCAACAGTTTATAGAGTTATTTGGTATATTCTCTTGATGTGTACAAACAGAAAAGGAACACAGTGACTAGTGCTTTTCTTTGGAAGAGCTGGAAGCATACCTCACATATCACAACAATCACATTATTCTCTGTAAACATTTTCAAAGCATATATTTTTACCATTTTACAGATGGAAAAAATAAGATTAATTTTGCATTAAGTAATAACATCCAGATTTCTCAGATCTTGTCCAGAATTCACTGGCTTCCAGTGAAGTAGCTGCTTGAATTTAAATTTTCAGAAGAGCTATTTTTTATTGGAGGCTTACATGCATCTGCTGTTGGAGAATTTCAATAAGGCAAAATGCTTTTTGTGTACAAGCTTCATTCCGGCATACTACAGATTTTGCCATAAAGTGAGATGAAACGTGAAAAAAGTTGGACTTTATTAATTTTTTATTTAAGGCAATGATAAGATTTTGGGTGTGATATATTTCAAGAAAAAATAATAAAACTAAAACCACGTAAAAATCAAATACACTATAAATATTTATTATTAGAAAAAATTAGTCTGTCTACTTCTTATGACACTTCCTTAAGTTTATCAAGCTTTTGTAATTTGGTGTTCTTTACTGAGATTTGCAGATTATAAGGTTTTTAGTATATGCATACATTAAATCACAAAAAATCAGAGTTCAGCTCTTTTGAGCATGAACTGCCTGTTCTCCTTGCTTGGCCCTGCAATAAAACTTTCTCTGCTCAAAAAAGAAAAAAAAAAAAACTTAACTTCCAGAAACTATTGTATATTACAGTAGGATTCAGCCCTAAAATTTAACCAACAAAAAAAATTTCTGAGGCTGAAGTCTGATAACCTAAGATCAGCCAGTGACTCTTTCAGAAACAATCTGCCTGTGGAGAAACTCAGGAACAATTGCTTCCTGGAATTAGTGATATATGGACTGAAATTAAAGTCGTATCTTTCACCGTGGGAATCCATGCAGCAGTTGGACCAGCGATCTTGAAGGACCCTCACAATGAAAATGCAGTATCTTAAGGGCCAATTCCAGCAATGAGCCCTGAAAACAGAAATTTACATGTTAGACTAGAAGTTCTCAGCCAGGGGGTGAACCTGTAACCGGGGACATTTAGCAATGTGCGGAGACATTTTTGATGTCACAACTTGGAAATTATTAAAAAACGATACGACAGGCCCAAAATGGTGTCATTTATGTCAAGCCCCATGTCACCAAACCGAGACTTCATTACAGTTTTGGTTCTCCTGGCAATGGAACCTTAAACCTGTCCATCAGGAATCACCTGATCAGCACTAGGGAGCTCATCCACCTGATAAACCTCTGGCATCCCCTAAAGGAAAGGAAACTTGCAATAACCAGCCTCATTTTTTGCCTAGTAGAACTTCCTTGTTCTCAGTCCCTTTGGCTTATAAAAGTATTTCATTTTACACAGCAACTTGGAGCTCCTCCCTCTCTACTAGATTGGATGCTGCTTGATGCAAATCAATTTTTGCTCAAATAAACTGAAATTCTTTTTAATATGCCTCAGTTTATCTCTTGACAGAGTGTACCTGGCATCTAGTGGATAGAGGTCAGGGATGTTGCTAAATGTCCTACTATGTGCAGGTAAACTCCCTACAGCACAGAAGTATCCAGCCCAAAATGTCAATATAGCAGACGTTGAGAAATTCTGAATTTAACTAGTTTTAATAGTAATAAGAAAGTTTTCTTTAGAGCATTGAGATAAACCTATTCACAGGTAAATAAAGTTATTCCTTAGAAAGAGGAGATTTCTATGGCTTCTCTGCTGGTGATTGAAAATATTATCAGATACAATACAGACGTGAGGTATTTTGGAATCTTCCTCGATTGAAATGGTTCACATAAAATCAATAGACTGCCATATATTTCTTCAGCAAAGATGGGTGTGTTTGGGATCACCAGAGAATTGCACTCAGGGTCTGCAAGCATGGTGAGCCACGTACAAGTCCCACCTGGCAAGGGAAGGAGAACATTTTACGGAGGAGAGAGGAAGTCAGGAGGGCTGTGTAAACAAAGAGGCAGTGCCTTTTCATTGGCTGAGTCCTTGGAGGAAAGAACAGTATTTCTCCTTCCTACTGGGCTCTGCTATGGTCACAGGGGCTGAGCCCTCCCCTTTCTGGTCTCCTGGGGCTTCTGTTTATTCATTTTTTTTTTTTTTAACAAAATCAAAGGAGCCTTTGAATAGGAACAATAACATAGTGTATTACACAGCTTAGGACTGTATTTAACTAAATTCACTTAAAATTTCAGAAAAATCAAATGTTTGTGCACTTTAGTATGATTTTTAAATATAAATTGCCTTTTTATGCCCTTGATTTCCCAGCTAATATGCTTTCAGGGGCCACAGCCTCATTAGAAAGTGCCAGGAAATTGATGTGGATTAACCAACGCTCAAAATAAAGTATACTCATTGATCAGGTTGGAAATGGTTTCTTGCAAAGTTTGGGCCCTGGGTAGATGCCACTCTGAGCACATTCTTTGATAGCGTGCCTGGTGCAATATCCTACTCAATCCACATTTGTGGGTGAAAATGGTGTTGACGATTACGGCTGCTTATAACTTGAAAGCCACACTAAGTTATTAATCCCAGACCAAATATTGCACACGTCAAGACAAAACCAGGGGACTCAAAAAGGTTGTGAGAGTTTTTGAAAACTGCTCTAAATTCATGCAGACTGAACGAAAACTGATTTTGATGCTGAGGATAATAGTAATGACATGAGTAGAGATGTGAAATCCATGTAAATGACACACAGCTCAGGAATGCTGATGAGGAAAAAGCAAGATGTACTGATTTCTCTCCCCTGGGCTGAATGGATCCACCCTTGCTTTTCCTTTGAGAAGTTTTTTAAGGACCAAGATAAATTGATAACTTGCTTTTTAATAAGATATTTTTTATTCACAGAAAGCTTAAGTTACTCAGTCGCTTTGATAAATTACTGTTTTGCTCTTTATACATGGAGTGGGAATAATATTGCGACTTTCCCCAGATAATTCAGGGCTGAAAGGTATTACCTGAATGCATACTACTTATCACAAAACTGAGTCCTATAACTTGCGTGGTGATTTCATTTGGGCTTTGCTAATGGCTTTTCCATTCTTGCTGGGTAACCAGTAGAGGTGGGCAGGATCCTATAAGACCACCCAAACTGGAATAACCTAGAAGGTTCCAACCACCACGGTAAATGTGCTGGCCTAGAATCCTTCTGTGGGCCCTCTGGCTTGTGTTGATGCATCACCTTTCACTCCTAAGCTTTTACATTCAAGATCAAGTGTTTTAAATACTCTCTTTCTGAAGTGATTTCCAAAGCTCTTTGCAGTTCTAAAATGCTGTGATTCTCTATAAATAATATTGTCTCTCTTTTTCATAGCACAGTTGCTTTCTTCTAGGACATGCTGCCAGATAAATCACTTTCTAGCATACCATCCGTATCATGATATAAATTCACCTGCATGTCATAAATTCAGGCACAAAAACTTCAGGATAGACTCCACGGGATGGAGTTATCAAAGGGGTGTGTAAAACCAGGAGATCACATGATTTTAAATGTTCAAAAAGAGTTAAGATAATGCATTTGTGATGTCTTAGTCTATTTTAGTTTATTTTTTACTGAAGTATAGTTGATTTACAATGTTGTGTAGTTTCAGGTGTACAGCAAAGTGATTCAATTATAATTACATAGATACCTATATTTTTTTGTGATGTCTTTTTAAAATTTTCCTAACGTGAGAGTTAATTTGTGAAAGAACACGTTAAGAAACCATAACCATGAAAACTGAAGTTATTTAGAAATATGCTTCCTAATGAACATATGCTCTGTCCTAGGGCAATTTAGACCATTTAGAAACTCCCCGACTGGAGGAGTACATGGTGACTGAATTTCACTGTATCTGTGTTCTTACTCAGAATCTAAAGATATTTTCATGATTTCTTGAGAGTTTAGAGAACTCTTCACCATCAAAGATGAATTTTATTCCAGTACTCGCTTTGGAGAATGGAGGGTGTTGGATATACTTCTAAATAACTTGTTTGATTAAAACTATTTCAGTTCAACGAATAAAAAAAGGAAAAGGCAAGAGAAGAAAAAAATAAGAAAAAGCCACGTGGAAAAGTGGGGAAAAGAGCAGCAGCCACTCAGAAATATTCATTGACTGCGGAGAAATCTGCAGGGCTCTGCTTTTAATACTCAACATCTGTCTTTAAAAACATATCAATCACATGATGAGTAACAGCTGTTGCATTAGACTTTTAATCAGCCATGATTTTCAAAAGGGAGAAAGAATGCCTTTGGATCAGTTGATGGAAAGTTATAGCTTAGAATGCACCAGCTTGGGACTGGCAACCAATTCTAAATTTAAAGAGACAAAACTACCAAGCACCGTAAACACTATTCGAGTACAAAGTGCTTTGTTATGACCAGCATAAATGCTCCCACAAATCTGGAAGCCTGAAGAAAACAATGCAAGTCATGCCATGTGTTTAAAATGATACCTTTAATGTGATATGAAGTGTATGAAAATAATTTTAAAACAGCTTTTGCATTCATAACAAGGCAAAAAAACATAAAAGCATGATACATTTTAATCACAATAAATACGGAACCGTATTCGGGGAGCCTATTCCTTTGTAGGTATGTGCAACTCTCACTCATGCTATTGGAAATTAATAATCCATGTGGGAGTGAGAACTTCAGGATGGCAGCAATTTTACATATATTTGGGAAGAGGTTACTCCTGCTTTGAATTAACTTCCAGCTTTCTTGGAGACGACTTATCAGGTCTGTGTCATTTACCATTCATGCTAAGATATAATGGCAACACGCTAAAACTTCTTGCATTGAAGTAGGGCATGTTTTTCCAAATTAAGGGGGAAAATATACTTACTTCCAGCACAGAATATTTCTTAGTTCATCAACCATTTGCTGCTAGAGGTGGTCACAGAGGAATCAGGGGTGTCCAATGAGATTGAAGGAAAATTAAATTTACATGTGACTCTGGCATAATAACTCTGTTACACCCCAGGAATATGTAGAATGGGAGTCATATTCATTGAGACTGTGATGGAGATAATGTCTCACTTATGATGGCTAAAATAAATTGCAACTGAGTTCCTTTTGAAGACATAGATTTCCAGTCAGAAGGGTTGGATGGCCAAATGACCTTAAATGACCAATACAATGAATTTATCTTTCCTCTGATTTACAGTAAGTCCCCTACATACAAACCTTCAAGTTGCAAACTTTCAAAGATGCAAATGCGCATTTGCATGTCCAATCACGTAAGTTAGTTCACGTGTCTGGCGTATGTTGTCACATGCATGCATCCTCTACAAGTGGTTGTGCTTTTGTGTACTTTACTGCACGGTACTGTATAGAGTATAGTAGTATAGTATCTTTATTCCAAGCCTAGGATGTCCAGAAGCAAGTGTAAAAGCAGTAGTGATGTAGCTGGTACTGCTACCAGCTCCAGGATGCCAGCTGTTGTACTGTACTACTGTACTTTTCAAGGTACTGTACTGTAAGATTAAGAATGTTTTCTTTATTTTTTGTGTTTGTTTTTATGTATTATTTGTGTGAAAAGTATTATAAACCTATTACAGTACAGTAATTACATAGCTGATTGTGTTAGTTGGGTACCTAGGCTAACTTTGTTGGACTTAAGAACGCGCTGTTGGAATGGAACTCGTTCATACGTAGGGGACTTACTGTATTATAAATAAAAGGCATAGAATAATTACAGGTGTGACTATTGCACAGTACTTAATTTCTTTGTCATAGTAGGAAATTATTTCTTGTAATGATTCTAAATTATATCCTACAAGATTTATGAGGATAATCATGATGGCTAACCATCTTATTTTGCTCTAGAGCACAGCACACATTTATTACCGACACATGTGTCCATATTCCATATTAAAAAATGATAATATACAAACGTATACAAGGACATGGGCTTGCTTTCATAGAGTTCAGTCCTAGAATAAACATATGGCAATTTTGACTGGGATTCAGAGATTAAGATAAAATGAAGACCTCCATCTTGGGGGTGATGGGGGTCCTGGGATGAGAAGCTGAGAGAGCTTTCCTGGTGATGGGGTACAAGTGCTGGGCTCAGTGGTGTGTGCCCAGGGCATCCTAAGGAGAGGGAAGTACACACTTGGTAGCATAAGAGTTCACTGTGAGCAGCCAGGTGGCTCCAGGATGAACTCACATCCACAGAAGGAAAGAAAGAGTCAAGACATGAAACTGAACACCTAAATTGGAGCTGGAAGATGACGAGTCATCAGTGCCATGCTGTCAGATTTGTACCTCTTTTTTAATGAACATTGAGACTCCATCTGATTAAGTCATCTTCAAACTCTGAGAAGCCATAGGTTTTACCAGCAGATCCATCAGACACTGCCACGTGGGTGAAAGAAGGGGACTGAGTGCCAGGATCCCAGTGCCCACTCAGAGTTCAGCCAGAGATGAACCTCATTCATCCACAAAATGTTATTAAGGAAAGGGTTCTCCTGCGTAAGGAAAACTACACTAATTAAAGAAGGAAGAAGTTTACAAATCAATATATTAAGTATTTTGAAATGGGAAAACCAAGATACACAATGTCTCAGTTGGTTGGTTGGTTGGCTGGTTGGTGGGTTGGGTGGGCGGCTGGTTGGTGGGTTGGTTTTTAAAGCCACTCTGACAGTTGTCCGAAGAATGGGTTTGAAGGAGGCAGACCACTTACCAAGTCAATAAGACATAACAGAAGATAAAAATAGGCCAAGAGAAGAAGGAAGAAAAGAGGACAGGTTTTAGAGGTAAATTGGGGGCAGGCTACTTAGCACTCAGAGCAAACTGGAAGGGGAAGGGGAGATGGTTTGGAGGGGGTGGTGTACCACAGGGCTGCTCAAAGTGTGGTCAGTGACAGCATCAGCGTCACCTGGAGTCACTCCCCACCCCAGACTCCCTCAATCAGAATCACTGGGATGGAGGAAGGGGTGGGGGAGGGGAGGAGCCAAACTTCAGTGTTATCAGATGTCTGCCGGATGATTTGTACTCGTGCCAAAGCTGTGGAAGCCCTGGTAGAGAGGATGAGCCAAAATCCCTAGGTTGGTAAGTAGAGTGGGTGGTGATTAAAAATGAGAAAGATAAGTTTAGAGTCCAAGATAATTGTTTCAGTTCTGGATATGTTGTGCTTGATATAAATAGACAAGAGATATTTAGAAATCCAGGTCTGGAGCTCAAGGCAGGAGTTGGCCGGGTTATTGGTTAATGTAGTACATACTATTCTAAGACCATCAACTCCTATATTTCAATGTCTTAACCTGCAGGCATTTATTTTTTGCTCATGTAAACTCCCAAACAGGTATTTTTTTTTTTATTGAAGTATAGTTTATTGACAGTATTGTATTAGTTTCAGGTGTACAACAGAGTGATTTGATATTTTTACAGATTACACTCCATATAAAGTTATTATAAAATAGGTTCTTGATCAATAGGTTGTTGAAAGCTTCTGTCTCTGACAGGTGGCTTCATCAGCCTCAGGCTGCAGAAGAGGAAGGGCATGGAGGACCACGCATGGCCGGCTGGGAAGATGTGCTGTCGCCTGCACTCCTGTTCAGATGGGAGAATGCAATCTTTTGGTCACATCTTACTTACAAGGGAGGCAAAGAGATACATGTGTACATATAAGGGAGTCTAGCTGGGATGCCAGGAGGCAGGTTCGATGAGAAATGCGCCTGTCTTGGCCACTCCTAAAGATAGCAATTTGGAGATCAGAGGTACATGAAGTGCTCTCTTAGACACGGAAGGGGACAGGATTGCTCATGTAACATGTATTTTGCTGATAAGGGTCATAAATAACACAGTAGGACATATTGATATGCTGGTCAGTTGATGAGACATACTGCCTAATTATGAAAAATAAGTTCACAACGCTTTCAGAAACAAATGTAGACATATATACAGTGGAATATTCCTCAGCCATAAAAAAGAAGGAAATAATGCCATTTGTAGCAACATGGATGGACCTAGAGATGATCATACTAAGTGAAGAAAGTCAGACAAAGGCAAATATCACATGATACCACTTATAGGTAGAATCTAAAAAAATGATACAAATGAACTTATTTACAAAACAGAAATAGACTCACAGACTTAGAAAACAAATTTATGGTTCCCAAACGGGAAAAAGGGGGGGGGGAGGGATTAATCAGGAGTTTGAGATGAACAGATACACACTATTATATATAACATAGATAATCAACAAGGACCTAATGTATAGCACAGGGAGCTCTACTCAGTATTCGGTAATAACCTAAATGGGAAAAGAATCTGAAAAAGAATACGTATATGTATATGTATAACTGAATCACTTTGTGTATATCTGAAACTAACACAACACTGTAAAATCAACTGTACTCCAATATAAAATAAAAATTTTTAAAACTAAATTGGAAACTTTTAAAAAATGAATAAAATTTCACCTTTCTGAAAAAAAAAAGAAACAAATGGAGAAAGCTAGGAAAATAAACTAAGTAGTGATATTCAGGTTGACAGCTTTGTTTTGTATTAAGGAAGACAGCTTGTTTAGCTAGAGATTGGTCATAGTTTCTTGAAATTGCAGGAAGTACATCTAGTCTTTAAGATATTCCATTCTTATCTTAAAAAGAGTATATTGTAAAATAAGTACATACTACTTTGAATAGATATATTTCTTTGAGATATGCATTTTCATCGCATTATTTATGTTTTGGCTCTCCTACAAGTGCTTATCCTACCTGGTAGCTAGGATGGTAGATGGTTTGAAAGGTGATAGAATAAGGGCTTTGTGGTGAGCAGGGCGCTAAAGGATCTAAAATAATTCCTTTACATGGTACGCAGAGCGTTTGGCCTTTTAATTTTCATCTGTCTTTGCAGACTTACTCACTTTTGTAATTGCTGGACCACTGGTTTTTCCCTGGCATTCTCCCATCCGTCCCCCTCGGCCCCGTCAGGATTTGAGTCGGAGTGGGAGGCTTCAAGGAGCTCAGAGGGCTCTGCAGAGAGCACATTTGAAAAGGACGGATCCAGATAGGAAAACAGGCAGAGATGAGACACGCAGGCTGGACTTGGGAAATATGTTTGAAATGTTTCTCCATAACTTTTCCTCGTAAGCCAGGTGTCCAGAGTGGTTTTATTCCACGTACATGTTGAATGTGTCTATTTGAATATATTATATTTGTTGTATTTGAAGATCACTTCACTTGAAGCCCTCTCCCCTACAGGGGATAATAATATTACATTCAGATGTGTGTTGTAAGAGATGAAAGACATAACAACTGCCTGAGGTACAAGAACTCAATAGAGACCAAAAATTACTACTATTGTATTATTTTTTGTCTCTCAGGACATCACGAGGTGAAATCCCCAGAAGAGGGAGGCTGATTGGGGGTTTACCCTGCCCTCTGCTACGGAGACAGGCCACACAGCCAGCTGGGGGTAGGGCTGCTATGGTTATCTTCAGAGGAGGAGGGGGCTGCTGAACTGAGAGGGAGCAGTGACAGCTGTTGCCATGTGGAGGGGCCTTTAACCCCTATAAACTTTTGTGAAAGTGGTTTCCTTTGTGACAGCTTGAAATATTACACGGCTTACTTTCGTGTCGCCAGTGGATATCATGAGGTCAATCAGGTTTCCTTAGATGGTGCAGGGCCAGACTTGTGTGTGCCTTCAATACATTACCCAGGCAACCAGAGGGAGGCCACAGCTACTGAGAGGCATAGGGCATCCCAGCGACCTTTGGTCTAGAATGCACTTCCCTCCCTTGCAGAGAAAATTCTAAGCATATCTCCAATGTTGTTGCTTCTTTCCTGAAGTTAGCCCTGCTCCTTCTCCCATGCCCTCCACGGCAGAAAAAGGGCTTCCAACTCACTGTTCCTATTGGGTTTTACTCCAATTTGCAAGCATGAAAATAACCACCTTGAGCTACAGTGGGAGAAAGCATGGCTTCATAGTGTTGTAAATTTAGTGTCACCACATCTTTGTGTCTCTAACTCAAATGGGCATCTGTTCTTCCCCCCAAAAGCCAGGGCAGTATAAAACCCATTCCAATGAAAGTGCGGGCCATACGAATGTGAGGGGGCAAAAGATACAAAGCAGAGAGGCAGGGCCATGCAAATAGAAAGGCCATTCCAGGGTTGATAATTAACCAGGGGCAGGCCTTTAGAAGATTAAATGGAAGAAGGTAACTCAGTTACATACAATGAGTAAATAAACTGAACAGGCAAGTCTCTGCAGAGAACCACAAGGCTCCTAAAATAAGGAACTGGCATTTCAATCCAGATTCACATGGGTCCAGAAAAGGTTAGAATCTTGCATGTCAAAGAAAAAGAAAACTCTTGATTGCACCAGAAAATGAACAGTCTCTTTAGCCACGAGTGCAAGTGTTTTTTTTTGTTTTCTTGTTTGTTTCAGTTTTGTTACTATTGTTTTAGTTCTTCTTCAATGTCTAATAAGGAAAATAAGATTAATAGCTGATGTTTATTGAAAGCTTACGATGTGCCAGATACTGTGCTCAAGGATTTATATATATATTAACTCATTTAATCCTCACATCAGGCATAAAACTAAGTATGTTTATTATCGATATTTTACAGATGGTGTGACTGAGACCTGGATAGGTAAGTTACTGGCTGAAAGTGACCGAGTGAGGTTGGTGATGAGGGCTAAGCTTGAAACCTGGGCAGCACCATCACACTCTGTCCTGAGGACTTTCATAGGATCGTCTATAATACCATTTGCCATCATTGGTACCCTGGGTAGAGGAGATGCTAGGAGCAAGGACCAGAGCCAAAGATACTGCAAAGCAATGGAATCCCTGTTGGGGCAACGCCCCCAAAGGGAGAGACGTGGATGGAGCAAGAGGAGGACGAGTCAACAAGGGACCGGAGGATCTTCTAATCCCTGTGGGTGGCAGTGAAATCAGTGCTTCCTACGAGCAGGGGTTTAGGGCCCCTACGTCAGGCGTGCTACCCACAAAGCCAGAGCCCTTTGCCTCCAGGTGCATGGGTGAAAGAGAGGAAGAGTAGGGAGAAGACACAACCGCTGTTAATTAAGTTGGCAGGGATGCTGTGCTCACAGGCTATTGGTAAGAACTGTTCACATGACCCTCATTCGTATGTGAGGGGGAGAAGAACACATCAAAATTTGGCAAGACCCAACAGTCTGTAACAAACTCACTAGTGGGTTGTCACCCAGCATTTGATTTATTTTCTACCGTTTCCTCCAGCCTCAATTCAGCCAAACTGGACTTCTCTGACTCTTGTTTATGACCCCAGGATTCCACTCTACAAAGGGACTTACCACACACAGTTTTCCTTCCCCTTTTTAAGTAGCTAATCCCTCTGTATCCTTCAGAGTGTCCTTTAATCATATCTTCAGAAAAGCCTTCTTGGGCATCCTTAGCTAGATCAAATCCTGGGTCAAGCTCTCATGGCAACCTTTACTATTTTTTGTCGTAGTATTGATTTTTTATTTTATGATTGACTAATTTTTATTTTCTGCCCTCCCTCATAGGCTACCATTTGAATAGCGGCTCTCTTTTGGTTCATTGTTTTATGTCCCAAGATTTACAATAGCAGATACTCAGTAAACGCTAGTTGACTGACTGGCTGGGTGGCTGAATAAATAAATATCCAATATTTTTGATAGATGTATAGATAGATACAGATATATAGATATAACTTATATGTACCTATATGTATAATTTTCCCTAGAGGATATCAGTTGATTATTTAAATGTTGAGAGGTAAGTGGGAATAATTGAAATGTATAGGTCCAAAGTGGGAGCAAAACACAGGGTTTAGCAAGTTGCTGAAGTTTTAATGTTTCGTTATCTTTTTCTTTTTAATATGTAAACTCGTATTTGAGTAAGCTCAATCTGCAAATCTTGAGAGTAAACAATGAGGTTCCTTTCTTCTGTAGATAATTTGGGTTTCCTTTGCCCTATCTGAGGCTCTTGGCTTCACCCTGAGTTCTGTATTTACCTTCCCAGCTTGTCAGCGGGACCTTGGACCTTGTCTTAGACTCCCTAACCTAGGGCCACATTTGGGCATTATCACATGCCATCAAAACAATGCCAATTTCCTTCATTCAGCTTCCTTCCATTTTTATTTAGATTTAGTTCATTTTTCAATTGTCCTCTATTACTCACTTCTGAGCCCAGTAATCTTTTCATGCATATGCAGGCTTATCCAAGATCTGGTTAACTGTAGCAGGAAGGACCTCCACAATATCTTACTCTTCAGGTTACTTTTGACCCTCTAAATATAGATTATTCATTCTCATCACTTTTTTTTTCCTTTATCTTTAGTGGCGTTATTCTCTCTGATGGTGGTCACACTATCTCTGTGATGTTCATTCATGTATCAATCAACCCATTTATTCGTTGGACAGAAATCTTAACATGATTATTCAGATCTGGGCAGGGGATTGCTGCAATGTGATGAAAATTAGGGTAAAAATATTCACAGTTCCCTGTAGATGCCAAGCATTCAGAAAAATCCTTACTCTTCCTGGAGAGGTCAGGAAAGGAAATCTTCCCTGAACTGGAATGATTTTACCTGAAGTGAAAGCCATTAGGACTCTTAAGAGCTGGGCTTAGAAGTGCCTGAACCTCACCTCCACCACAAGGTATTGGTAGAAGCCAGTCACAAGGTCAGCAAAGGGCAAATACCCTCCACCTCTCGGTGTGAGCAGTGGCGTGTGCATGGTGCAGAGGGTGGGTAGTGCCCCATCATCACCAACTATTTACCGCAGACAGCATACCCTAGAAATCCAGAAATTTATCTCCCGGTATTTCAGAAAAATGTGCTTGAATATTCATTCTCCTCCATTACCCTCTTTATTAACCATGTTCTTGTGTCTATTGGATCCCATTGTCTACTTTCTATAACTATTATTTTTTCCTATTACTTAAATTATTTTAAAGTATAGATTTTTTAACTTTTGTTTTTCTTTCTTGCAATCTTCCTCTCTGTTCCTAATTAGATTGTCAACTTCTTTTCTATTTTGCTTTTTCATGGCTTTATTTCCCTCCTTTACTTACTTTCTGACATCTGCCAATTAAACATTTTAAATGTCATTTTCTTCTTTAAGCCCTACTTTAACTTACTTTAAACAGTAGTTCTAATAAACTTTTCATACATCCTTTTGGGTTATTGGGGAATATCTTGGAACATAGAATCCACCTATTTCTTAGTGGAGATACTTTCCACATCTGTGTTCGTCAACGACCACTTTCTTTTGCCATTCCTTTTTTCTCTTTTGGGGGTAATGTTTATGTGCACATTCTGTGTAGTTTCCTCTTTGAGTATTTGAATGAACCATCAATTTTTTTTTTTTAAAGCTTCAACCATTCTTTTCAATTTATTTGATATAAAGGAAAACATCTGGTTTAGGGTATGTGTTCAGAATACAAACTATCTGTGAAGCAGGCATGATGCTGGTACCTAGGAAAGACAGAATCTCTTTTTTCTTTGCTGGAACTGCCATTAGGAGGTTGCTGGCAGCTTTTAGTTTGGAGAGGCTGAGAAAGCTCTCAGAATTTCTGGAACCGATTCCTTTTGTTTTTGGAAAATTACCAGCTCTAGATACACATTTAGGCAAAACATTTCTCACCCTCTTCAAGGGCATGGTTCTGGCTGAAGACACACACTTACATCACTGGACAGAATACTTGGCATCTTAATCTGCAGCATCAGCATTCAGATTTATGGTGACTTCACTGCAATGGCCAAGGACGATGGGTGGGGACTTGCTTTATATTTATATAACTACAGAGCCAATCCTGAACCATGAATTTTTGGAAGAAAGTTGTGAGAGAGGAGTCAAGGCATCAGGAAATTGACTCTGCTCTTAGTAGAATGTTCTCTAATTCAAGGCTTTATGCCCGTGTAACATATTTAAAGCCAAGTGTTTGTCAAAGTGGGTGTAGCAAGGTGTACCCCAATCAGAGGTCTCCCTGCCCACCAGCATTTCATTCATACCCTTTTTGTTTTCCTTATTAACAAAAAGGCTAAATATCTTCTCCCATGTTTAGAAGCCATCTATTTTCTGTTCACTACTGAATAAAACCTGCCCAACTTTTAAATTATTTTTTATAGAATGTATAAATACGCATGTTTGTATGTGTGTGTATTTGCATATTAATTCTACGTTGTTCATATACGTTACATGTATACACTTCAAGCTTGTGACTTGTCTTTTCACTCTTAACATGGTACATTTCAATGAACAGAAGATCTTACTTTGAAAGTAATGAAATGTACGAATTTTTTCCTACATTTCCTACACCATCCTATGTGGATGGTGCTGTTTGTATCTTGTTAAAAAATCCTTCTCTTTCCTACGTATGCAAATTATTCTCGTATTTGTTTATTTAAACGTTTAAGTTTTTTTCCTTTTGGTTTTAAATCTCTAAACTAAATGGAATTAGCGTGTGTGTGAGATATGGGATGGGAATGCAATTTCATTCTTTTTCGTATCGCTAATCAGATGCCTCTGTAGTTTGTCCCCTGTTCTGATTGCCGGGTCCACCTTGAATTACGTTCCCTATATGCTCACAGGTCTGTTCTATTGGTCTATTCCTGGTGTGGCCACACTCTGTTAAACTGAGTATTTTTATACCTGGTGGTAGAGGTTGTCTTGGTGTCTCCTGAGTATCCACCTCCCTTGCTGTGGTCCTTCTCCCTTTTCTCCTCAACTCAGGCCTCTCATCTGTCTCCCTCTTCTCCCCCTCCCACCACATCTTCTTTTCCCTTCTCTTTCCTCCCCAAAGTTCTTTCTCCTTATTTCTCCCTCTCCCTCTTTCCCCAGCCTCTTTCCTCTTTATTCCGCAGCCTCTGTCCTCTTTATTCCCATCTTCTCGTTCCATTAATTTATTCTTGAAATAAAGAAGAACTCATCTGCCTCCCAAAGAAACTTGCTTCTCAAAGAACTGAGGATGGGAGATAAAAACATGAGTGGGATTTAAGTTGATGGAGAAATTACTTCCAAGAGGAATAAATCCAAAAGGAGGATGTAAACAGGGATCCAGAAATGATTCTTAGAGTAGATAGCATTTGAGTTGAGACTTAATGTGACAGCGACCTTTTAGAGTGCTGTCTCTGGGGTCAAGTCCTTCCAAGTGGGCGGAACACACTAAAATAAGTTCCAGGAACATAAAGAGTAGATGGTAGTGAGCATGCAGTGAGTAGAGCAGGTCAGCTCGTGCATAGGGTAAGGTGCAGATCGTGGAGGGGGTGGGTCTCAGGTCAGCAAGGGAGAGTGACCTTTCCTTGTGAGCCATGGGAAAATCACAGAGAGATAATGTTATGATCAGAGATGCACTATAAGAAAGTTATCTGACCGCAATGTGTTGGGTAAACCAAAGATGAGAGCATTCTGAGTCCAGTCCAGGAGACCCTGAGCTTGTATTAAAATAGTCTAATCAAAAGGTAGGAAGGGCTTATACTAGGGCCTTGGCTGCAGGTATCAAAATAATGGACACCTGCCAGACCCTTTGAAAAATGGAATCAATCAGTTTTTGTGATCATGGGCCCTGGAAGGGATGAAAGACAATACTGAAGCCTTGATCCCAGGACACTGGGCAGTTATCAATTCCGTTTACCAGGACTAGATGGGAGTTTCCAAGAAGTGAATGAAAATGTGTGTCTGGTCCCTCAAAGGAGGAGCTGATGCCATACTTTTTGGTCTGGAAGCTATCTATATAAACAAGATACAAATAGCACCATCCACAAAAGAAAAAATGCATACATTTCTTTATATTAAAAGTAAGAACTTCTGGGACTTCCCTGCTGGTCCAGTGGTTGAGACGCCATGCTTCCACTGCAGGGGGCATGGGTTTGATCCCTGGTTGTCAGGGAGCTAAGTTTCCACATGTAAGAACTTCTGTTCATTGAAATATATGTATGATGCTAAGAGGAAAACTATATTGTAGAGGAAGCTAAGGAGAAATTTACCGCATCATTGAATGCAGTCAAAATTGGAGTCATCATCTTACAATTAGAAACAAGCCTGCAGAGCCTTTTGTCCTTGGGGAAACTAGTGTCCTTCTAGATCCAAGGCTCGATGCCAGGGCAGGGCATCGAGGAAGGGGCAGTGGGCTGCCCATGTCTCTAGTCCTGGGTTAACGGGAAATTGGGAGGATCAGTGTGTCTAGTGTCACCTATTACAGAAGCCAATTCACAGGAGGACTAAAAAGAATCACTAAATTTGATAATCCAGAGTTTATCATTAAACATGGAAAGACTAGTGTCAGGCGTCTCTTTGGGGATAAACGTTAGATTTCAAAGGTGAAGATTTCAAAAGATTTGAAAAATGAGTATGGAATGAGGCAATGTAGCATCTGATGTACATGACTCTTTTGAGAGTTTGAAGTTGATACAGAGGCAGCTAGGATGGGACGAGCTGGGGGAATGGCAATATAGATCATCGTTTTGAGAATGGGGGGGAAACGTGTTTGTAGGTCAGATGATCAGCAGACGAAACGAATTTGAAGCAGAGGCTGGTAAAGTTGAGGAGGAGGTGTGAGGTCGTGGAACCAAGAACACAGGGGGGGCCTCGTGTAACAAAGGAGGGGGGGAGAAGGAGACCCAGCGGAGGAAGGCCTGAAGGAGGAAGACACAGATGGACCCCGAGTTCGGGAGAAGCTGGCCAAGGAGACACATGGAATTATCTTGCTCTCAGTGAAGCAGAAAGAAGAGTCATGTGCAGAAATAGTGAGGGGCGGAGTGGGCTTGACCACTGAGAATCACAGAGGATGGCAAACAATAGTTTGCAAAATGTGACGGAGATTTAGTCACCCTCCTGGGGCTGAACCCACAAGAACCTGCTTATTTCTCCTTTCTTCCTGTCGTTATCGTTGTCCTGTTATTGCTTTATTTTTGCATAGTTTCAGATTTACTTTCCTAATAATATTAGCACTGGATAGCTGAGGGAAAGATTTTCGTTTTCGGCCTCACTGCTTATAAAATACATTAATAGGCAAAGATAGAAATCAAAGCCATCTTTTTTTTTTTTTTTATGTGAAATTACAGAGTACATGTTTAAAAAACAAGTTTTCCTTTAACTCCAGACGCAGACCTAAATCTTAAGGGGTATAAAAAAAGGTTTCACATGGGAAGCTGGATTTTTAAGCTAATGAATGCAACTCTATTTTTGATACTATGCTGTGTGTTTATATAAAATAGAGGAGCATTTTAGGCCAATTAGTGGCTTGCAAACCCTATACTTTTTCCAGCGAGGGGTAAGCTTGACGAACTTGAGAAGTTAATACAGAAAAGTGTTGGCAGTGAAATCGTGCGGTCGGGTTGATTCGAGGCAACAAAGCTTGAGCATAAATTAGTTTTTATTTGTTAAAAGAAAAACAAACTCTGTTTGTTTTTGTAATACAGTTTGTTAGTTCTTTTAATTTGGGGGAAAATTTGGGGAATTCCAGTTCTCAGAGAAAGTGAGAGGCTCGGGCCAGGGTGAGCCAGGCCCCAGCTCCCAGGCCTGTGTAAACAGCCACATGCATCTCCCTAAATATACCTCGGTCAGAGGCAGCAGGGCGGGCCTGTTATGCCTGGACCTCGGCTGAACCGAGAGAGCCAGCCAGGCAATGACTGTGGTGGGGGCCACACTGGATTATTCAGACCACCAAAGGGAGCCCCTGGCATGGCCCCTGTCCCCCATCCGTCTTACGTAGTGGCTGTGGAAACCCAGATTTAGGGAATGATGTTGCACGATAGAATCTGGAGATCCTGGAGTCCTTTCCCTTCATTTTGCAGGTAAGAAAAGTCAAGATGAGACCTGTAGTTTGTCATGATCAAAGCAGATCCGTGCAACTCGAGACAGACTCAGTTCCCAAGTCCAAGGCTCTTTGACGTAAACTGTGCCATCAGCAGCCTTCTTTGTGTGGTCGGCCACGTGAGGACGGGAGGGGTTCTTCGAGCCTGGATCTAGAAAATATGACATACGTGAAAATCAAATGACTTGTAGCCCAGCTAATGGTAAACCTCTGTACATTCAGAATCCGTGTCATCGTTGAGCCCTTCACCCAGGCCTCAGCTGCAACTCCCAGCTGAAACGAAGCTACCCCAACCCTAACCCTATCCTTAACCTTAACCCTAATCTTGGGGAAACTTTATGTGATTGTTGCTGCATCTTACTTACTTTTATGAGTTGGTAAAAAATCTCAGGATTTGTGGTGTAAGAGTTTCTTTAGAAGAAGTCTGCAGCTAGGGTTAGTTCAATGTTGTTGTTGGTTTTTTGTTTTTTTTTTTTTTCCCTAGGGCTCACAAAGCACTCTCACATTTACAAAGCCCTTGAGACTCATGACAATACTGTAAAGTGATGTGGTGGAAATTGCTAGTGGTTCCCAAAATCTATTTTCTTTTTTCTACAACAGTAGAATTCCTGTGTTAATTAGTCAGGGTCCTAGAGAAACAGAACCCATCGGATATAGAGAAAGACATATAAGAAGAGATTTATTATAGGAATTGCTTCACAAGGTTATGGAGGCCAAGACGCCCCACGGTCTGCTGTCTGCGGGCTGGAGACCCAGGAGAGCTGCTGGTGTAATTCAGGCCAAGTCCGAAGGCATGAGAACCAGGAGTTCTGATATCTGAGGGCAGGAAAAGATGGACCTCCCAGCTCAAGAAGAGAGAGGGAAAGAATTCACCCTTCCCTTACCTTTTGTTCCATCTGGGCCCTCCATATACTGGGCAAAGCCACCCGCACTGGTGAGGGAAGATCTCTTTACTCAGTCTACTGAATCAAAAACTAATCTCTTCCAGAAACACCCTCACAGACACCCCCAGAAATAATGTTTTATTGGCTATCTGGTATCCCTTAGCCTAGTCAAGTTGACACATAAAATGAACCAACACAATCCCTGATTTTTATGCGGATACAAAAGAAAGGCCACACATCCCAGGCTTCCTTGCCGCTAGCTGTGAGAAAGGCCACACATCCCAGGCTTCCTTGCCGCTAGCTGTGAGAAAGGCCACACATCCCAGGCTTTCTTGTCGCTAGCTGTGGCCCTATAGCTAAGTTCTGGCCAATGGGATGAGAGGGGAGGTAATAAAATGCAGGCAGACAATGTGTGCTACTTCTATGTTATGCCATGGAAAGGCAATGGCAGTAAAGCAACTACATTCCAACAAAAATTAATTTAAAAAAAGGGCCATGGCAAACCCTTTCTCCCTTTCCACTTCCCACGAGAATATACCTAGACTAGTATTGAGGTGGGGAAACCTTGTTCTAGGTGATTCAGATAAATCAGTAAAGAATAAATGCAAAAGATTGTGATTTTTATAAGTGTTAATGATTGTGTGACCTTGGGTACATTATGTAAGCATTTGAAGTTTGTTTCCTCAATTTAAATTTGAGAGACAAATAGTTGCTTTGAGGAATATAACGCCGATTAGAGGGGCAGTGTATAAAGTGCCCATCACGGTGTCATTGTTATCGTCAACAGCAAGCTGAGCCTGGTTTTGGGGGCTGCAGAGGGGGAAGAACTGGATGTGGAAGGTGGAGAAGCTAGTGAGGGAGGGGGTGGGATTCAGAGACCGTGGTCAGCATCTTCGCAAGGCTTTCCTCTCCTTTGTGAGACCACTGCGGGGGTTTCCTTAGTGTGCAGACAGGACCCTGTGGTTAGTGCTGGAACTCTTTGTCCTGAATTCACAGTAACAGGAAGAGTGACTCAGTCTCCAGCCTCAGAGGATGGAGAGGCTGAGTCTGGTTTGGAACTTCCTCCCTTAAGTCAGGATTGGTCTGGGAACTACAATAATAAAGCCGAGTGTTGGATGATTCATAGACATCAGTGGGCCCGGCGAAGGCAGGGTGGGTGGGAGTGAGGCAAAGGCAAAGAGAGGATTCTGGCAACAGCAATTTTTATTAGCCTGGTGGTTTGAGCTAAGTTTTAAAAGCCAATGGACCCAAGCGTGAATCCCAGGTCTGCTAGTTTATTGGTACCAATTTCCACATCCTTAAAGGGGATAATAGCTACCTGTTGAGGACTGTTAATAGCCATCATCGACTGAGTTCCGATTATGTGTCAGTCACTCTTGTAACTATTTTTTGCACATTATTTGGGTAATCTTCCCAACAACCCTTGGGAGGTAAGAACTCTCGTGATTTCCGGGTTACAGATGAGAAAACTGGGGCTTGAAGAGGTCAGAAAATGGACCCACCTTCAAACTCTACTGCTGGGTGGCTTTGCCACTTAGAATTAAATGAGAAAACCTAACATGCTAGCGTAGTGCCTGGGTTATTGCCTTGAATAAACGGTAATTTTTAAATATTATCCCAATTTTAGAGATGAAAAAATTGAAGCTAAGAATGGCATAGTAACTCTCCCCAAATCGTACACCGTGTTGGTAGAACTGGGCTCAGACTTTCAGCCCTAAAGGATTTTCTACCCCTGCATCTGCCTTGGCACCAAAAGGGCTGTTTGAAAGCAGCCTGGTCACCCAGGATGGAGTGGAAAGTTCACCCAGCTCTCAGAGGTCAAGAGGATGCCCCGGCTCTTAAGAACATGGCCTCATGCTTCCCAGAGAGGATGTTTTCTTTGTTGGATGCATCTTAAAACAGCAGCCAAGAGCAGCCTCTTGCCTGCCCCTCCTTTCCAGGGACTGCTGGAGCCACATGGTCTCTCGCTCACTTCTGTTTATGGAGTTTCTCAGCCAAGAGAAAAACCATTAGGTGTCTAGTTGCAAGTAGAAAGCATCCAAGAAGCTGCCTATTCCAGTGGAAGTTCCTGCCAAGAACCTTAAATAAACTTGGTGGAGGGAAGACGTCTAAACCCATTCTGTACATGGTATATTTTGTTTGTTAGATTAATATGTAGGACTTGATTTCATCTAATTAATTAGTTTGGGATCTAAAAGCAGAGGAAAACGGTGGGCTTTTTTTCTTCCCACTTCTGATTCTCTTTGTGGGTTTCTTTTGGGCAAAGAAGCGAGTCAATACATTACTGAGGATAAAAGAAAAATCTCTCTGAAGAGTTAAGGAACTCTTTATTTATACTTTTAGCCAAAGGTGAGAGGTAAAGTCAACAATTTCTCTATGATCAGTGGCTATGCCCAGCAGCAGTATGGATAGAAAGGAAGACTTGAGCATGTAAGAGGAAAAAGTCAATACAGTTAAAAACTATAATGAAACATGTAAGATGCTTTGCCTCCATCTTTTTTTTTTTAAAAAGTCTATTGTGTCTCTACAACACTTTCAGAAGGAAACTGAATTGTTTTACCCTCTTTTAAAATATATACATATAATAAGGTAGAATCCCCTTATGTTTTACATGACAATGAATTTCATGCCACTTGACTGATGCCCCACCACAGGGTGCATTAATATAAATGACTCTCACTAAGCAGGCTGACACTTCTCGCCCTGCAAAGTGCCCCCTTAAAGATAAGAGGATGGGCAGGAGTTAGGTCAGCCCTGGTTCCTCACAGCTTAGATAGGGGAGAGTGGGCCGGGAAGTAGAGGAGAGCGGGGTTTGACACCTTATCTTTATACAAAATTTCTTTTCTCAGAATACAATGCACACTAGAGAGAGAGCAGACCTCCTCTCTACACGTTTATTGAAATGCTCCTGGAATAATTTTTGGAAGAACCTGGGTCGAGTTCAAGGCAGATGTTGAGATTTTCTGGAAAACCAGAAAGTAGTAAGAGATCATTCTGTAAGGAAGGGTCAGATAGACCAAAAGGAGATGCCCCAAGAAGACAGGCAACAGTAAAAATTTAAAGAAAGAGGCAAACACAAAAGAATTAGACAGTTGGATATCTAAAGAGTGAGATGTTAATATATGTAGTCAAGACAAAAGCAGTGGACAGTTATCTGAGTGGAAAGCAGGAAAGATTCAGGAGGGCAAATAAAACCCTAAATTAAGCGGCAGAAAAGTTACAAACACAGAAGCAGTGAAAGGTCCAAAATCCAAGCTGTGAAACCAGTAGGTCCCAAGTGCCAGTCACGAATAATGCATCAAGGAAACTTACAGTACTTACAGCTGATAAAACGAATCCCCTTCTCCTGGGACAGCAGAAGTTTAAAACAGAGAAAATGCATCTGTATAAAAAGCAAGGTCATTTTGCCTCTTGGCACAAAGCTGCAGAAAAAGGGAGAATGCTTGTGAAAGAAAAAAAGAAAGAAGGAAAGAGACCGTTCAAGACAACCGTCTCCCTCTCTGGGGCACGTTTTTCCTGGTGGCAACCTCCTCTCCGCCAGTCCTGGGCGAAATAAACAGTCCTCAGCACACAGAGTGGAGAAGCCAGAGGCTCTAAAACAGAGGATCTGCATCGTTGGGATCTATAAATCAGAGGCCACAGATATGCAATAGTGAGTCTGAAGTCAATACAGGTCATTAGGACAGATGGACGGATCCTGCTCTGCAGACCACCGACGCTTGACCCACGTGACAAGCGACCACGTGGTCAAGGAGCCCCGTCTCTGGTCAGGTCGAGCTTCCCAGCGTGTTCATCTCATGAGCTCAGAGTGAATCGAAGTATTAAAAGGCAACTGTGATGAATAGTAAACCGAAGAAGTTGTAGTCTGCACAGGCTTCCTATCCCTGCGGGTGACCAGCCTCAAGGTTCTGTGGCCTCAGGACCCTGTGAGGATAATGGGGGTCAATGTCAAGGCATGCCAAGGTGTCCACCTCACCTGGTTGGGAAGCTTTACCTTAGGGGATGGTTTGAGATCTCCTGAGATAATTACCCTCAGAGGCAGATGACCACACAGTGAAAGCAATGGATCTAAACACGTGTCAAAATTTAGTAAAGAGCCCTGGAAACTACTGTATAGAGACTGAGACCAGCACAGAGTAAGGTGATGTTTCAAGTGAAAAGTATAACAGAGGGAAAGAAGTCATTGTTTCCCTGAGTAGTACAAAGACCTTCCTCCTGCCCCTCCTCCCCCTCCTCCCCCTCCCCCTCCCCTCCCCCCCCCTCCCCCTCCCCTCCCCCTCCTCCCCTCCCCCTCTCCTTCCCCCTCCCCCTCATCCTCTTCAGCGGTGGAAGTTACAGTGTATAAATGTAAAGAAACAGAGGCAGATGAAGCAAAGAGCAACCTAGCAGACCAGCAGCAACAGTTTCCTGGGACAGAAGCAGGACCGGTAACTGTAGCACAGAGATGGTGTAAAGCTCAGGCTGCTGGGGTGTTTTCTCAGGCCAGAGCCATGTTTTAAAAATAATTAAATTTGAGTGCTTTTAGGGGTATGCATTTTCCATGTTTTTGAAACTGCCACCCTTAATATTTTATCAACCTTTTTCATTCCTTCTTGTTATTTTCCTAACCTCTGAAGGTATTAGAGTTTGAAAACTCCAGCTCTTGAGGAGTGCTGGGAAGATCTTGAGGCCAGCATTTTTGGAGGCATAACCTCCTAAGATGATCAGCCCAGCCGCGATAAGCTTGGGCCCAAGGGAAGGAATGTACAAAATCAAGACCGCAACTAGCATGGAGACAGAAACAATTCCTGGGAAAGAAATACTGTTACTAAGAGCTACCATACAGTTTCAAATTTTTTAGGATTAAAACACACACAGATTTATGCATACGTATTTTCTAAAAACTCTACTTTCTAAATTATCTTTATTGGACATGTTGCTCGTTTACCATGTTATTTTGTTCTCCTCAATGACAAATTCTTTTGTTTCAAAAGGTGTCCAAAGAGGATGTTCAAGTTGAAATACCTAACTTACATGAACTTAACCTACCACCTGATAAAGGTCTAACAAAGTCATAGCCAAAGTAGGCAGAAAAGACCCTTGACTGAGTCTTCCAAGTAGCCAAAATGCATTGCACAGAAGGGCTTCTGTGCACATGTTTCTGTATCTGTGAGATACTAAGCCTTTTGCAACATTGTTCTGATTTGGGGCAAAGAAAAATATGACCAACCTGGAGCTCCTTTTCTGCTTTTTGCCTAGAAGGAGCTGGTGTTGATGTGGGATAGATGAAAGGATATGCTTGGAAAGATTAAAGGTTTGGGATCTACCATTGGAAGCTCTGACCCCCAAAGAGAACTCCATTCCCAGGGGTTCCTGCTGTCAGAGCAGTGAGATAGGAGTGGATTTCTGTAATGGGTGAGTGGAGATGTCAGGCTGGACCACTTTGGGGAGATTGTATGGAAGACAGTCTAGAAAAAAAAATCGTTCTCCACAGAAATAATATGATTGACTTACCTAGTAGTGCCATTCTTAAGTAAATGTGGGTGAACTCAATGATGTAAAATATCAGCACACACATGGAAACTTGTAAAGCAGGCGTGTCTGAATGCACCATCGAGTTTACTGACATAACACGCATATAAATTTTAGCATTTAGAAGCCATCCACCCCTCTCCACCCCAGCCTCGAGCAGAATAAAACCATTGCAAAGGTTTTAGCACAACCTGGTGGTCATTCTACGGTGTAAAATGAGATGAGGAAAATAATTCAAGTACATCCATGTAAAAACACCTCAGTGTGACAAAAATTATCCCAGAGAAAATACAAATCATTCCCATGAAATTTACTGTTCGGCATTACCTAATAATAAAATGTGAGTCTACATCAGTAAAATAAAACATACAATTTCTCAAATTTGTTTTTATTCAGTGCTCATTCAGAAAGGAAATATAGGTTTTGGATGAAAAAGTGTCCTGAGTTGAAAATGGATTCTTCACAGACTTTTTTTTCTTTTACTCAGAGAGTTATTTCCATAGAATTAATTTTAAAAAATATTTTTAAAGTTAATAATTTGGTCTTCATCAAAAAAATAAGAAGTTGGTGTTTAAAAATAAGTTAATGATTTTTTTAATAGAGAGAATGTCTTAGGAAGTCCAAATTTAAACACTGAATATTGATATTTTGTTTCACTAATAAATGAACATTCCTCTTAGAGTGATTAAAAAAAGGATAAAGTAATTGTATAACTTATTGGCCTGGTTTTCTCACCCTAACATAGAAAGCCCATCATTTACATTGTATATGTTTATAAGTTGTTTTTTTTTTTGGCACGTTACATGATGTCTTTATTTTTACATGTTGATCTGGCAAAATTTTGTATATTGACATTTGGGTTTTTTTAAATTTTCATTTTATATTGGAGTATAGTTAACAATGTTGTGTTAGTTTCAGGTGTACAGCAAAGTGATTCAGTTATACATATTCATGTATCTATTGTTTTTCAAACTCTTTTCCCAGTTAGGTTGTTACAGAGTATTGAGCAGAATTCCCTGTGCTATACAGTAGGTCCTTGTTGGTTATCTATTTTAAATAAGCTTTATCAAAACATTTTCTAGTTCGCATAAAGCAAGGGCTAGAAGGGCTGATTTGACTGAGATACAGATCGGGCTACCAGCTCAAAGAAGATTTATTTTCCAGGGAGCATTTAGGGACTTATTTCCTCTGAGACTTTAGATTATAAGTTATTGGGGTCAGAACTGTTTAAGTCTAAGAATTTTAAATCTTCATTAAGATTTTTTTATAGTTTTTGAAGAAAGTTTTTATCAAGCGAATATATAAACAAAGCAAAGAATTTCCATATTCCATTTATTATGAACCCATAGCCGTATATCTCTGGTGATCTTTACATTTTCCTTAATGATGGTATGATTTTTAAAGGGTTAAATACCACTTTTATTTCTAAATTAAGGAATTAGTATTTTTGAGTCAGTGATCTGTTAAGAATTATTATTGAAATATGACTATTTTGATAATTGAAATATGACTATTTTACTGAAACTGGAATGGAATATTTACTTAGCTCTCTGTAATAGGCCCAGTGATGAAGAGCTACACACAATGGAAAAAAATGTAAAAGCTTTTTTAATACTACAAAAAAAATATACTTTCCATTGGTAAAACTTAGTTATTTGGGAGGTTATTTGCATTTGTATAATTTATACACATTCATGTGTATAAATGCTTCATTTATTCAAAATACAGATTCTCATGAAAAAAATTCACCAATGTTTTAAACGCCTATTCAGTAATAAAATCACTTCACCGAGACCCTGTAAAATGTATGACACATTGCATTATCTGTACTATATATTTCACTGCAAGGATAATAGCTGTTTTGTTAAAGTGGAATTGCTAAACATGCACCCCAATGAAAGTTAATCACATGTTTATTTTTGCACATGTCTGATGGAAAAAAAAAAACCCAGAACCCTCCAATTATGACTTCTGGGGCATTGTTTTTCATTAGCTGCTTCAAAGCAATCCCCATTTCTTATCTTCAAACTTGGTAGGTACAGGGTGAAATTCATTTTAGGTGAAGTAAGAAAATCAGGGAGAGAGGGTCTAGAACCAGATGTTTCCCTCCAATACAACAGTGTCCAACCGAGAGGCCCCAGAAAGGGCCATGTTGAGTATATTTAGATATAGTATATAGTATATACTATATAGTATATTTAGATTCCTGCAGTGCCTCCTCTGAGTTTGTCTCTGAATTCCCCTCACTGAGCCCTCCCCTTCCTGCCCAATGGCGGGAAGGCCTCCCCAGGCTGCAGGCTCAGTGCCGCATGAGCAGCTAGCTCTGCTCTCTGCCTGGGTTTGTGGCAGACCACAGAGACCCCCCGCCACAAATCTGCTTCCTTCCAGTTCATAACACTTTCATTAAAATGTCCCCAGAGACTACCATGTGTCAGGTGCTTGAAATACAAGAGACAAGCTCACTGGGGCATGAGCTCTGTCAAGGTGGGCCCTGATGAAAGCAACACACAGGGGTGAAAGGACACCGTGGAGGGGATGGCCGACATCACCCATGGGGGAGGAGAGTTCCCGAAGCTGGGGGGAATAGCACAACTTTTGTTCTTCAAGGTGGGTGACTTGGAGGAGAAATCATGGTAATGAAGTTAAGGATTATCTATTTCACCATCAAGTCAATATTTTACTTGAGGTTGACATAAATTTATACAGGCAGACCTCTGAGATATTGTGGCTTCAGTTCCAAACCACTGCCATAAAGCAAATATGCCAATAAAGATAGTCACATGCATGTTTTTGGTTTCCCAGTGCATATAAAATTTGTTTACACTATACTGTAGTCTATTAAGGGTGCAACAGCGTTATGTCTGAAAACATGTACATTTCTTAATTTAAAAATACATTGATAAAAAATGCTATCATCTGACAACCCACTGTTGCCACAAACCTTCCATTTGTAAACAATGTGGTATTTGCAAAGTGTAATAAAGCAAAGCACAATAAAACAAAGTACATCTGTACACAAGAAAAGTAAAAGATGACTGACAGCATTTAAAACACTTAGTCAGCACTCCAATGTTCTCGCTACTGCAAGTTTCTACAGAAAAGGTACATAAATAGATTCAGACATAGTTCTTCATTTTGAGGAGTTAGGTTTCCTGAAAGAGACACTTGTATAAAAGTTATGATGGGAAATGACACATAAAAACTGTGCAGTGAGAGTAAGATGAGGGGGTGATAAACGCTAGCTGAAGTAATAAGAAGATACTTACAGATTTAGTGATATTTGGGATGTGTCTTAAAAGCATAGAAGTTCACCAATCAGTGAAAAGAACTTATTAGGTCACCAAGAAAGGACAAAAGGCTAGAGTTGGGCAAAGGAAACATAGATAAAAACAGACGATATTAGGAATAGGACAAAATGGTAATTAATACGCTCGGAGAACTTTTCCCATCATAAAGTATCAACATGAGGTGATTAGAAATGAAGATCCTGAGAATAAATTAATTAATAAGAATTCTTGTGAATAAAATTATATTTTAGGGGAATAATCAATGTAAGATAGAAAATGAAGACTCTCAGAGAAGAGACCAAAAAGACAATGAGATTTTTTTTTAATAGCAAAGTAAATAAAAGAAAATTAGAGAATTTGCAAATTCAATACAAAAAGAAGGTAATTGTCACCCCTGCCTTCCCCCCCGCCCCTCCACAAACAAAGAAGAATAAGATGAGGGAGGATGGGGAAGAGAGAGACAGAGAGAAACTGAGAATTAAAGAGAGAATGAAAAGGAGGAAGGGAGGAAATCAACAAAGACATAATTTAGGGAAATGTCCCCAGACAGAAAAATATTAGTTTCCATATGAATGGGCCTCTCAAGTGACTAAAACAGTGACATTAAAAAGCAAACAAACAAAATAAAACCTGCCCACATCATGGCACCTTATTGTGAATAATTGATCCTAAAATATCTCAGGAAGGAAAACAAGAAACCTCTGAAACCAGGTTATCAGGAACCAATTGGCATCAGACTTCCCAGAAGCAACAGCCAATGCTGGGAAACAAAAGGGCAATGCCTTTAAAAATCTGAAGGAATCTAATGGATTTAGAAGTTTGAACAAGCATCCCTAAAAGAAACCAAATATATGGAAGAGAAATTCAAAGACACAATAAATGAAAAAAATCATGAAAAAGTAAAATCTAAATATAAAAGTTGAAAGTGCAGAGAGCCCAGAAATAAGCCCACACATATATGGTCAATTAATATATGACAAAGGAACCAAGAATACGCAATGTGGAAAGAACAGTCCCTTCAATAAATGGTGTTGGGAGAACTGCACAACCACATGCAAAAGAGTGAAACTGGATGACTGTTGTATGCCATACACTAAAATTAACTCAAAATGGATTAGAGACTTGAATTGATGTCTGATCTGTCTTAGCGATGATTTTTTTTTAATTTGACACAAAAAGCAAAGGCAACAAAAGCAAAAATAAACAAGTGAGACTACACCAAACTAAAAGCTTCTGCACAGCAAAGAAAACCATCAACAAAATGAAAAGGCAACCTACTGAAAAAGGGAAAATATTTGCAAATCATATATATGATAAGATGATAATATCCAAAATATATAAAGAACTCATGCAACTCAATAGCAAAATATCAGTCAGATGAAAGAATGGGCAGAGAACCTGAATAGACATTTTCCGAAGAAGACATACAGGTGGCCAACAGGTACATGAAAAGATGCTCAACGTCACTAATCATCAGGGAAATGCAAATCAAACCCACAATGAGATATGACCTCATACCTATTATAATGGCTATTACCAAAAAAACCCAGAAATACCAAGGGTTGGTGAGGATGTGAAGAAAAGGGAACCCTCATGCATTGCTGGTGGTAAAGCAAACTGGTGTAGCCACTATGGGAAACAGTATACAGGTTCCTCATAAAATTAAAAATAGAACTAAAATATGACCTAGCAATTCCACCTCTGGATATTTATCCAAAGGAAATGAAAACTAACTCAAAAAGATATATGCACCCCCCATGTTTATTGCAGCATTAATTACAACAGCCAAGATATGGAAACAACCTAAGTGTCCTCCAATGGATGAATGGATAAAGAAAATATGGTATATGGATACAATGGGATATTATTCAGCCATAAAAAAGGAATTCTGCCACTGTGACAACATGGATTGATCTATAGGATATTACGCTAAGTGAAATAAGCCAAATGGAGAAAGACAAATGCCGTATGATCTCATATGTGGAATCTGAAACAAACAAGCAACAACAACAACAAAAGAAAACAAAACAAAACCCTAAGTCATAGATACAGAGAACAGATTGGTAGTTTCTAGAGGTGGTTGGGGGTGAGAAGGGTGAAGTGGGTGAAAAGGATCAAAAAGCACAAACTTCCAGCTATAAGATAAATAAGTCCTGGGATGTAATGTACAGCATGGTGACTATAGTTAACAATACTATATTGTATTTGAAAGTTGCTTAGAGAGTAGAACTTAAAAGTTCTCATCACAAGAAAAAAGATTATATTGTACACCTGAGACTAGCATATTGCTATATGACTCTTATTTCTCAATTAAAAAAAAAAGAAAAGAAAATGGTACACACTGTGTCCCAGGAAGACTTCATACAGAAAGATTAACACCATGATTAGGTGGGATGAGTTTTTGAATTTCAAAGTTCAAGAAAGAATCGTGAAATCATCCAGGAAGAAAATACAATTGGATACTAAAAAGAAAAAATAGGTTTTGGTTGGCTCCAACATTCCACAGCAACAATCAATGACAGAATTCAGTGAAACAGAGTCTATAAAATTATTTGGGATCAAAAATGTGACTCAAATTTTCTACCTCCTGCTTGCTGTCTTTCTAGTATACAGCTAACTTTGGACAGTCTCAAGGATCAGGTCAGAGGGAAATAGCATCATAAAGAATATCTGATAAGACCCACTCGACAATGAAATCAAGCCAGTTAAAGATTAATCAAAGTAAGAAATTCAGGAGTGGGAGCCCTCAAAAGGACTCTAGACCCTTACTCAATTTAGAGGCAGGTCTAATGCAGTTCTTGCTGGCTTGATATTGTGAAATTAGCAATACAAATAGGAAAAACACTGAGAGGTGGAGAGAGACAAAGTTGAAGGAAGTGTGGATATGAGAACTCATTATCTTGAAAAGCAGGAAGACAAAGAACAGTAAGTGGTGTTAAAACATTTTGAAGGTTTTATGATCCTTCTTTGCCTTAAGTTAACATGAAGTCATTTAAATTAATATATGCAGTAAAAAAAAGATAACTTAGGTATAGGTTAAAAATTTTTTCAACTCATTAAAATTCCATTTTTTCAGTAAATTTAACTGGATTAAACATAATCCTTTGTTTAAAAAATAAAAAATCTATATTTTGATTTGTATTTTCAAATCTTTATGTTTTTCTAAATTGTTTCACTTTTTTTCTAATGTAAAGAAAATCCTTATTTATTTTGGCCTCCTTCCCTCCTTCCCTTTCTCCTTCCCTCTCTTGGTAACTTCTATATATATGGAGAAATGACTAGCATAATATTCACCAAAATATAATGTTCACTTTGAAAGTACTTTTGGGGACTTTTAAAAATTTAACTGTTTTTCAACTAGGTAATGGATCCACAGTTTAAAATTCAAACAGTTATGCTAAGACATACAAGATCCTACCCGTGTTACCATCCACCACCAGCCCCAACAGGTAAGTACATAACATTCCATTGAAAGGGAGCACCTTAGGTTATTCCAGAAGCCTATAGATAGACACTTGGGTTGTTTCTAATAATTTCCAGTTTCATAGGAAAATGCAATAATTTGTACACGTGACAACTTGTAACTGTATAGCTATTTCTGGAAGGAAATCTGGAGATGTGGGGTTTCTAGGCAGAAATGGAAATGCATCTGTAAATTTGGTAGATGTTGCCACGTTGCCCACAGTAGGGCTGGTGAAATCGTGAGGGTCCTCAGTCCCCAGACCTCCTGTGTATCTCCCATTAAGAGCGGTTATGTCAATGTTGTCTTGATTTGCATCTTTCTCATATGAGTGAGATTGTGCATCTCCTGTGTTTAGGCCTTTCGTAGTTCTTGTTCTGTGAACTCTTATTCTCCTTTGACCAATTTTCGATTGGATTTGGGGTGATTTTAATTTTTATTGGTGCTTTTCTGTATTGCTTGCTTTTCTATAATAAGAATGTGTCAATTTTATAAAACAAAACTTACTGTAAAAAAGCATAAGACCACAGAGGAAGAGTTTGGCTTGGTAAAGTGTAGAAAAACCCTTTCTGAGATAGGATAGGAGCGGGAGAGTGAGTAAGGTAAGGATAGAAATATATTTTTAAATGCATAAGAAGAAATTTAGGTGAGTGGCTTCTATTTTTGTTTCTTTTTTTAGTAAATGAGTCAATGGCATTTGATGGAAATAGTAGCCATGGAGATGTCCAAGTTGGGAAGAGCACCAAGGAGGCTGGTAGAGGAAAATAATCCACTCACCATATTGTGGTCCTGAATCAAGTTTGGAATCACACATATTTAATGATGCCAATAGGTAAGTTTTGTTTTTTTTTTTTTAAATTGAAGTATAGTTGATTTACAATGTTGTGTTAGTTTCAGGTGCACAGCAAAGTGATTTGGTGAGATATAGGTATATATATATTCCTTTTGAGATTCTTTTCCATTATAGACTATTACAAAATATTGAGTATAGTTCCATGTGCTATACAGTAGGTCCTTGCTGGTTATCTATTTGATATATATTAGTGTGTATATGTTAATCCCAAACTCCTAATTTATCACCCCCCCCTTTCCTCTTTGGTAACCGTGTTTGTTTTCTATGTCTGTGGGTCTATTTCTGTTTTGTATGTAAGTTCATTTGTATCATTTTTTAGGTTCCACATTTAAGTGATATCATATGTATTTGTCTTTCTCTGTCTGGCTTACTTCACTTAGTATGATAATCTCTAGATCCATCCATGTTACTGCAAATGGCATTATTTCACTCTTTTTTATGGCTGAGTAATATTCCATTGTATATATGTACCACATCTTCTTTATTCATTCCCATGTCAATGGACATTTAGGTTGTTGCTTCCATGTCTTGGCTATTGTAAATAGTGCTGCAATGAACATTGGGGTGTATGTATCTTTTCGGATTATGGTTTTCTCTGGACATGCCCAGAAGTGAGATTGCAGGATCATATGGTAACTCTATTTTTAACTTTTAAGAAACATCTATACTGCTCTCCATAGTGGCTGTACCAATTTGCATCGCTAATTATTAGAGAAATGCAAATCAGAACTACAGTGAGGCACCACCTCACACCAGTCAGAATAGCCATAATCACAAAGTCTACAGATAATAAATACTGGAGAGGGTGTGGAGAAAAAGGAACCCTCCTATGCTGTTGGTGGTAAGTTTTTAAAAATAATATTAGTTCCAAGCAGAGAAGCTACAAGTGTGGAAGTGGGAACAGAGATAAGAGGAATCTGACCAATGCAGACTTAATTGTCGGTAGGGCAGGAGGGCTGGTGGCCAAGGTCGTGGCAGGAACTGGGGATGCTACAGACAAGTATGTGAAGTGAGTGCCCAAAAAGGAGAAAAGAATCAAGACGGGAAGGAGAACTAGAGTTCTCTATGGGGTAACTAGAAATTCCAGACCATACCCAGTTATCTTTTCTTTTTGTTTCCTTTTGTAAAAATTCATATCAAAGCATGTCTTTCACTTGTAATAATTTCAGCTGCTACATAAAACACAAATCTCAGATAATATTCCCAGAAGGATATCTTATATGTAAATCTCCATATGTAAATATGTAAATTTAGAATCACGTTAAATAATGAATTGCCTCCAAAGTGCATCATCTTGCAATGATAAATAAAATTAATCTCTTCCTTTAACATTGTATAAATGTAGTGTTGATTTTATTTCTCAAATTCACATGTTCTCTGAAAGACTGCAGGGCATTGAATGAAACCATACTATAAAATCTGTAGGGAGAAACAGTGGATTTTAGTAATTTGACTAAACTTGTCATCGATTTGACTGATTTTGACTTTTTTTAACTTCCTGCATTTAAATTGTGAATAAATATTTTGCTACCTCTTGCAAGAACAAATAGAGTTTATTTACCACTGACTCTCATCAAAGAGAAATTTGACTTCCATGATTTAATGCTACTTTAAACAAAGAGAAAACTGCCAAAGCCTGTTTTATTTACAAAAATAACTTGTTTTGTTTAAGAAGTCACTTTATAAAAGTAAAACTGACTGTGAGCTCAGATGAGAAACATTAGTTTGTCTGAGGGGAAACCCACATACTTGCAGACACACTGAAAAATCCTAAACTAAAGTATACTGCATTTATATCACTGATATGTATTTTCTCTCATAATTCACGACTCTAGCTATTGAAAAAAAGTGCTCCTTGGATGTTGAACTAACTGTTATCCCTTATGGTGTACTTGTGTCCTCCAAGATAGATGCAGAGTTCTTTAGGATTATTAGACATTGCAAGATAGTGTGGGAGAAACGTCAAGATGAAGATTCTAGGTCCTAGGACAAAGATCTGATGGATTATTAAGACTTGTAACCTAATCAGAGTGCGTCCGCTGGAAAAGAATAGTGTAAGGGAGAGAAAAACACATGTTTTTAAAAGATGATGTAAAAATAACCATTGCTAAAATGTTCCACAGAGCGTTACCTTAAATAGCTAGCTAACTGTTCTTTGCTATTATCTATGAAGACCCACAGCAATGTATGAGAAACGGTGGGAGATTTATCTTCCAAGTCAATTCAAAGTAACTCAAAGCAGATACTAGATGGCCAATGAGCAAGTTTAGCTTTTATTTCTGTTAATTATGATGAAATTATCCAAACTTTTAGTTTTAAATCTTCTGCATAGTCTTTGTTTTCCATCCCTGTCTTTAGGCTGTCAATGCAATGAAAGCAAATAATTATTAAATATAAATGGAAACCCCTTTATAAAGGGATTTACTACATGTCAATTTCTTATAAATGTAATAATTCAATTCTCCCCTTTGTATTCTATAACATAACATATGACAAAAGTCATGCAATGTAATTCATGAGGGATAATTTAGTCTGAACTAAGGAAAAATCTCAATTATGGATTACCAGGAAAAATTCTCAGTGCACGGTTATCTAACATCTTGAGGAAACCCCTTCATCGAGCCTGTGTTAACCAACGGCGGACAAGTTCTGTGGGTAACTCAACTCCATCCCATCTTTCATCCCAAATATTGACAACTTTCATCCCCACCTCACAGAGTGTGCATGGTAAGATTACACAATACATAAAAATTCAAGAGCATCTTTTTATTCTTTGACAGGTCATCAGCCTCTACTGGTGGGATTTGCCTGTTATACCTAAGAGTTACCATTGAGTCCAACAAGTTCTCCTTTCCTGGAAAATTAAATATAATATCCCAGAGGTCCCACTTTTACTAAGGTAAAAAGGTGCATATGAGTCAAGAAAGCCCTGGCTTTTCTAGAGAGAAATAACTGTGTTCTTTTACATAGGAAGTCCACGTCCAGGTCCCTGGCATCCTAAGTTTGGGGACAGCTAAATCAGAACTGAGCTCCCTTGGACTCACTCACTAGAGAGAGAGAATGAGTCACGCTCTCCATAAATGTGGTTTGCATTTTATGGTGCCCTGTTAACGTGTTTCAAAATCTGATTGATGGGTACTCGGACAAACATACTGAAATGGGATCTAAACAGTAAGAACATGTTCTGATTACCAAACTGAGAGACAATGGAACAATGACATTTGTGATTTATTGTTGGGTTTTATTTCCTGGCACTCACTTCGGTGATGAGGTGATCTTTGTTTATATGCATTATGGGAACAATCCTTCCCCAGGGATGTTTAAGAGTGTGTTTATTTTTGTATAATAACTTCAGTGTTGTGAGTTCAGCTAAGCTTACTGCATCATACAGCGTTGTTGAGAGTGTATATTACACGTGGTTTTGTTTTTGTTTTTGTTTTTGTTTTAATCACGGGATAAAGAAAAGACAGAAAATAAGTTTAGACTGTTTTTTCCACTAATTTTTCAAAACACATGAACAAAGTTTATACTCAGGAAGGCAGAAAAGCAGAAGGTTATAAACACAGCCTATGGTGCCAGGAAGAGCTGGTTCAAATCCTGAGTCTGTCACTTACCAGATGTGTTGGAAGATGCCAGGCACCAAACTTTTCCAAGACTCACTTCCTCATCTATAAAATAGAGATATAAGAGTAAAAAATTTGTCTTGAGAAAAAAATGCAGATAAAATAAATAAAATGCCTGGCATGAATTATGCCTCAATAAATGTTAGTTATTATAGTAATAGTATTTTTATTTATTAAGAAATGATACAGGGACTTCCCTGGTGGCTCAAGTGGTTAAGAATCCGCTGACACGGGTTTGAGCCCCAGTCCAGGAAGATCCCACATGCCGCGGAGCAACTTAGCCCGTGCGCCACAACTACTGAGCCTGTGCTCTAGAGCCTGCGAGCCACAACTCCCGAAGCCCACATGCCTAGAGCCCGTGCTCGACAACAAGAGAAGCCACCACAGTGAGAAGCCCGTGCACTGCAATGAAGAGTAGACCCCGGTCGCCGCAACTAGAGAAAGCCCCCGCGCAGCAACGAAGACCCAATGCAGCCAAAAATAAATAAATAAATTTATTTAAAAAGAAAATAAAGAAATGATACAGGTTGTATACCCTTTGATTGGGTTAGTATCGATCCAAGAAAATGTAAAGAGAAATGTAAAGAGGTTTACAAAAGAACGATTACAGAAAATGGACCTTTAGCAGAATAAATCTTTTCACCCGAAATAGGAAATGAAAAAATCACAATTTTGAACTTGTCTCTTTGAAGAAACTTCAGATCCTTCCAATTGTAAAATCTGTATGAGAGAACGAAAGCACAGCCTTTTCTACTCATTTGAACAGATATTCTTTTAAGTTGTGCATTTTGAAGGTCTTCATATCAAGAAACATGTTGCAATTAGCCAAGGCAATTACCACCCACTTACTTAGACCTAATATAGTGCTATGAGAACATTTTATAACAAATCTCCAGTGTAAATTAAAAATTAAGATCAGTCCTAGTTAGTTATAAGAAATAATAAACTTCATATTCAGTGTTTTAGCAGGAAAAGAGCAAAAATAGGTATGGAAATATCACTGTATAAGTATTAGAGTTCTGAGTAAAAGTTAAAAGCTTGCATTTTAAAAATTATCATTGCAAAGACATTTTGCTAATCACTTCATACAGTTTTACCATTGCAGAGAGATATTAAAATGTATATTTTTTTCTGCAAATATTCATTTGTCATAAGTAAAATATTAATGTATTGGGAGCTGAATTTTGAGAATACTAAGTATTTATATCTTTTATTCCCAATAAATTCTGGTACCAGAAATAAAGTAAACAAACTCTAAAAGAAACATAACATAGTCTCTTTCTGTCTAATAAATATATAATGGAATCCAAGCTTTATCCCTAAAATGGACCAAGCTTTATTAAGTTGGAACTTTTTGCTTAGTTTTTCTGACTAGGTCTTGGCATTACTAATGGCAGTGCCAAGCTTTATAAATTGAATTTTTTATATAACATGACAGATTCCCTAGGAATGCAAACTGTAGTCATAGACATGGGTCTATAATTCACACATTATTTTATTTTTTAAGATAAAAATCATAGACATATGATTCCACTTTCTAACGCAATGGGCCCCAACTTCTGAGTGATACATATTCTCACAGAGTAATGGACCTTCTGACTGGCCTCTCCTCCAGCACTTCCTTTACTACAACTTCTCACATGCAGAAGAAAAAAATGTTTCTAGCTTGCTCCTGTTAAACAGATAGAAATTACCATTGCTCTATTATCTAAGTATTTATTTTGTGTCTTCTCAAAAGGATAAACTCCAGTGGCAAATACACATTTAAATCACACAACATCCACATTTGAAGATGTCATTTGCAGCTGAAACCTCTAAATAAAAACTTTACTTGTAGATTATTTAAAATTTAGAACTTTTAAAGGTGGGGAGAGGGCTAAATTAGGAGTTGGGGATTAACATACACACACTACTCTATATAAAATAGATAAACAAGGACTTACTGTATAGTACAGGGAACTATACTCAATATCTTGTAATAACCTATAAGGGAAAAGAATCTGAAAAAGATATATATATATAATATATATATATATATATATATATATATATATATATATATATATATTTGCTGTACACACCTGAAACTAACACAACATTGTAAATCCACTATATTTAAATAAAATTTTTTTAAAACATTAGAACTTTTGCTCTTTGCATTTTGAAGCAGTTCACAGGAAAAAATAGACACATATGACGCTAGTCTACTGAATTTGAGAACTCTAAATTTTAACTACATTGTCTAGTAAATGGCGACTGATCAAGTTTCCGTTGGAGAAACTGATGCACATTGTTTGAATGAGTAATGAGAGAAATGAAAGCAAGTTTTCTTTCTTTCTGGAGCTCATAGCTCATGACTCCCAATCCCCCTTTTTATCATTAGTAAGTAAAGAGATATAAGTAAACAATGTAAATTAGAAACTATTGCTTCATTCTAAAATTCACTTATTTTAATATGTTAATGGCAAGGTACTATACAATAATGTAAAGACTTATTGCTAATTTTGTGTGTATAATAAAAGAATTAGAAGGATGAACACAAGACGAATGTGAGTTGAATGGAAAACAATTGATGATGTATTGTTGAGATATTTAAACTCAATCAGGATAGTGAAGATCTAGAGAACTAAGCCAACTTAGAGGCAGTGTGTGACTAATGTAATAAACTGAAGCAAATTCAATAAAAGTTTTGTTTATTACCTTTTCTTTAATTTTTTCTAGATCCCAAACAATTATTAGACTATAGATCTTAAAAAAAATAAAACCTATAGAGTTGTTCTAAAAATGTTAATTGCATAAGCTTATATTTCAATATCTGCTTACATAATTCATATATGAACATGTGAACACTTATGTACAAGAAAAGATAATGATTGAATTTCATTGTTGTTATCAATTCCTGGTAAAAGCAGTATAAACATTTGAGAAATTCAAAGTAAATGCACTTCAGTGAAAGGCAAGGACAAATTTTACCATGAAAATTATTCATATGCAATATTATATATCTCATATCAATGTCTTATTCCATAAAAATAGCTACGTTAGGCTTTGTATGTAAATATTTAGAACAAATACATTTGCATGACTCCATTTTTGTCCTAAGGATTGAATACAAATTGCATTTGTTTAAAGATGTTTATTTAAGTTCAATTTTAACAAACATATAATTTTGGGTGAAAAGTATCAAGCAATGAATTTCACATATTATACAGAGAATAATCCATGTTGCAAAATCATAAACACCATATGAAGATAACAAGATAGGCTTTCTTGAAATTTTAAATTAGATTAAATAAGCTTGAAAGATTGTACTAAATGCTAACATATGGAATATAAGATTTCCAAATGTTAATTTAGTTAACTTTCTTATAGTAACTATACACACCTACTATTTTATGTCTATTTCTAGAAGTAACATAGTAAACTATAAGATATATTTCAGTAGAACAAGGAGGCCATCTTGAGGTCATTCTAGAAATGTACATGTTATTCTTACACAGAGCCCACACACAGTTTATGATTTAAAAAAATACAACCTTTGAGCAGTTAATATTTCCCGTATAAAATGTTATGTTTCTTAAAAAAAAAAAAAAAACCCAAAAGGCAAAGTTTCTCAAGAGCATTTAGATTTACTTGAAAGCATCCTCTCTCTCTCTCTCTCTCTCTGCCTCTTTGTTTCTGTCTGTCTGTCTGCCTCACACACACACACACACACACACATGCACACACACACAAAGACTACAAAGAAGTTGTTTTTTGCTGAATGATGGATAAAATTTAAAATAAGTATAAGACTGTACAACATGCTTCAGCAAAACTGTCTTAAATATTTTTCTACAGTTGTAAAATAGAAGCTTCCCACAAATATTGGTCCATGCACTTCATTAATCCATTGTAAATCTATTTTGCCTTTCTAGTTCTAGAAAAATAGAAATAACATGTTTTATGAAACACTTCATTAATCCATTGTATATCTATTTTGCCTTTCTAGTTCTAGAAAAATAGAAATAACATGTTTAATGTGAGGTTTTGAGTTGCCCCATGTTTGCCTTCTCCTATGCACTTTGAGTTAAAACTGGGCTCGCTGGACCATTGGCGGAATGTTCTGGCCCCTCAGGGCCACTTGCGGGTTTGGAACTTTCATCCTCTTTATTTCCTTCAGGGGTCTTATCCAGGGCACCAGGTGGGCTCACACAGTTGGCATCCTGCTTTGCTTTGTCCACTTCATTATCAAATTCAATTTTATCTTCTTGTTGGTTGTTTTTCTTCACCTGCCCATTCTGGGCAGGGCAGATGCTAGCAATGACGTCATACAGGAATTGGTATTGCTCCTAATAAAGGGAAGAAGGAAGGAATTACATAAAAGAGGTTTATGTCATTATTTTTACATCAGATGAAATTTAGCAAGACTTAATCCTTTACTTGGGGAAGACCTGGGTATCAGAAAACAATTCTCATGTGTTTTCATAAAAAGAACATTTTAAATGGTTCACCCTCCTTACAGTTCTAAAGGACTGACTGCAGGGCAATCTTCAGAATTTACCTTGTAGCCACACCAAACTGGTGCTCGGCCCCCTCGCAGGCCGTGTGGGGTGTCTCATTCCTAAGCTTTTGCAAAGGAAGCCATTTTTGGTGCCCACCGTCTTGGTTCATGCCTACGTATCATTTAGCATCAGATCAGTAGTCACCAGCTTCAGGAAGCCAATCTGATCCCCTTGGGTTAAATTCAGTGCCCTCATTCATATTCTTCTAATAATTTCTCTGTCATTTCACTTACTACATTGTTTATTAAATGTCTGCCTTTTCCTCACACTAAACAATGAGTCTCTTAATGGCAAAACACATAGCAGGCACTCAATATACTTTTAACATCAGTACATGCAAGCTCAAGGTCATACATAAGTAAAAGCCGCCTATATTTGAGTGAGTAGTTAAGTTTACTTTGTTACTAATTCCCAGACCATCATCTGTGGTCACTACCACTTACAGGGGACACAGCTTGGATTGATTACGACAATGCTCACTCGTTATCCTCTCTGTATCCACACTTCTTTGCAAGGTGACTTTGCAGGCCCTTTGAGTCTACGACCCCATGCCCTACACCTGAGCTGGCCTTGTGATTTGTTCAGATAATAAAATGCAGAGGAAGGCATGTGCCAGTCCCAAGCCTTGGCTCCAAGGGGTCTCACTCTGCCCCTACGAACCCTGCTGCCTTTATGGGAATGTGTCGGGCTAGGCTTCTGGATGACGAGAGACGTGGGATCCATTCATCCCCATTGCCACAGCTAAATGCCAGCCAACTGCCAGCCTAGTGGCAATCAAGGTCCTTTTGGACAAGCCAAATCCCAGTGGACACAACAGCGACAGCACACATATCAGTGAGCCTGGTCCAGGTTGGCTAAGCCTAATGTGATCAGCAGAACTATTCAGCTGATCAAACATATCATTGAATTATAATAAACGTTATTTTTTTTCAGTCTCTAAATTTTGGGGTGGCTTGCTACACAGCAACACAAATTGATACAGGATTAAAGGTGGGGGAACTGAGGGAATCCATGAGCTTTTAAAAAAATGTTCTTCAAGAGCCACCACCACAGAGTGTTGGCAAACTCCAATTAGGTCTCTGATGTATACTAATAATAATTCAATGTGAATTATCATGTGAAATGGAATTTAAAAGAGAAGACTAGAAAAGTAAATAGAAAAGAAGTAATGGAAAGGAGAGGATCAGAAGTGGGGGAGGGGAGGGAAGGAGCGAGAAGAAATCGTCAAAATAAAAATGCAAAACTTGTTAAAAGCAATGATGAGGTATACTTACAAATGTGGGAACCATTCCCGGCCTAGCTTTGCGTAGAGATTTTACTGCTTGAAAAACATCTATCACCTCTTCTGTTTCTGCGCTTTCCAAGAGATTTAACAAAGCACAAAATATTCCTGTTTGCTGAGATCCATCTCTAAAAAAGAAAGAATAGATTAAAAAAAATTCTACATTACATGGAGAAAGTGACATTGGAATAAAAATTGAAAGAGCGAGACAAGAATACATGCTTCACTTTATGTTTACTGTAATTAATTTTATTCCAGTCTCTTAAGAGCAAAGCATTTCTGCTAAGTGCATGTTTTATGCAAACTTTTTCAATTTGGGAATATAATAATCCTTTAGTTTAAGAAATATTTGTCGTAAGCTTTAAAAATATACTTTCTTCTATTAGTACTTTACCAATTATAATGCACTTTAATTTACATCTGAAGTTGTTAAGACAAATATGATAATATCCGCCAGATAGATGAGGATACTGAGATTTAGGGAAGATAAAGGCATGGTTAGAAACTGATGAAACCAGAAATACTGGACCTGATATTTTGTAAATTACTAAACCACATGCTTTTTCTCCTCTCTTCTGCCTCTCCAGTGCTTTTTACAAATGTTAACACTTCTGCACCAATAGAAAAATGATACCTAGTGAAGTTACTAATTAAAAAGAGGGCAACCAAATTACTTACCAAACTGTGAAAGGTATGTTAGATTATAATAAAAATTCAATTTAAAGAATATGTTAATAGCAGAACTTTATTTATTGTACATAACAAGGAACATATAGTAGGTATTCAGCCATGCCATTCCCTAAGAAACACATACAGTTTTAAAACCTAAACTTCCCTTATTTTTCTTTCCATGTAAGTTTTACCTTTGAAAACTCAAATAAATGCCAAAAAGTAATATCTGTCTAAGGTCTTGATTATAGCGTATACAATTCTAATAATAATAATGAAGGTTTCTGAAAAATTCTAAAAGCCCTTTGCTAGATTTACATTTCTCATTTTACTTTACTATTTTTCATTTCTAATTTACTTTACCATTTTTTATGCAAACATTTTATATCACACACCCTTCTTTCAATATCTCTTATTTAAGGTGGATGTCTATCACAGATGAAAGTAAGTGTCTGCATAACAGAAGTTAATCAAATCAAGTATTATTATGTATATTATTAAAATCTTTGCCTTTGGGGTCCGTTTAGTGAGTCAGGTGATGGGTTTCAAATCGAAGCTGCTAAACATTGAGATTTCAGTTTAATAAATAGCTTAAGATATGTTTATTGGAGGCAAAGCATTCAGTCTTCTGGATTTTACTGACGCCTAATAGCATGGCTCAATGCACTAGGCAGAAATAAAATGCAACATCCATCCATCCGTCTGTCCTTGCATCCTTCATTTCATTCATTTATTCGTTCATTCAGGACATGTCACATTCCAGGTTCACAGCCTAACAACACTGTACTAAAATATAATTATTTCTACTGTATTTCTATAATAGTTATGCTGTGGGAGCACATGGGAGAGAGTGACCGACTCCCTAAGAGGCTTCCACTGCGGTCATACATTTTTATCTGTTAGGAGGAATAGAATTTAACAGAAGGTGCAAACCAAGAGGTCAAGAAGGATGCTGATTTTTAGCGCACATCCCATCGAATCCCACCCACCTGCAGTGAATGAGGAGAGGCACATTCCTGTGAAACTTATTCCCTTCGGTGGAATTCTTCTTGGGAAGTTTCTGTTTGAGATTCTGAATCATTGAGATTAATTCTTTGGGCTCCACGGGCAGTTCTTCCCCATTCCAATTATTAAATTGGTACTGGTACACAGTTCGTGGATCTTTCCTCTAAAACCAGAAGGGAAGGGAACATGAACTCGAGTGAAGCTCAGCCCATCTGATAAGTTGATAGTCATGTTTTCCTCACAGTTACTTTCATTTAAATCATTTAAAATTTTTATTCTCAGAACATTATAGAGAGAGTTGCTTTGTGTTCATAGAATGGTTTATATTAGTTTTTCAACCAGATCAATTACCCCAAAGATACATACTCCTGAAATTGTTTGTATACCTTGGAATGTCTCAGTTCAAATGCACGGATGGTATAGGCTGAAGATTTATTGGTGTCCTTCATATGAACTTCTACGTCTCCATATGTTTGCTTTCCTTCCTGCCAGTACTGAGAACAGGCTTCCTAGAGAAGAAAGAACATGGTTCAACATCACCTGCCCAAGGGTTCTGTTTGTTTTTAAATGCACTCAGAGTACCTCTCTCTGTCTTTGCTCTATCCCTGTCCTCTTTCTCTTTTCTTCCCTCTGTTCTATTAAATTTGAAATTACAACTTGTGCTCTAAAATGGAATCTTAATCATAAAGATCTAAAATCTATTTGAAGTATGTTGGACATCCATTCAACAAATACATGGTGTTGCCTTGTGCAAATCAAGGGAACCTAGGGAGAGCCGAGATGGCCAGGACACCACAGGTACGGCTCTGCCATCCCTGGTGTAGATCTCAGATTCATTTTTCCCTTCCTTCCATACCCTCACCATCATCTTTTCAAAATAGATGGACTGACTTGATGTTGGTCATGACCCCTGCAATAACTTAAGTCTCTCTGTTCCTCCAGGGATCCTTGGGGAAGGAGGTTACACCTCTTGGAGCTTTGTCTCTATCTTGTCTATATCAGTTGATTGAATATACAAGGAAAGGGTCAAATTGAAGAACAGGTGGATCACAAAGGTATTTCCTCCTTCCTTAAATGGTTTTCCACCAAATACAGTCCCACAGTTGCTGACCATGATAGGCATTCCTGCCCACACTCCCGTTCCATTTCCTGACTTTCCCAATTTACATGAAGGAAAAGATTGCTAGAATTCCACGTTGAAAATCTGAACATAGATTTCTTTTTTAAAAAAGACAAAACAGAAAGATTTTTAAAAAAAACTATTTTCTATGTACAAGGGTACATAGGGAAAAGAGAGAGAGAAAAAGAAGGCATATAGTATAATGCATACTTATGAGAATATTTATTAAATAAGCTTGAACATATGTCAGACAATGTGTTAGGTGCTAAAACTAAGATGTACTGCCAGGTAAATTTTGATAATTTGAGGTATTCGGAAAGGCTCAAATACATGTAACAGGCATTAGGCAGAAGATCAAGTTAGATCTCAGGTTCGCCTCCAACTAGAGAATTTTATGACAATAAATATTACGTGGATATAAAGAAGACAGGATTGAGATAAATTTTCCGGAGTTTTATCGTTCTAGAAGAACGGGATCAAAATGGGAAGAGAGGGCACATTCAGATACATGGAATGTCAGAAAATCAAGTCAGTGAGGAGAACGCAAATGATGTGTCAAGATTCAGTCAGTAAATCTACTTGTCCAGGGTGGAAAGTATGGAAAACATAAAAATATGAGGAAAATGGAAAGATACATAGAGCCCGATTATTGAGGGTCATAAATATCAGACTGAGGCGTTTGGTTTCTATCCTGAAAAAAAAAAGGAAAATGTGACTGTTTGTTGTTTTTAGCAGAGGGTGGCACTGAGATTGCTGTGCATTATATGATCCGTGAGCATTAGGCAGGGCTGGTGAGGGGCAAACAGGAGAGAGGGTCGGAACCCGGATGCAAAACTTTGGAGGCCAGCGCTTGGATGGAAAACGGGGAGAACGAACAAATGGAATTGTGTGACAGAGGGATCAAAAGGACTCAGGTATAACAATCAAGTAAGTAATCCAAGAATGAAGAATCAGATTTTAGAACAGAAAGACTTAAAAGCTTCTTAAAAGTACAAACCTCGTCTCCATTCTTTAGCTCTGTCAGCATAACAATCACCTTGACTTTTCTTTGGAATATCATTTGCCAAAAGTCACCAATGGTCTCTTTCAGTGGTCCCTGAGCTGCAATCATCACTTCAGGTTTCCAATAACTCTTTAAAAAAAAAATAAAGGTGAGACTTAGTTACTTGTGCTGGAGAGAGAACAGTGGATGCTTAAAATAACCGTTTGAAATTACAGTCACTTAATTTGATATCAATGCTGTTACCTAAAATTAAGATGCTTAGGTCCAATCCTGTGATAAACCATAGTGGAAAAGCATATAAAAAAAGATTTTATATATATATATCTGAATCACTTTGCTGTACAGCAGAAATTAACATGACATGGTAAAGCAACTATACTTTAACTTTTTAAAAGTGAAAAAAAAAAAAGATTCTTAGGTCCAAAAAACAATGTGCTATGTATATATAAGATATTTACTTAGTTAATGATAATACCTGGCTAATAGTGTGAAATCAAGTTTAGAAGATATTATTTTAGAAAACTAACAATTTTTCCTTCCAAAAATATCATTTTTTCCACTGGAAAGCTTAATGTGATGGTAAAAAGAAAAAAAAGCATAAGCATTTCAAGTTATCTTCATCATGTCTCTAATTTGTTTATATATTCTTCTGCTATCTTATAATTAATATTCTATGAATACATATCAATATTTTAAGAAAACTGGGAAAAGAAATAAATTCAACTTAGTGTACATGCAAAAAGTATTTACTGAATTACTGAAAGTTCCTTGTTTGAATTCTCAGTGTATCAAAAAAAAGGTATGTGACACAGACTCATTTAAATACTCAGAAAATCTGAATGAAAAGTCTTTAACTATACAAATATGCAAATGTGGGTTTGCTTACAATTTGTGTATATGAGTAAGTATAAACATTTTCAAATACTTGCTTTTGCTGAAAGGTCATTATTTTTCAAATTATATTATAGTCATATTTGCCATAAACTGTAACTAACAGCATTGTTTTGTTTTGTATCGACTCATTAGGTTTTAACGTGTGAGTGTTGCAATAAGTTAAGATATAGCATTAAAAGTGGAAACTCTCATGGCAATCAATACATAGTTATGGTCAAGCTCATCATTCTTTTATAGAATCACTTAATGCATGGCCATAATAACATACATATATTTTTTAGAGCCGGACCTTGGGTTTCGGAAGCATAAGGACCTACCATTACGAAGGAGGCGTTGATGTATTTGCTCGTCTCCTCCGAGTCACTCTCATCGTCAGAGGACTCATCTGAGTCGTGCTCACTCTCCTTGCTCATCTCCAGTTCATGTTTAAGTGTTACTCTGTTAAAGTCATCTACGCAAAACAAAGTAGCAGTCAGTCTTCCCTTAAAGGCCTAATCCGTGCTTGATCGTCACGCGGAAATTAGAAAGTCACTTAGGAGTGACAGATTGCATGATGTACATGTATTGATCTACAAGGAATGAGATCCTGCTCCATTTTTATTGATTAACAAATTATTTTCTAAAAGCCTAATAGAAAGAAGATCCCAAGAACGTTCCAGGAAAAAATACAGGCCATAACTCTATGTCATAATGTTCCATACGATTATGCAGTCTTTGATACATATACTTTAGATTTCCATGGAATATCATCATTCTGATGGATAAAAATTTTAAAAATACATCTATGTTAATAAAATACATAGCTTAAGTAAAAACCTAATTTCTCAATTATATCATATTAACATTCAATTAACAATCTTAATTAAATGGGTATCTCAGATAATTATGTCAACAAGAAAAGTATTTAGTCCATAATTTCTCACTGTTTCTCAATTTCTTTCATTTATAATAACCTGATCAAATGATCTGATTAGCTACATCACCATCAGTTCCATAGTTTAAACTATATTCATAAGGACCTCTTCAGTAATTAACTAGGTCAGCCATGCATTGATTCGATTTATTTCGTTGTCCAGCTTATTACCTTGGGTTATATTTTCTCCATGCTAGTTTTAGCGTAGGCAGCTGAATAAAATTATAGTTGTACCAGGTGTGGTCCTATCAATATACTTAAGTAACAAAATTCAAGTCTTGAAAATGATGCTTATTTTGATCTGTTAAATTTGATGATTTATAGTATATTTCCCGTCTACTTTTAACCTCCTTGGTGTAAGGAAGGGATAAACAGAAAACATAAAGGGAATAAAAGGATGTAATTTTGCTATTTAACAATTACCCTGGAGTAAATAACTGCAATAAACTGAAGATGAGAGAAAACCGGTAAAGAGGACTTGGCTTTTTTTCCCCCAGATTCAGAGGTTACATCTTTCTGAAAACCCATTTCTGAACTAATTGGTACAAAGAAAACACAGAATATTGTCTGTCCTCCAAAGTCCATTGTAAATGTCTGGGGTTCAATGTATTTGCTACAACTAAAATTCAAATAGCCTATAACTATTCTCTACTGTCAAGCAAATGTTGAAAACTTGCTTCCAAATGGTTTGTGTGTGTGTCTCACATTAAACAAATTCAAAAGAGAGCTTCACTTTATCTGATACAAAAAATAAAATAAGCTGCATACATGGAATGATGTTAGAATTCCTGTTTTTACTCTTATTTTCTTCTTGATTCCCAATGTGCTGTATCCTCCAGCTCCTATATGAAGGAAGTCTCTGAGGGGGGGAAAAAAAAAACAGAAAAGAAAACTCCTTTAAAAAGTTATGTATTGGCTTAGTTTATTACTGTAGTTTATTATTGATGCTCCCTAAAGAAAAGAATTTCACCAGGTTTTGTGAAATTTGCTTACCTTCCCTAAGGGCACAATTTTTAAGTTTGCCTCTGAATTTTTCTTTATAATTGCTCAGGTATTAAGTACTTTGACATGGCGAATTTGAACATATACAATTATATAACAGAATGTGTTTCCCGGTTAAGAGGTGCTGGATAGCAAAATAGTATGGTTTATTCTTGTATAAGTTGAAAGCACTGCATAGATGTTGATTATTCTCCATATTGCAAAAGCAATGGTAAATTATTTTAAATGATCCAAAGTAAATTCTCCAGACGAAGCATTTGCCGAAGACTAGGCTCACGCTTCAAATAATCAATACCTCATTTCTTTAAGCCCTCCAGACTCTCTCCCTCTCCCTCGCCGTAGCTAATCAGTCGACAAGACCTATCATTTCTCCGGGTGGAGCTCTCAGATCCTTCTGCTTTTCTCTCTTCCTACTTAGTTCAATCTGCTTTCATTTCTCACTTGAAAACATCAGCAGTTTTTTCACTGGCCTCTTTATCTTCAATCTCACTTTCTCTAATCCTTCTAAAACACAAAACAGAGCAGGTCCCCCCTCAGGTTCTTGGCAGCTCCCCATCTTTGTTAGGAAGGATCCAGCATCCCACGGAAAGCCTGTCGGGAGATGCCCTTGACTGTCTCTGCAGCCTCACCGCCTGCTGGGACCCTCTGCACTGCAGCCAAACCTACTTCCCCCAGCCTTGGAAGGCGCTAAGCTGTCCTTTAACTCTTGGCAGATTCTCAGGTGTGTTTTCTGCCTGGACTATCCTTGTCCCTTTTTCTCACTCTGCTAACCTCTACTCACCCTTTAGATATCTGTTTACTGGTCAATCTCTACTGGAAGATCTCCCTGCCTGCAGTCTTCTCTTCCCAATAAATAACTTAAATAAATATTTTTCAAGTGGATGAATAACCTAAACTGAGAGAGCTCATCATACAAAGTTCAGGAAGATTATACACACACATTATACACATATATGTGTGTGTATATATAGGTATGTGTGAATATGTATTGTATATAAATGTTTCGAAAACTATGGTGACTTCTTTCAAACTAAATATGGAACCTTGTTTCAAATCACACTCCAGCCTCTTCATTTCTTAGCCTCTTCACCTCCTATAATATTCCTCCTCTCTTCAGACATCCACGTTCCCCACTCCACTTTTGTAGGTAGATTTCATTCCAAAGATTGCATCACTTTAAAAATTATGACTTCAACCATCCTTCCTATGGAAAATTACCTCTATTCTTCCTAGTCATTTATTCTAGTACCTCCAATCCAGCAATCTGCAATCCTATGAAAACCTTTATCATATTGTTTTTACTCCTTTCTCTTTTTCCCTCATGTCTTTCTGTGGCCAATACGCTCTTTATCGTCCACACTATATCATTCATTTGCAAACACCCTTAGAGCCTTTGCCTCCCAACTTTCAATTATTCACTTTAAAAGATTCTAGATGGGTTTAACCCAACTATACACAGCTCTAACCCCAATGTTACTGTAGGAAACAAAAACAAAACAAAACAGAAAACCGACTGGCTCTCTTTAATTTCATGACCATAAATTTCAAAAGATCCAACAGTAATTCTGGCACCCCTACCACCTTTTCCTGGGAGATTGCTTTCCTACTTTGATAGAACTATTTCACATGCTTTTCTCTTTCTCAAGCACAAGGCCTTCTTTGCCCTACTCACTTCTGTCCCCCTAAACTCCCAACCAATGATCTTACTTCGTATTCTCTTGAGAAAAATAAGGCAATTAGACAAGAACTGCCTCGACTTCCCGTCACTAATCTACCAACCAACCTCCATCTCTACCCTCACTTTCTACCTCCCTTTCTGCTTAGATGGAATAATTTCACTGTTTCTATGAGAGCTGTGGTCACTACCTGTCTGGATCACACTCACTCCCCATGTCCACATACAAATCACTTTGATTCTTGTGCCTAGAATTGTACTCAGTACAGAGCACAGACTTAATCATATTTGTTCAGCCAAAGAATTTACCCTTTTTTTAAGTGACCTTACATATGAATGTTTAAATTAAATCTATAAGTGTTTTAAACAGTGTCTGTCTATATGCAGTATAGTGGGGTTAGTGTATTAAAGGCGGTCAATTTATCAGCTAAAAGAGCAAGAATAAGAAAACAACCCTCTATTGAAGACCGTGCCGGTAGCCTACTAGCTTTTCCATCACGGTGATTATCTCAAGCTCCACTCCCACCCCAGCCCCACTCTGATCCAAAACATTAAACGATTCTGCATTTGATTAAAATCACATTCCTGGTCTTGTCGTGAAACTCTCTGAATTGACCAGTTTGGTAGTTTACAGAAAGATTCAATAAACTGAAAATCATAGGTGAAAGAGAAAAGTTACAGAACATTTTTTTGACAACTGAGCAATTTGGAGATAGCTATGCCAACCCTCTGAAATCACAGTGAGCTACATCCTAGGTTAGTGTTCAGAGTAACTGCCTGATAAATAGCTTAGGACACACATATTTATCCTTTAGTTTCTGTCTACCAGCTCCAGCCAGTTCATGTTCCTAAGTAGTCATAAACTCCTCTAACTATTTCCTTTACAAACCAAAACCAGATGTATTTTTAAAGGTGAGATGCTACATTGCCTTTGGCGGGCCAATTTCGTGGCCATATACTATTATTTTGACACTTTACTTTATACCAGCTTAATGAAGAACGGTTGAAATGTTGGCTGTAGAATCAGATTTCTTGGTTTCAACAAGTTTCCTATGGAATAGCTGTGTGCTTTCAGGCATTTCTCTTAAACTCTGCGTGTCTTAGTTCTCTCATCTGTGCTCCATTTCATGGCAAAGCCCAAATACAAGAACTATGTCAAGTGCATAGGACAGCACTGGAAAAGAAATAGAGGTTCAAGTTATCGGTAATGGTGCTCTTGTCATCACTATTGTTACCTGGAATTCAGCCTCCAGTGGGGAAGGCTCACTGGGTGGATCTTTTTTCTTCATGTTAGACAGATATGGATGTAACTCAGACAAGCTCACTTCTGTTTCTCCAAACTGATTGTATTCCACCAAGGCCTGATGGATCAAGATGTACTGTGCCTACAGTTTCAAGGAAGAATATAGATAATTAATTGATAACTTAAAGTCCTATAAATCACATTTAAATAAATTCTACATTCCCATAATTTTGCTCATATGGAGACAAGGTATGGAAAAGAAAACTGATATCTGTAACATTTAAACAATCTGGAAGTTAGCTCTCATGTTTCTCTGGGATATAAGCAAATTCCATCTCAGATTTTTTTTCCAGAAAAAAAAAAAAAAAGCTTGGTAAATAGATGAGGCATCTACAAGGTAGGGCATAACTTATATCTCATCCCTAACACTTAAAAAACATTATCTGTTACTTCCGTCTGTGACTAGTATTGAGTCAGTAAGTTAAATTACTAATATATAAAACTATAATAAGTTTCACACTATAGCTGAGAAAGAAAAAAGCAGGTTGATATTCCATAGAACACATTTTTTAAAAGAGTTTCCTAGAACCTTTTAATAGAGAAAATTATTCTAAAAAGCACAATAGGCCAAACCCATATTTAACAACTCCTAACCTTTTATCATATTTGAATCCACCATTTTTAAATAAATGACATATTTCTGATAAAACTCAAGCCTCTTTAACACCACCTCTAGTCCCCTGAGTTTGGTTGTAGTATCCTTCCACTCTATTGTGTTTTTCCACAGGAAATAATTTCTTTTATTTTTCTCGTGTACGATCTGTTTTTATACTTCTACACTAATATCTATGTATTTATAACATTGTACATTTTTATGTCCTTTCTTAACAATGACATAAATTGAATTGTATACGTTTCATCTGGTGACTATATTCACTCACTGTTTTCATCTGAGCATCTACCTACACAGAGAGCTACAGACCTAGATTATTCCTATCAATCGCAGCAGAGCATTTGTTTACAAAGAGTCCATATGTCCACATTCTGTTTGCTCATTCCCATATTGATATATATTTAAGTTTTCCATGTTTTTGTTATTCTAACAATGCTGAACACAATGAACATTCTTGAACATGTTTCTAGTTGCACACATTTGCAAATGCTTCTCTCGGTTATATACATACATGTAGAATTGCTGGGTCAAATGCAGACAATTTTGATAATAACCATCACTTACAATTACTGACTACATGCATCTTCCAGGGACTTTCTAAGTGCTTACTTGGATTACCCTTTGTGTCTTAACTTTGTAAGGTAAATACTATCATTATCTCCATTTTACATATGACTTAACTGAGGCACGGGGACATTAAACACTGGTAAAATGGTGCACAGTATTAAGAATAACAAGCACGATTTGAAACTGCTACATCTAGTTCCCAAAACCAGGCTCTTAACCACTGTACCATCTTATTCTTGGCTCCCCAGTTTTAATTTTATGAGATGCTGCCAAACTGGGTTTTGGCATTTAAAAATTTTTCCCAATCTGATATGTGTAAGTGCTATTTCATTATTTTTTTAAATACATTTTATAGTCATCCTCCTTCCACAGTACTCTCAGCCACTAATGCAAAATGCTTCTAACTGCAATTGGTGCTTTAGTTTTCAGGAAATTAAAAGAAAACAATTTTCACCCACTGTTCGAGGTGGAGAAGAATTTGGATTTCCTTTAAGATCACTACTCCCACCACAAAAAGATTTAAGCCAAAAGGCAAAAGTGAGGATAGTGACTGCAGCCTGAAACATACCTCCACCTGAACCATCAGGCACCTCTGTCGCCTTAGCTTGACGACATAGCCATAGACATCCACCTTGCTCTCCGCCTCCAGGCCTTCTAACATGGCGTCAATTCCAATATAGGTGCCTGTGCGTCCAACACCAGCACTGACAAAACAAATGAAAAGGTTGAAGGTATGATCGATCACGGCAGGAAGATGAATGGAAAAGCCAGCAAGGGTGAAGCAGAGAAAACAATGTCATTTTCTCCTCATAGATTGTTTCTCAAAGTAGCAATTGCCAAAGAGGAGGGTGGCCCTAACACCACAAGGAGTGAAAATTTGAACAGCCCTGGTGCTTTTGGTGGAGGTCTTTATTTACCTGCAGTGCACCACGACGGGGCCACTGAAGAAGTTGCTGAAAGCGTTCACTCTCCTGCGCAGCTTGAGGAGCAGGTGAGGGTCTTCGGGGACCCCATGGTCTGGCCAGCTGGTGAACTGAATGTGGGTCACTGCTCTCCCAGTTGCTTTTTCTTTTCTCTAACCAGGGGATAATATTTTTTTTTAGATGATTTTTTTTCTCAAAGCAAACTATGGGACATAAGTAGATGGAAGGGAGGAACAGTACAGAAAACTCCTCGTGCAAGTTCTTTTTCATTCATGATTACATTTTCCTTTCCAATGAATAACTAGGAATTGAGACATCACACAGGACTGGCATGCAGCAACCAGTAAGCAATTACTTACCAGGAAGGTAAGTAACATATGGTTAAGTGTAGCTGAAACCACTAGGAACTTTCATGCTGCCAAGCCAAAAACAAACAAACAAACAAAATAAAAACACACAGAACAAGGGGATTGGTGAGTGGTTGTGAAAAGATACAAAGTAAAAGCCATTCTCACAGCTGTTTGAAATACTTCTGCTTGGTAGGAAGACAAACAGGACTATTGTCATATGAAGAAAGTCTGATTAATTATTTGATTAATGCTATATTTCTCATATTAGAAGTGTCAGCTCGACTGTAGAGAGAGAACTGAGGGAAGTCAGCTCCAGATTAGAGCTCATGTCTCTCCCAGTTTCAAGGTAAGCACTAGAAGATGCATAATTCATAATTCTCTGACCAAGTATGAAGAAGAACTACCTACATTTAGATAATAGAAGAAACAAACAAACAAACAAACAAACGTGGTTGGTTTTAATTTTCAGATAGGAAATAACTGAGTTAATGAAGAATAGTAATGTCAGACTAATCAACATAACCAGAATGGTATTGGCCTCTACATTCCTGGCTTTAGTGCATCATGTCTTTGGCCATGAACCACTGGTGGGATTGTCCCACAGCCTTCCAAGGGCATAGTTGTTAGTGATGCCACAGGGCCTTAGAAGGCCTTGGGAGAAATAGGCAACTGGTATTTTTTTCTTTCACAAAAGGTATCTGGTTCATATGGAAATTTAGATTTAGATTACTGAGAAAACCTCCAATAAATGGAATTCAGAGAAAATTTCAACCTTATCTATAAAGACTTCCATTTTTTAACATCTTTATTAAGATATTTTCACATTTCTTTAAAGTGTAAATGTTTAAAGTGTAAATGTACACTTTAAAGTGTAAAGAAATGTTTCACATTTCTTTAAAGTGTAAATCTTTATATTCACAGAGTTGTGAAATCATTACCACTGTCTAATTATAGGGCATTTTCATGACCCCCAAAAAGAAACCCATACAGATTAGCAGTCACCTCTATTCCTACTCTACCCACCTCAGTCCCAAGCAATCACTAACGAACTTTCTGTCTCTATAAATTTGACTATTCTAGACTTTTCATATGAGCAGAATCATATAATATATGAGAAGACCACCATTTTAACTATTATTTAAGGTCACGCTGACAATTTTCTTTTCTGAACTAAACATTTTATCTCACCTACAGAGTTAGAACTTTAGACTTCTTACAGTAGTCTTTGTGCCATTTGTATATATTTTCCATAATGGTAATAAACCCATTGAGACGAGGGACTATTTTATCATTCATTCAATAATTCAGTCATCCATTTAACACAATTGATGAGCTCTTTATACTTCAAGGGTCACAGCATTATAAACACTTTTGATGTGATGTGGACAAACACTATTTTCACTAGTGACTTAACTTGACCCTGTTGGCTTGTATTATTGTTCTAACCCAATTCTTCCTCCTGCACTTCATTAAAAAATAATTTTCCAGATATATTTCAATGTCTCACATTTAATATTCCATAATTATATTTTTAGACAAACAGTATGAAAATTAAAATTATGTCATAAAGCAAACTCACATTTGCAATGGTCAACTTCTGAATGATGTAATCCGGGCATCTTTTGTGCTCATTGATCTCTACAATCACATCTCCAAAAACCCGGCTGCCCTCTTCCATCGACGGCCAGTATAATGCACACTTGTTCTATATTTTAAAAAATCATTAATGATTCCAGTTTTTCATGTAAATGGATTTGTTAAACATTCATTGTAAAACAAAAGAAACAAAAATGTATTCTTTGAAAGTCTCAAGACATTTTTATAGTCTCCTGTAAACTGCGATGCTTGGAAAGTATTCCATTTCCCATTAAGTGCCCTGAAGTATTTCCTTCATACGACGCAGCGGAAGAAGGATGATCTTCCCAGGCTTAGCTGCATATTAAATGGGGACGTGCTTGGTGGTCAGCAGAAATGATGTGGTTGCGTGTGGTTAATTTCAGGCTGGGGGATGGGGAGGCTTTCACGCTTCCTAAAGTCACATTACATGCATTTTCATCTATCTGCCCAAGGTCTGTGTGTTTCAAGCGTTCACAAGTACTTGTGAAATCAGCCCACAGAAGTGTACTGAACTTAAAATAATACTGCAACAAACTAGGAATCACATAGGAGTCCAGCAATGAAGCAGAAACATTTAAATTTTATACTTATATACAAATATTTATATATGTGCATATTTAATTTTTCTACAAGTATGAAATTTTAAATCAAGTGTTATACTGATTCAAACAGAGAATGGTCTGTTTTGTCATCAAGCACATACATATGTGCCTTTTCAAAATGCAATTCAACACTGTCTTTTCCTAACATCCAGCCTCCACCCTGTGAGTCCTGGACCTTCACCCTCTGAACCTTCTGGGTCCTTACCTTGTTCCCTTCTTCACATCGAGTGACCATGACAATAACCGTGGCTTTCTGTTCCCAGATCATCCTCCAGAAATCATCAACAGTTTCATCCCTGGGACCTAGGGGGTAAACAAATAAAAACTGGTAAGAAATATCTTCTTAAAAGTGCTATAAAACAATTTTTCAAAAAGAATGTTGGACTCTCAGAGAAATTACCTTGTGCAGCAATGTATTTCCTGGGTTCTTTGAAACCCTGTTCAAAACACACACAGAGGTATATCATTTACTGAGTGCTCAGTTATCCATTTACATGCAAAAGTGTGAGATAGGGAAGTTGCCTTAGATCTGCCATTTCTTGATTGTGTATTTCCCTGGGCAGTTTCAAATTAAAAGTGGGGTTTTATTAACTCAATGGCAGTTAACTGTGTCAAATATGTTAGTCAACATTTAAAAACAATATTCATGACCTTCATGGGTTTTTGCTATATACCCTAAACAATTTTTAAAACTAGATAGACTTTATCTTCATGTGGGAAGGTGCGGCAATTTATAAGCATAATACAGGCACTCCTATATTTTAGATCCTGCCAACCTTTATAGCACCATCTGCCAGAATTCGAACCTCCTTACCAGCCATAGAGATACTTTGGGGATTTTTACTCAATTTCTTTCAATAAATCATCCTGAGGTCAGCCCCATACTTCTACCTCTTAACGAGTGCTGGGATATACCGCTGATTACCTAGAATCCTTTTCTGCCACTCTAGATAAGAGATACAATAACTTTCATTTTATTACCTACAATGTCTGCTTTCTCCACTCCAGTTACCAAGGCAAAGAAGGAATAGAGACAGGTGAGACACTGTGCTAGTTTCTTCCAAATTATCTCCTACTCCTCAAACTTACCTCAGTGATCAGAAAAGCCTTTCAGAGAGATAACCTTTGCCCTTAGTTGAAATTCAGTCACGTGGGCCACAATAATTCATGATTAATTTTAGTAACTTCTTGAAACTTCTATCTCATGATATAGTATTATTCATACATTCATTTATTCAACAAATATTCATTGAGTGGCTACAGTCTGTCAAGTACCTATCTAAAATCTGGAGACATATTCTTTCCATGAGCTCCCAGGTCTGCTGGAGAAAAGTAAGTGTAACTCGATACTATAATTACCATATTTATTTGAACAGAAAATATAAGTTTTTTTTTCCTAGAGACTATCTAAATCCTTATAAAATCTGCTCTCAATGACTTTATTTTGAAGAACAAGTTATTGTTTGGAAAAGACACTACACAAAAAGTTGTTCAACGCTAATTGTGAAGGCCTGCAGTGGTCACCTACAGAATCAGTTAAAATAGAGGCCAAAATTATGACACAGTCCCAGTAATTATTTTTGGACTATGACCTCACATTTGAAAGTGTTAGTTGCCACTGTAAACAAGCCTTTTGAATATCATACGAACAAGAAATTGCATTGTGGATACCAAGAGCACATGTCAGGGCAAGAGGTATGTGTTGCTTGGGATAGGATTTATAGGGACAACATGAAACAAAGATATAAAAACTCTTTTTTTGTTGTTTTTTTGTTTATTTCTACTTTTTATTTTTATTTTTCTACTACTGCCTTGGGAGACTGACCTAAGAAAACATTGGTATGATTTCTGTCAGAGAATGTTTTGCCTATGCTCCCTTAAAGGAGTTTTTGGTGTCATGTCTTATGTTTAAGTCTTTAAGGCACTTTGAGTTTATTTTTGTGTATGGTGAGAGGGTGTGTTCTTTTTATTTTTTAATACAGCAGGTTCTTATTAGTTATCTATTTTATACATATTAGTGTATATATGTCAGTCCCAATCTCCCTACAAAAACTCTTATGCATCAAACAAAGTTGATGGGAAGTAGGACATTGTACAGGTTAGAGGGCTGTCTCCAGACAGAATGCTTGAGAAAAAACATCCTAGCTTTGCTTCAGAGTTGTTGTGAGAGTTCATTGAATCAATATATGTAAAGCACTTAAATTCATGATTGATAAATAGCAAATGTATAATAACTTGTATCATTATATATATATATCTCATCATTGTGTCATCATAATCATTAATGTCAAGAATTTTGCTCTGGAAAATCATCAGCTATCTCACAAAAGGACACAGAAGTTGAAGATGATTGTTTCATGAATGATCCAAGTAAAAAAGTTTTTTTTCATTATTCTATAATTTTACATAAATTGTGTGTAGTGGACTGAATAATGTTCCCCAAAAAACTCATGTCCACTCAGAATGTCACCTTATTTGGAAATAGGGTCTTTGTGGAAGATGAGGTCATACTGGGTGAAGATAGGCTCTAAATCCAACAACTCGTGTCTTTTATAAGAGAAAGGAGACACAGTGACACAGAGACGCACAGGGACTAAGACCACGTGATGACAGAGGCACAGAACAGGGTGATACAGCTACCAGCCAAGAAACACCAAGGATGGCCAGGAGCCACTATAAGCTGGAAGAGGCAAGGAAGGATTTTTCCCCAGACCCTTCAGAGGAAGCATGGCTCTGCTCACACCTTAATTTCAGACCTCCAGCCTCCAGAACTGTGAGATAACACATCTTTGTTGTTTTAAGTCACTCAGTTTGTGATGTTTTGTTATGTCCACTCTGGGGAATTAATACACTTTCTAAATAAGTAAATGAATAGATAGATGGAATTGGAACATTTTACTTTCTTCACTGAAAGTTTGTGAAAACTTATATAGTCATGTAGATCAAAACAAACAAACCAAACCTCAATTTCAATTGTTTTTTCTTTGAGAAAAATTTGAAATTACCTTATAAACCAGCATGGATGATAGTATGAGACACTTTGTCAACTGTTTGATTGTCAAAAACAATTTTCGATAGTCACTGTTTTGGCAGTCTGTGTGGAAATAAACACTCATACTTTGCTGGTGGAACATATATGGGTACAACCCCAGTGGAGGACAATTTGGAAATGTCTTTTAAAATTACAAACGCTTATTCTCTTTGAGCCGGCAGTTCTTCTTTGAGGAATTTATCCTACAGATATGCTGAAACTCATTGAGAAATAATATGAGTCAAGATTATTCATTAAACCATTGTTTGCAATAGTAGATTAGAAACCATATTTAACGCCTGTTACTATAGGAACTGATTAGATACATCACAATGCAGCTATGCCAAGAATTACTCTAAAAATATTAAAGAAAGATGTAGATATGTTCTGTGTTCAGCAACCTACAGCCTGTGGGTCAAATCAGCATGGCCTGATTTTGTAAATGCAGTTTGTTTTTCGGAACAGCCGCATTATGTATTGTTTATAGAAGTGTAGTCACTGGGCTTCAAAGCTGAGTAGCTGTGGCAGAGATGGTATGTCCTGAAAAACCCCAAATATTTGTTATCTGGCCCCTTACAGAGAAAGCTTGCCAGTCCCTGCTTTTTACAGTGATATTTTATGTATCCAAGATATATGTTTTAAGTAAATGAAGCATTATACAGAACAGTGTGAATATTACGTTAACATTTTTGGATAAAGGAGGGGGTAACAAATGTTGGTGTTTTCTTGTTTGTGTATTAAAAAACTCCCGCTGGATAGATAGGAAACAACATAGAGGTTACCTTTTAAGGTAGGTGGAGGCACTGGGTAGATGGTGGATTGGGTGGGAGGAATGTTTTTTAAGTCTCTCTGTGTTTTTATACTGCTTAATTTTTTTTTTAATTCGTGTGATGTATTACTTACTGAACAATTGTTTAATAAATAACATTTTAAAACATTTTAGATAAATTAACCATGCACTATATCCTCAGACTGTTACTAATTGAAAAAGGCAGGGACTTCCCTGGTGGCGCAGTGGTTAAGAATCTGCCTGCCAGTTCAGGGGACACGGGTTCGAGCCCTGGTCTGGGAAGATCCCACATGCTGCAGAGCAAATAAGCCCGTGCACCACAACTACTGAGCCTGTGCTTTAGAACCTGTGAGCCACAACTACTGAGCCCGTGAGCCACAACTACTGAAGCCCATGAGCCTAGAGCCCGTGCTCCGCAGCAGGAGAAGCCACTGCAATGAGAAGCCCGCGCAACACAACGAAGAGTAGCCCCCGCTGGCCACAACTAGAGAAAGCCCGCGTGCAGCAACGAAGACCCAACACAGCCAAAAATAATAAATAAATAAATTTACTAAAAACAAAAATTAATAAATAAATAAAAAAGAAAAAGGGCAAAAGTAACAAATTAACCAGGGCCTCCCAGTCCTCATCTCTATGGTGAGGGGTAAAGACGGGGCTCTTATGAGAAATTCACACATAGATAATTTAGATAATATCCAGCGTATAACAGGTACAAGAGTATTTTAATTCTTAGTTATCATTCTGTTTGGAAAGAAAAATCCTATATTACCTAGCACCAATAACAAATAATAAATAACTATTCTTGCAAATATTAGTGATTTTGTTGTTTATATCAATGGCATTTATGAGCTTCCTTCAAATCATTTCAAATAATATTTCTAAAAATTTTCCATGAGAGGATATATGTACATGTATAACTGATTCACTTTGCTGTACACCTGAAACTAACACAACAGTGTAAATCAACTATACTCCAATAAAATTTTAAACAAATAAAAATTTGCCATGACAAAGAAGGAGCTGAACAGAATGCATAGATACCAGAAAAATGAAAATGGTCAGTGACAAAATGATGAAGATATAAAACCATCTGGCTGTTATGCATTTTTTACTCACATCAATATAGCTGGCATTGATATAGTTGGACCCTGCATCTCCGTTTATGTCAGAGAGTTCAACACGGTTATAATCATCTGTTCAAAGAAAAGAAATATTAAATAAGTGAAATCATGAATGATCAAGTAGCCTAAATGTATGGAAATCCAGTTCTCGATGAGCACTTACAAGGAAGGATGTCAACGTAGCGGTTTTTATTCTGGTTAAAGGGTTTTCGAGCATCCTTGATAGAAAACTTGCCGAATACCCTCGGAATGCTCTGAAAGGCACAAAGATCCTTTGGGTCACAGCAGATTCAAGAAAAACCATTTCCCCTTGCCGCTTATCCTTTTGAGCAAATGACACCTCCTGGAACGTATTTCCTTTACACCAATGAACAAGTTGCATATGGTAATTGAAATGAACATTATTAGGAATTATGCAAAAAACACTCTTTAAGAAAAATGAATGATAGGCTACTTGGAGAATAAATCCCATGAGGGAGAGCAAATTTAGCAGTTATTGCTCTGCCACTTTAAAATTCACTGAAAAACACACTTGGATGATTACCTAGAGCATAAGGACAAAATCAGCCAAATGCGTTTCGAGATACAGCTTCATAACTAGTATTCATACAGTGAGGCAGCATTATCTTGAAATGTTGACTAGTTTTATGACAATGAGTCACTCTTCTGGTCTGCAAATATCTGCTAATAAATAGCTGCTTTGACTCCGTTGCACTATTACGTGGGATAAACTATCAAGGCAAATGGTTATACAAGACATTTAAGGTGAATTACGTTGATAACAGAGTAAACTTTCTCATCACGTATCGAGAAGAGCACACACCTGGAATTCAGCCAGGAAGAGCCTCCCTTCATCAGCGATCTTCCTCTTGTAAGTTTCCAACAAAACATCTGCATGGATGGGCTCCACATTCATCAGTTGCCTCTCATCATCTTTAAACGTAGTAAAGATTCACGACTAGTGTTAATGTCTCTCCTTCCCTTGTTCATGCAAATTTCGTTAAATATATACCTTGGATTCAGTCCTTAGCGTCTTTCCTTCTCACACACATTCCACCTGGAAATTCTCACTCACACATAAAGATTCACCTGTAAACCTATGACGTCTAAATCTTGGGCTCCAGCCCCCTTCTGGACTTTGTATTAATCTTTCCCTCTTATTCTCACATTTTCCATCCAGTTATTCCATAGGGACCTCAAAGTCAAGATATTCAAAGTAATTTTCCCTTTATTCTAGCATCTCAAATCTTGGCAAACAGGACCACCATTCACAAAGTCATTCAAGATGGAAACTTTCAGGTGACCCACGATTTCTCCCTCTGTCCCCGTATCCAACAGGTCACCGCATACTTTCCATCCTTTCTGCCTGTGGTCACGCTCAGGACTCCTCCTCATCCACGTAAGGACATCTTCCCGACTCCTCTCCCTGACTCCAGCCTGTCCCTACCCTGATTTATCTTTTAAACTGCCACAAATTCATCCTGAAATATAAATACAAGCATGCAGCTCTGCTTGTTGAAAAAAAATCTCACACTATTGTTTGTGCCCCGTAGCCTAAAGGCTAAAGTTTCAATGTCTAATGTGATATATGATGCCTTTTTATCATCTCTCTTGACCCATCTCAACCACACTGTTTCCTACACTTGCTTTACATCTTAGGCATGAATGTTCTCCAAGTGCATCACACACTTTCTGGTCCTCATGTTTCTGCACACACTGTTCTCTCTATATAGAATGTCCTTCCTCATTTTCTATCTACGAACAGATTCCAGACCAAATATTGCCACTGTGAGGATATCTACATTTTTTGTTGGATTTAAAGCATTTTATGACAATTACAATACTCATCTATATTGTAATTTTTTCTTTTTATTGTATCTACTTTAACTTGTGAAATACTGTAAACATATAAATAAGAGAATATGATGAATACTCTATACCCAGGACTCATCTTAATGTGATAATCTCTACAGTTGACTGTGAACAGATTGTGTTAATATTTTATGCCACCAGAGAGAAACTCTTTATATGCTAGGCTTGTGAAATAACTTACTAAAGAACAAAATACATACTAATGTAAATAGCTGTAAGTGTATATGAATACTGAAACAACTCCTACTATCCCAGGTATATCTGACAGTATTTTTTCAGTATTCATGTTAATTTCCCCTATTTATTAGATGAAGAAAGAAGATGTCCATTAGGGTTGTACATTTATCTTTTTGTCCGTGGAAATTTTGTATCCAAACATAACAATCAAACTGTCCATGTACGGTTGCTTCTTTGGGTGGATGGAGATTTCCGGCATTCATTCATTCTGACCTAGGGCCACCTTCGGGGTTTTATGGAGTTTGGGTAAGTTCTGACCACTCCAAGGAGCAATCAGTGTCAACCTTGAGATAAACGCTCCTTGACCCCTGGCAATGGTCCCCCTCCTGTCTTAGGTGCCTGTCACTCTTGTGATCTTCATCCATCCCTCAGCCCACCTATAAAAACTAACCCTTGGGACACTTTATCTTCCACTTTAATTTATTCATTGACACGTATTGAATCCACATGCCCACCCAGGTACTGGGGATAAAGCACTAAATGGGAAAGTAAAGCCTCTCTGCCGTCCCAGAGCCTACATTCTAGACAAGGGAGGAAGATTAACAAACAAGCGGAATATAAAATACAGTGGCAGGAAGACTCTGCAATGGAAAATAAAGCCTATTGGGGAGCTCCAAGGAACCTGCCCAAAAGCTTCTGCTTATGGATTTGGGACCTGCCCTGGCAGAGGGAAACCCTTCCGAGACAAATTAAAACCACATAGAGGAGTTCTGAAATGTTTCCTGTCTTGAGTATGAAAAAAACAAACCATTTCCTATATTATAAATATGTTTTCAACTTCTTTATCTCCTGCCCTTTAAATGGATCAAAAATCACATTTTTAAAGAGAAATGAAAGAAGTACTGTAAAAGTTTTTAAAAAGAGAGAAAAAATGGAATATGTTTTCATTTCCTAAGTCAGATTGCAATCTTTTGTCTCGTCCATCAATGTGCCTTTAGTGGGGACAGCCAGTGTCCCACCCTTGCAGGGACGTGAATACACTTGCACTCCTCATTTGTGTGGCTTTCCACCTGCTCCTTCCTCATTTGTTGGTCTAATGTTTCCCCACAATCTTAGAAGACCCAGATTCCTGCCTTCTCCACAAGCAGTTTTCCATCTTCCATCTTTCTATAGAACCACACACAGTCCACGACGATGGTATCTATCAAATCTGTCATATTTGTCCACATGTCTCTCTTCCTCTGTTGATTCTAAACCTTTAAAAGCAGAGTCTGTGGCCTGTCACTGATGTATTTTCAGTGCTGGCACAATATTTGGCATACTCTGGGAAATGCATAGATCCTTGCTGGTTGAATAAATATATAACTTAAGTTTCATCATTGTATCCACAGAGGAAGTCCAGGTTAGATTTTTTTAAAATATTGAATTCTTATTTCAAATGAGTAGATTCAAATGGGAAGGGGATAATCACCAGTAAAAAATGTGCATACTTACCCCTTTCAACAAGTTCCTGCTGTTCATCTAAATTGCTGTGAAAATAAGAAATGTAAGTTTGCATACTCTTAAGAAACATAGAATTCAGTTGGCAATCAATTTATGTTTAATGAATGTCTTGAAGGAAGGAGGGAGTGGAGGTGGGGAAGACAAAAAGGAAAAGGGCAGGGGATGGGAGGGGATGATGGGGGGGAGAAAAAGTGGGGAGGAAGAAACCAATCACGGGTGGTCAGTCAAACTCGGATAACTGACCACGTTATTTTATTTGGAACCTCTTGGTTTTCATAAAATGTAGTTGTTCCTGGACAGAGGAATGCATATCCTTCCCTAGATACTTCTCTCCTTTGTCATTTCTAGATCTCTCTGACCACTTTGTACTAAAAGAAAAGACACATTCTTTTCATTGGTTATTATTAAAAGAAATGCATCCAATTATTAGTGAATGTAGAAAATATTAATATTTAATATAAAACAATAAGACCATGTGAAAGTCTTTCATCAAAAGGTCAGTGATATCCTGGACTTCGTGCTGTCATCTCTGAATTCACATTTTTCACTTAATTGGTTCCAAACTGGCCTCATAGATGGGTTTTCATCATTATTACTACTATTATTATTTTTTCATCTTAAAATCAACTCTTACCTGGATCTTTTCTTTTGCAGATCATAGATTTTATAGAGAACAATAAGCAGGGCTATTGATGTCACAATAATCAGAAATGCCAGAAATATGATCAGTGCATTAGAATTATCTAGAAATGAAAAAGAACACATAAAGAGAGCTGATTATGTCAAATATTTTGCTGGATTCTTTGAAAAAATCACCTTACATTTTAACATTTTCATTTCTTTTGAAGTTTTCAAAAAATACAATTTTTAGAATGAGATCAAAGACAATACATTCCTGATTTTGTAAATTTTGCCTATATTGTTCAGAACCAATAAAACATTTCATATTTTAAGAGCGATAGAGCATAAAGGAGCAATTCTCTTCCTTCCTATCAAATAATGTCCTTTTATGAGATACTATCATTTAGATTTAATTCTCTTTCTTTCAGTCACTCCATTTTGAAGGGATCGAAGAGGTAATCTAGTTACAATTCTCAGAGAGAACCTCCTATAGTTTAACTTTACATGCAGAAGTAGGTAGCCTCTTACGGGGATCCGAAAGGTCTCTGCCCCACAGAGATAAACCTGCTCATTGAGGTATACAATCAGTTAACCAAGGGACAAAATTATTTAATTCTACAGTTGGGATTAGACTTACCCTGACATGTATTTTCACTAAGGTTTAATGTGAAATCACACCCTTTCTTGGAGGAAGGGCAGAGAAAAGAGAGTGTATTGGAAATACCCTTTGCCCTGAATAAGTAGGTCATACTGTTCGTCTACAGTGAAAGTACAGTAAAGTACCACAGAGGCATTAGGGAGCCAGACTTAGCTCCACCACTTCCTAGTTGGGACATTGGCCCAAATCCTTATTATCTTTGTGTCTCCATCCCTAATTCCTAAAATGAGGCTAAACGAGTTTGAGTCACTGTGAACATTTAGCATCAAGCCTGGAGCATAGTCAGTACTAATTATTCACAATTCACACAAAGTATTTTGAGTCTTTAGTGTGTGTCAAACACTGATTTAGGTACTTAAGATGTCTCAGAGAACAAAACAGACAAAGACCCCTGTCCTCATGGGACTGATGTTCTGGGATGTAAGACAGACAGTTAAGAATATACACAATAAGTAAGCGAATGGTAAAGTAGGTTGGAAGATGGTAAAGACTGGGAAGGTAAGGAGTTAGCTAAGGAGGTACTGGCGGATGCTTGTTCTAGGCACAGGTGAGAGAGCCTGGAGACAGGAACATGCTCCGTGTCCAAGGAGCAGCAAGAATCCAGAACCCGGAGAGGCTGAAGTGGAGGGAGAGAGGGATGGGCAGCAGGAGATGCCATTTGACAATATGGCCAGGAGTCGGCGGAGGGCGAGGGTCAGGTTGGAGGGCCTTGTAAATCATTTTAAGGTTACAGTGGTTTTTTGTTGTTGTTTTTTGTTTTGTTTTGGTTTGGTTTTCTGCTTCACTGCGTATCTTGTAGGATCTTAGTTCCCCAACCAGGGTTCGAACCCAGGCCCACAGCAGTGATAGCACAGAGTCTTCACCACTGGACCACCAGGGAATTCCCAGTTACACGGGTTTTGGAGTTAAATGTGTAGCACTTGCAGGATTTTGAGTAGAGGAGTAATAAACTCTGACATGTGCATTATACAGATCCTTACGACCCCTTGTTGAAAATGCCATAACCCAGGCAAAATATGACAGTGGTTCAGATGAGGTTGATGGCTCTGGAGTTAGGGGAAGTAGTCATCCAGTGCTACAGTGAACGGAGATCAGGAAGGCTGTGGGCGGAGCAGCCTTCTGAGGGGAACAGAAGCTCAGTTTTGGATTTGAGAGTCTGAAAGAACAATTAGATGCCCAAGTGGAGGCGCCAAGTAGGAAAGTGGATATGCAGATTTGAGGCTCTCCTACCATAAATCTCGCGAGAAAGGGGCTGGGACTGGACATTAATTTGAGAGTCTTCAACACAGAGCTGTTACTTAAAGCTATGAGATTGACTAATTCACCAGGAAATTAAAATTGAATAGAGAGGAAAGAAATCCCAAGACTGAGTCCTGAGACACTCCAGTATTCAAAGGTTGGAGGAGAAAGATGGAAACTGCAAAGGGACTCACGAGCGAAATAGGATGAAATGAGCTTTACTGTTGGGAGGCGCGGGGGGTAGAGAAATAGGGTGGCAGCCGAAGAGGAAATAGGGTCAAAAGAAATATTGTGATTGTTGCTGTTTTTTGTTGGTTTTTAACAACTGCATCTTGATGAGACCCATCCAGCACAGAGGGGAAATCAGGACGCAGGAGAGAAAGAAGAAAACTGTTACATCAGGGGTTTTGGTTGACAGGATCAAGGGATTCAAGAGTACTTGCAAGAGAGTGGTTATGGATTATGGATTCATAGTTAATCCATAATGATGGATTATGAATTGACATTGTGCACAGAGTGAGTGGAGGACCCAAGGGGCAGTCCATCGGGGTTCACTACCATGGCTATGGTTCACGAAGATAGGGAGAGCCTTAGTGCTCTTACTATTTTCAATGAGGAAACAAATTCAACCCTCTTCAATCATGTTTCTAAGGCAATACAGAAATGGTACGTTTTAGGCACGGGTAGGCTGAGAAGACTGGGTGTTTTGAAGGAACTATATGGTGAGCAGAATTCCAAGATATGGTGCCCAAGATTTCCAGGTCCTGGTTATCTCAGAAAATACTAATCTAGGTACTGCTGCAAAGCAATTGTGCAGAGAGAATTCAAGCGTCGAGTCCGTTGCGACTGGAAGATATGGAAATTGTTCTGGGTGAGCCCAAACTAATCATGAGTTCTTTAAAAGCAGAAGTCAGAGATCTGAAGCGCCAGGATCCCACACACTGCTCTGGCCTGAAGATGGAGGAAGCCAGGTGGAAAGAACGTGAGGGGCCTCTGGGAGCTGAGTGCAAGCCCTGGCCTGCAGCCCCCAAGGAAATCGGGTCATCGGTCCCACAACAGCAAGAAACAGGACTCCGTCAACCTGGAATGACCTCGGAAGCGTTTTTCTGCATATTCTCCAGATAAAAACTCATTCTGGCCAACATCTAGATTTCAGCTTTGAGCGGAAGACCTGGTCACATGGAGCCAGAATTCTGACCTACGGAATTGTGAGCTAATGAACGGGTGTGGTGTAAAGCCACTGAGCGTGCAGTAATTTGTTGGACAGCAAGAGAAAACTAATACAAAGCATTACCTCCCTGTGATTTTGCCTGGAGACAGTCCGTATAGTTTAGTGTGGCTGAAGCAACCACCTCCTCCCCTCCCTGGCTTCCTTCCTTCCTGCCCATGGCTGACACTGGCTGCCTCTTAAGCACACCTCTTTTCTCTTCCTTCTGGACCAGCTTTCCTTGCTGTTAAGTGTGTCCAGGTAACTGAGATAAGGGTAGAAGGCATATAAGCCTCTTCTGGGTCTGGTGCTTACCCCCTCTGGAGAGACCCTTCACCTCCTCTCTTCTCCAAAGTGCTGGCTCGATGGTGGGTGTCATCACAAATTCAGAAGCCACGTGTGGCAGAGGTCAGCCCCTGTGTCAGCCTGGAGTTTCCAATGAGTGTGTGGAGCAGAACCCCACCCTCTACCTGCCCACAAACATCCCCAATTGGTGTGGAGTAAGAAATAAATGTCTATTCTGTTACTTCACTGGGATTTAGGGGTTTATCTGTTATAGCATCTATTGTTGCCTTAATTGATTGGTTTATCTGTTATAGCATCCATCGTTGCCTTAATTGATTGGTTTATCTGTTATAGCATCCATCGTTGCCTTAATTGATTGGTTTATCTGTTATAGCATCCATCGTTGCCTTCATCGATCGATTGGTACCCGTCTTCATCCCATACTGACTGAGCAAATGCTATGTGTCCTAAAACTGTGACGGTCTCTAGGGATATGACAGAAAAATAGGGCATAAAAAGGTACCAGTTCTGAGGGAATTTTCCCTATCTTTGGGGGAAAACAAAGGCTAGACAGGTAAATAAAATAATTATATATTTTCCTTATATTTAAAGGAAAAAAAATAGAGTGGTAAGAAAGTAAGGGGAACCTATTTTCTATATGGTCCGTGGAAGACTTCCTGAGCATGAGACATTTCTCCTCCAACCAGAAAGATGGAGTGACTCAGCCAGGCCAACGGCTGCCCAAACAGCGTGTCTCATGCTCCAGATGTCTCTAACTGGAAATTCATAAAAACAGGAACATAGAAAATTAATTTCAGATGGAGATTGTCAGATGTCAGAGCTGAGTCTGCATCCTGGCTCTGGCATTTCTTTGACTCTTAACACGGGGCAAACTGATTAAATTATCCGAGTTTAAATTTTCTCATCTGTAAAATGGGAATGATTTGATCTTCTTCAGAAAGGTGTTGTGAGGATGCCTATATATGTGTCATGTGTGTGTCTATATCTATATCTGTATTTATGTCTATATGTATGTCTATCTATCGAGCGGGAAAGAGAAGACCAGCAGCACATACTAGACATTTTGCAAAAAAATGCACCAAATGGTGTTGAGCGAGCATTGCAATCCACAGCAATTAATTAGGGTTGTTGGTTCTATAGAAACATGACGTAGCATCAGATGTGCCTCCATGAACGTATTAATAATAGAACAACCAAGGCTTCAGACACGTCTCGTGGCCTAAGACTTGCTCTCCTCCCTTCTCTCTAGGAGCCCCTGTAACACTGACCGAGGCAAAGATCCATGATGGCGGACAGGATGGGAGACAGGGAGCCAGAGGTTGAGAGATTTCGACAAGTTTTGGAAGGTAGGAAACAAAGGAAAGGAAGTCACAACCAGAGAAGCACGTGGTGACAAGGGACACACACCTTCCCGAGAACACCTGGGCCTCAAGCTCCCAGGCGCCATGGACGTGGAAACCAATCAAAAGACCAAAATGGCACAATCGAGTGTCTATTTACAGAAAAACCAGGCATCTCTTGAAAGACACACCGGGGAGGAGACACAAGGTTACTCTTTGGAAAAACTGAATGGAAGAGGTAAGAGTCTAGAGGTAAAATCAGGCTCCGAGTAGAGCAGGGAGGAGGCCCAGCGCAGAAGTGAAGCGGGAAAAGCAAGTGTCTGCATGTGGAATGGCTGGACACTGGCCCCATGCCCTCCCCTGAGGGACCATCCCACACCCTCCACCCTACGACAAGGACTAGTTGTGGACTCATTTCTGGAGATTATGAATGATGCCGGAGAAAATAAATCGGTAACAGCACAGAGAATCTCCTCAGTCAATACGGCCCCTTAAGGACCACAGAACTTCTAATCACCTTCTCCCCTCTGTCACTGGAACTATGACCAGAATGAGAACGGAACTCTCAAGGAAACCCTTAACACAAAAGGCAGATGCCAAAATAATACATCAACTAATGATTCCAAAATGTGACTAAGACGAGCTCCAAAAAGAAAGTGGAACAAAGAAAACTTCCCAGAGATACAAGTCTCCAGGTCACGAAGGCCAATAGCATCCAGGAAAATAAGTAGAAAAGACCCATGTAAGGCCAAGAATAAAGAGGAAAGCCTAAAAGTTCTAGAGAGAAAATAAAATGAGGGAACATATGAAAAGAGTGAGAAGCAGGATGGCATGAGAAAGTAATACTGGAGGCAGGGGAACAAAACTGGAATACTTTAAATTCTAGAGTTTTAAACTTAGAATCTATGCCAGAGCAAAATATTGATTGTGTTAGAATAGAATACAGATATTTTCATGCCTGCAAAAATTAAAATATTTTCTTCTTACACTAGAAGATATAAACCAGTAAAATTTAAAAAAAAAATACATGAGATTCAAATACAGCAATTCTAAAATGGGAAACTGATAAAGGAAAATTTTATGATGGTACCCTCAGAGAGTTCCAGAAGAAAACGACCCCAGGAGTTCAATTGGAAATGTTGTCAAAATGCAGATGATGGAATGTGATACCAGAGAAACTCAGTAATACATTTCTAGCAGCTGTGCTTTTGCAATTCGAAACCCAAGACCTCCCCTGGAGTAGATGTCAGTATTAAAGTGTGACGACATTATTTATCTCTTATGAAAATGCTATTGTTAGCAAAGAGTTAATACTTTTTCTGCTTTATGGGGAAAAAGGAGCATGGGAGAACCCTCTAGCTCCACTGAAGTGGAAATCTGATAAAGATGGAATAGTAGCTGTGTTACCAGGCAACACTGCTAATGTAAACACAATCCCTGATTTCCAAAGGGCATCTGGACACGAGGGTTATGTGTGAATGATGGTACCCTGGTGGGAAGCCCTGGCCTTGATTCCCTGAATGCACTAACCCCTGGCGCATCTGGTTACTGGGCGCATCCCTGTTGGCACATCTGGTAGCTATGCCTGTGGAACTATTATAAGAGATACATGGGGCTTCTAAGCCGGGGTCGCTCCCACACATATGGCCTCAGTCTTATAGCTCAGTTGCTTCCAGAGGGTCAAAGAGTTCATAGTCCCCGGACTGCAGTGGGCAATGCTACCAGGATGTTCTTGGCCAGACCCCTTTGCCGGCTGTGTTTCCCACTCTGTGTTTCTCTGAGGGAAATGGTGCCAGGCCTGGCTTATTAAGATAGGAGTATGAAATGTCCAGTGGAGTCTATGACCCCAAGAATAAATGCTGCCACTATAAATTATTTACATAATCAGAAAAACTCAATGAAGCTGTTGTTATGGTAAGGGCTTATAAAAGAAAAGTATATGGAAATAAAGTCAAAGATACTTGGCTGAATTTGTTTGGCATTTCACATTAGGAGCTTCTATTTTATAAATCTGAGCAGAAAGAACTAAAACTTTGTATGGGACTTAGTAAAGCAGTTTGGAAAATAAGCTGTTTTTATATCTTCCCTCTTTGGAAAGACTTGGGAAAATGAAGCATTAGTGATTGTGCACGTGCGGGTAGTTGACGAAGACGGAGAAGTGGCAAGGTGACATCGGAAACAGCCTGTGCTTCGGAACACTGCACCGGGAGCTTTGAATTGAATTGAATTGAATTTACAAAGCTAACAAGTAGAGAAAACTTAAAGCAGTGTGCTAAGTCTTCTTCCTCCACAGGCTCAGATCAATAAGCAATATTAAAACTCTAGAAAGAGCAGCAGACAATATCGTTTTTATATATGGAGGAAACTATAAGGAGAATTGAAAACAGAAATGGTGAAAAGTGGTCATTTTGGAGAGCAGAACAACGGGTGGGGGAAGGTGACACACGGCTGTCTTCATTTCAGTGATTTTTTTCTAGAATGACCTTTATTTTGATTAAAATATTTTAAAATATTAGTGACAAAACATTAAAAAGCCATACTGTTATTAGGGAATGTGTATCCTAGCTCAGTCGGGTAAATCAGCACAGATTTGTATGTAACGCCTGCTTCTGCTAAGCAAATGCTTGAGGGACAGAATAAAATAAGGTGACAATTTCTAACACATACACAAAACAAACATGCTTGTTACTAACACGAAGAAACGCCGTAAGCATAATCATAATATTAGTCTGTGCAGATAAATCCTTTATGAATTATTTTATGAACTCTTTTAATAATTTAATCTCTTAATTTGAATTTAAGATATTCTATTTTAATCTGGTGTTCACCTGTACATCTGTTTGCACACACCAACTTAAAATATAATGTTTATGGAAAATATATAATATAAACATTTAATAATTAAACATGAGTAGGAATGTAAAATAATAATGCTAAGTGCTACTATATATTTAATATAAATATAATAAATAGCTAAGTGATGACTTACAAGATGTTGATTGTGAAACAATTTTTGGATGACCAGAATACTTCCCATTGTGATAATAGACCTGAATTTCAGCAATAAAAAAGAAAATAGTTTTCTAGTGTAAATTTATGAATCACAATATAACACATACATATTTGTCATACATTGTTGTTTATTTTCATAAAAAATATACTGGTTAACTTTAATTTAAAGTTGAAACTTCAAGATTATGTCAATACTTTATTATCAAAATGTTTTAAAGAAAATATTTACCAGTGAAAAAGATATAAAGAAATCTTAGCCCATTTAGCAATAATAATAATACTAATAGTTATAATCAGCAAGAATAAGTGAAAATTAAGGAATAAAATCCAACACATCAAAATGTTCATCATTTAAAGTTGATTCCCTATTAATAGGCTAACATCTTCACATTTCTTTAAAACGGAAATTCTGCTGTATACTATTTAGAAGAGTTATACATAAAATGTACAAAAAGGTTTTTAAGGCTAAGTGGAAACAATATAATGTAAGAATCACAGTATTGATATTCAAGTGATATTTAGTTCACAAGGGTTAAAACAATAAAGATTGATGATACAGGGTAAACTCTACAGTATAGACATAAGTAGTTCAAAATATTGAACACAATAAAGCAAAATAATTTAGATATACAAGGGAAACTGAATGGAGCAAGAAAGCATTAAGAATCTTCAGCAAAAAAACAGCTGAAGCAAAAACAGATCTGAATAGTACTAATAGAAGAGATTAATAATAAATCTGGAAAATATATATCTAAGCTTTTACCCCATGGAGGGTATATAATATCCTCAGTACTCACAGAGTATTCATAAATATTTATCACACACTGAGCTGTAAAAAATACTGTAGATTCCAAAGGGCAGAAATTGTAAAGGCCAATTATCCTTTTAAACTAATAATTAATTGCAATAAAAAATTCAGGAACCAGAAATGTAGAAAAGTCTCTTTAAAAAAAAAATAAATTAATTAAAAATTCTTCCAAATTACAATTATATACTCTTTAGAAATTATCAATAATAAGAACAATCTACTTTAAAAATCCACTCATTAACTTTTATGTCAGTCATTGAGAAATTAGTAATAAGTAATATAGACATGGGATAGAGTCAGAATTTTACCAAAGAACAATCCGTAGCTTTACTTTTTTTTTTTAGTTAATAAAAAAGAAAAGGAGAAAGAAATAAATGGTCAAAAATCACTTTCAATGCCCAAACTAGCAGAATATCAAAATAAACCTACAGTAAAAGAAAGTAATACATTAACAATTATGAAAACAACTGTATTAATTTATTAACCAGAGATCACAATGATGAATAAAGCTAAAATGATTGCTCCCTCATGAAGGTATAAATGTAGCAGTGGATTCTGAAATAAACATAAAAACAAGTTATGGGAACTGCAGTGAAGAAAACAAGAGGCAGCCTTTTGAAGAGTGAGGAAGAGAAAGGATAACTGAATAATTGTCTCCTAATTTGAATTTGGAGATTGCATTTTAATACGGTGTTTACCTATATTTTTCCAGAATCGCTTATCATGATTGACAAATGGGAGAAGAAAATTCTAGAAAGAGAGGAATGTTGAGTAAAGTGCCTAAAAGAGAGTAAAACCTGAGTGTTTGGAGAAAAGAAAAGGAAACCAGTGTGCCTGGAGCTTCCTGGGCACTGAGGGAGGGGAAGTGAAATGTACAATGATAGGTAATAACAAAGTATTCCTTTTATTCCGACTCTTCTTTGGGAAAATATAAGTGGCACACTCACTCAAAAAGGGTAACATACCTGAAAAGAACAGTAATATCGAAAGATAAGGTAAATGATTCTCGAAGAATCCTTCTGTGTTAAAGGGACTAAAACACATTTTTTGGTGAACGAATAATTCCTGTATTATTTAAAGTTATAAAACACAGAAGAACAGGAAAATGCCTCCAACCTGTTTTATCAGGTTAGCATGACCTTCACACAAAAATGTGAAAAGAATGATCTGTGTCCCCACCTATGCCAGCGTCGCCTTTACCCACTTATTAAATGACCTCATTTATGAATGTGTATTCATAAAAGCTTAATAAAATACTAAGCTGTTGAGCTCAATAATACTTTAAAGGAATAATATACAATGAGAGAGCAGGGTTGTTTTCTTGGAATGTGACACTGCTTCAACATTAGAAGACCTATCACTATAATTCAGCATATACACAAATCACACCAAAGCATCACAACCATGGCAGACCCAACATAGTATCATAAAAAACATTTGATAAACTCCAACCTACGTTTCTGGTTAAAAACAAAAACAAAACAAGAAAGCTTATGTATACCTAAACACTTCTTTAAGTGATAAGAATGTGAAGCAGATTGTCAACGTGGCGTTAAACAGTCAACTGTGGAAATTCCCATTAAACCAGAAATAAAAGTGAGAGATTGGACTGAATAAAAATAAAAGGCGAAATTGTGTATGAGTTAAAGTGCTATAAAGAAAATTAAAAGGCAAACTATACACTGAAAACAAATTTGCAAGTCATAGGACAAAGAGTTTAATATTATTAAGAGCCGAGAAGCATTCCCAAAGAAAACTAGACAAAGGAGCAGGAAGGATGTTACTACAAGACGAATAACAAAAACGATATTTCTCCTCAACAGTAAGTAAAGAAAACCCATAAAAACAAAAAGAGTTGCCAATACCTTATTCCACCCAGTAAATATCAAAGGAAAAGGGGATGCGCAGTGTTGGTGAGATTCTCCAGAGCAGTTATTTCACACACTGCCATGGGAACGGCAATTTGTTAACTTCCACAGGGAAAAGAAAAAGTATCATAAAAAATCTCAAAATACATGTAAATTGCTTTTGACCCAATACATTCATTTCCGGGAATTTATTCAGACAGAAATGATAAAAGACATATTCAAAGATGTTGTTATTTCCCTGGAAGAGTGTTTGCTGACTGTTGTCAAAACAGGTATAGTTAGTAGAATGTGATAAAGCCGTAAGATAGAATCTTATGCAAACATGAAAAACTAGTAGCGGATTATTAACGTGGAAAAACGTTCGCGATACAGTGACTTACGAAACATGCAGTTTATCAAACGGTGTGCTCATATTACGGAATTTGTGAGATCATGGAAAATCTACGTCTGTCTCTCGCTCTAGTTCCTGGCACAGAACTCCCGAAACCCTGGTGTCTCCTAACTGATAAGAGCGCCAGGAACATTTTTGTCTGACCCTGATTCCTGACACAGAGCTGCAGAAAACCTTGTAACTTCCAGGGCGACAGTCTTTTACTGAGGTGATTCTGGGTGGGCTCCTGGATGGCTCCCACATGAGGGCTGGTCCCCGGAAAGACCAAGCCATGATCAGTCTCGGAAGTTTCAGCCCTCCCCTCCCCCATTCTCCTGAGAAGGGAGAAGGGCTGAAAATGGAGTGAAGGATTTATCATGCCTATGTGATGAAGCCTCCATAAAATCCCAGAAGTATTGGGGTCAGAGAACTTCCAGGCTGGAGACCACACTCACGCCAAGAGGGTGACACACTCCCAACTCCACGGGGACAGAGGGTCCTGCACTTGGGACCCTCCCAGACCTCACCCTACGTATCTCTTCATCTGGCTGTTCGCCTATATCCTTTCTCACAACCTTTAATAAACTGGTAAACGATGTAAGTGTTTGCCTGAGTCCTGTGAGCTGCTTTAGTAAATTAATCAAACCCAAGGAAGTGGGTCATGGGAACCCCTGATTTGTAGCCAAATCGAGCTACAAAGTGGTGGGGACCTCCTACTTCTCATTGTCTTCTGACGTAGGGTGGGACCGATCTCGTGGGACTGAGCCCCTCACCTGTGGAATCTGACACTACCTCTGGGTAGATGGTGTCGAAATTGAATGGACACCCAGCTGGTGTCATAGATACTTGCTTGATGTGGGGGAAAAAACTTCACACATTTGGTGACCAGAAGTGTCAGAAGTGAAGTGTTTCAGGTGTCCGGTTTTCTTTGGAAATGCTTCCCTGTGTTTCTTATAGGGAAGAAACACACAGGAGATGGAATGAACTGAGGTTTTTCCCTACAGCAGGAGGAAAAGACTGAGTTTTCCCATTTTAGAAGTATACACACAAAATATGATCAGTAGACAGCGAGCTTATGGGTGAGCTTTTTAACTCTCTGTGTACACTGCTACTTCCTTACATTTATTTCTGCTATTTTCTAATCTCAATGTACCTGTAAAAAACGTTTGTAATTTAAAAAGTCACATTAGTGGGCTTCCCTGGTGGCGCAGTGGTTAAGAATCCGCCTGCCGGTGCAGGGGACACGGGTTCGAGCCCTGGTCTGGGAAGATCCCACATGCCACGGAGCAACTGGGCCCGTGCACCACAACTACTGAGCCTGTGCTCAAGAGCCTGAGATCCACAACTACTGAGCCCGTGTGCCACGACTACTGAAGCCCACGTGCCCAGAGCCTGTGCTCCACAGCAAGAGAAGCCACCACAATGAGAGGCCCGCGCACCGCAGCAAAGAGTAGCCCCCGCTCGCCACAACTAGAGAAAGCCCGCACACAGCAAAGAAGACCCAATGCAGCCAAAAATAAAATAAATAAAAAATAAAAATAAAATATTAAAAATTTTTTAAAAGTCACATTAGTAAAGGTAAATAGCCCAGATGAATAAAAGATGTGGCAAAGGAATAATCTACTGTGCATAAAATGTTGTGCTTCTTGACACGGGAGCAATAATTTAGCTATAAGTAAATCATGTTAAAGGTCAAAAAAGATCCAACAAAATATGTGTTGTAAACAACTGTATTATGTACTAGAGATGAAAAGTTTGGAGTCAAACTTTTACACTTTTAAAGTGTGATTCCATTAGACATCAGAGCTTCTCAAGCTTGAGTGAGCACTGGTGTTAGTATTACTTAAATACTGCAGAATAATCACTATAACGTATATCAGTAATGTATGATTATGGAAATTGTAATCTTACCTGAAATGTATATTGTGTTGAATATTGAAGACCTTCTACCAAGAATGTGCACTCTCGTTGTTTTAATTCTCTTTCAGCCGAGTTATTTCCAATACTGACTTTCAAATGGTACTGCCCTGTCTCAGGGCCATTAAAGTCTTTAGGAGGCTTACAGCTCACAGCCATACTATTATCTGTCTTCCTTGAAACATGTAAGTCCATGACCTCGCTTGGACCTATCAAAATGAAGAAATGTTTGTTGTTTTTAATCATTTGGTAAATGCGTATTTAAATTACTGGACAATATATGTGTACAGTATAAAATGTTTTAAGTGCTTATTTGGGTGTTACAGATGGGGAAGTTAGGATAGAACATACATAAAAAGCTATAACAAAACATCTGAAAATAAATTATACATTCATTTGATGAATATTAGCATGTAAGTTGTACTTGAAACCGTGAGATGTTTTGCAATTCCCCCAAAGAAACTGTGTAGAAATAGAAAATAGAGAAGAAAGGAGTGGAGGGGCAGGAAGTAGAAAATAGAGAAGAAAGGAGTGGAGGGGCAGGAAGTAGAAAATAGAGAAGAAAGGAGTGGAGGGGCAGGAAGGGGAATCTCCGAAGGCCTACAAACAGTCCAGGTCCTCCTTTTGGAAATGCTTACACGACCCTGGTGATAGCTGGCTGGATTCTTCAGCAGCAGTGAATCATCTTTGTTTCTGTGATAGCACAGACATTCAGGAAAATAACAAAAGCATGATGCTCGAGGACCTGGACTTTTGAAACCAGAACTTAAATGACATTAAGAGTATTTTACGTACGGCCCTGAAGAGGACAATTTTTCTTTGTGAGCCTGGTGCCAGGTAGGGTCTCTGGAGCCATAGCTGTTGCCTTACACAGGGGGTATTTCTTCTGCCCTGACCTCATGGAGTTTACATTCACCCCAGAGACAGATCTAGCTTTGGACCTGGCATCTATGGAGGCATCCCATGGGAGAGCAAGAGTCAGATGAATGTAAAATGTGACATAAAATAAAATAGTATGTAGTTCATTGTAACGGAGAAGAAAATGCTGACAAAATATTGTTTCATGAGGTCATGCAAGCAGTGAACGCTTTGTGAGTGAGGCGTTCTGATGGCAGTCGACATTTCTAGAGAATAAAGAAAGCAATAGATTTTTTTTAATCTAAGTTGGTTAGATTTTTATCTAAGTTGGTTAGATACTTAATTGCCTGAAATCTTATAAATTGTACCTGTTCATATGCCCTCAAGCTTCATTCTTACAATTCTATGATTATACCTGAAGGATACAGAGAAAACCCAGGATGAGAGTTTTTAAATTGTTGTGTTTTAAATTATTATAAAGCCTAGATGTTAACAAATGTGCCAGGTCAGTGTGTTTCTCAAATGAAGCATAAAGGTGGACATGCTCTTTTAACGGTTTAGACTTTGCTGTTCATAGAAAAAAGCATTAAAGCTTATAACTTACATGTTGCTTCTGTTTTAAATACACATTTCACATCAGCTCCATTACGTTCCACACTTCCATTGACAGAGGCATGTAATGTTATCTCATACCTTGTAAAAGGTTTCAAATATTCCAAATTGATTGTGTTTGTAGTTTTATTCAGAGTGTGGCATCTTTTTGCTTAGGGGAAAAAATGGAAACTTTTAGTAAGTCATCAAAATTTAGGATTACCACATATTTAATTTAGTGTCTACAGTAAATCATTCCAAGCCAACTCCAAACTGAGCGATTGAGAAATGAAAACATCCTTGGTGCTCAGAAATACATACAATTATCAGCAAATGCATTGAACAAATGTGATTAGTATAAACTCAAATATTCAAAAATGATGGTTTCATATAATTAATTTGGTACAAAACATATTTAACAAGTTCAGACATATTGTTTACCTATGGTCTCTTTTCTTTCTGAGAAAACACAGCTCATGGTGGATATTATGAAAGTCTTTTTTCCAATACTTTGGCAACCCTTTTTCTGATACTTAACCTCCAAACTTTGAACTTTGGTATGAGCCACTGTTATAGACTTCAGATACAAAATCCATTTGATCACCAGTAACTAGGTATCTTCTGCCCTATTCGTCTGAGCACTACAGTAATTCATGGGAGCTGAAACAGTGAAGGAAATCTTCATGCTGGCAGTAGAATCTGAGCTGTTCATTGAAAGATGAATGAGGCTGAGTAGGTGTAAGGAAGGAAAGAAAATTTTACAAAGGAAAGAAGGAGCATTTTTTGTTTAGGCACTAGCCCGACTAGGATAGCAGACTCTGGCTGGGTAGGAACATGGGAGGTGGGACCTTGCTTACGCAGATGAGTTAGCACTTGTTAAGTTGAAAAATCACTAGCCGCTGACTATTTTTGAGTAGCCAAGTGCCACCAAGAAAGGTTAAAAGAAGGTTAGAGAGGAAGCATGTTACTGTGATAACAATAATAATACCAGTAGTGATAAAAACAATGAACAGACTATGCTGTGTTCCAAGCACATCTTGAAGTGTTCTATGTGAATTAATTCACCATCACCACAACCCTATAGGTTGGCACTCTTGATGTCATCCGATTTTACAGATGAGAAAACTGAGCCACAGAGACATTAGCAATCTGTCCATGATCTCACAGGAAACGAACAACAGAGTCAGGATGAAACCCGGACACTGAGGTCCCAGAGGCCATGCTTTACCCTTCACCGCCATGCATATTTTCTGGGGTAGAAGAGGGGGACAAGGGTCTGCAATGGGGCCAAGCTTTTTCCTCCTCTTGGACACTTTAATTCTTTGGTCTAGGTGGACATGCCAATGGACTTGCAGAAACAGTGTAAGGGAAGATTTAGCACGTGCTAATTTCTTGTCTCAGTTACTTATCCATGACATGGAGATTATAGTAATATCTCTACCTCACCATGGGATGCTAAACAGTAAGTGAGATAAAGTGTCTCTTCTAGCCTGGTTAAGTGTCTATTTTCTCAGAAATCCCCAAAGCTGAGTTAGTTGATTTATACCTGCAAGCTCAGCCACGCTGTCCCTAGTGAGAACTGTCTTTGAGGACAGGAAAGGTGTGAGTTCTAGAGAGGGGCAGGTGGCACCCCCTGACCCATAACTCCTTATATGGTGTCTGCATGTCAGGACAAGGATCATCTTCTAACTCAGCTACAACCCAAATGTCAAGATGTCGTTCTCCAGGTCCATCTGGCTTCCATTCGGTGACCTAATTTTGTATGATTGTAGATGTAATCTCACAACCATTCTGCATCAAAATAAGTTTCATTTATGTTGTTCTGTGACGCTTTCATCTTAGTCAGCTTGACAAAATCAAGTTGTTGATTTAATTTTGAACAACACATTTTTTTCCAAAAGACATTGCTGTTTGGGGAATCAAAGTGTTCAGTGCTTAGAAAGATGGTTTGGAATGTTCATTTCCAGTTGCCAAGGGTTTCAAGCTTTGGTTGAAAGGTCAACATATTTTACACGAGCCTCTCTGCCTCCATGTGGGATACCTTTCCTCAGGACCCTGAGGCCAGAAGCACTAGTCGAATGGCACAGGTAAAGACTTTATTAGACTTAGGGATGAAATTTGGTTTTCCTTAGGGCAACAGGGACATGTCTAGTTTCAAGTCATGCCTGTTGCACTGGAAATGGCTAGATAGATACTGGCTTCATAACTTGTCACCTCTTTGCTTTTTAGCAAATACCTCAGGAAATCCATTAACAACTTCCCAGTTGAAACTGCTCTAAAGTATCTTCCTGAACACCATGCCAAGTAGTATAAACCCGTTGATCCCCAGAGGGTTTTGCACTGCCACCTCCCAAAATAAGAGATATTTTTTCTCTTATGTTGTTTAAGCAAAAAGGCAATAAACAAAATCATTTCCAATAACATCGCTGCGATGTGGAAGGGTGCACACTGGTTTCAATAACTTTTGAGAAGTAGTCCCCTGAATGCAACAATGACTCAGGGCCTCTTCCCTATTACTGAGGAAACTTCATTGTCACTTGGCACTTTAAGTTAATACATAATACTGGAGATGCACAAGGTGTCTCATGCTCAAAAATGAACTTACAGTAGCGAGAAAAGCACAGTCCAAGCTGTTGAATTTGAGCATTGATTTTAAGTTCTGTGATCCTCAGGGCATCGTATGAACTCTGAACATATCCATGCATCTCTTCTCTCAGAGTCATTGTTGAAACGTTTAACAAAATCTTAAAATACTATAAAAACACCCCACAAGCAGAGGAAACTAAATAAATGTCAGTTACATTTGTCTACCTCTTTTAGTCTACAGCTTTCAGAGTCGCTGCGATGGTTAAATGAGGAAATAACAAAATGAATTTAATACCTAATTAAAAGTTATATAAATTGCCATAAGAGTTCACTGACTTTCTTCCTGTGGATTTTTAATAGTGGTTTTATTTGAAATAATGAGAGTAGTTAAAAGAATTGTTCTAACATGCTATACTCTGATCATCTCTCTTTGACTTAGATAATACAGAAGAGGATCTCAGGACCTGTGCTCGCGATGAACCAGAAGACAAGACAGAGCACGCTCCCCTCCCCAGCAGTGGTGGATGATGGCAACGAGAGACAGAGGACTGGGGATGACCTGTTTCCAAAGGGCCCTTTGAGCAGAGTCAGTGCATGAGCCACAGTGGAGACTGGGTTCAGTTAGTTACCAACCAAGTTTTGGAGAGAAGGGCACACAGAGCCAGATGTTGCCGACCTGCCCCTTCCCTCCCCACCCATTCTGTTCAAGTGTTTTATTTGGAGAGTCATAAATTTGGGTAGCACCGAATAAGAAGGAGCTGTACTCATTGCAAAAATAACAAATAAAAACTCGTATGACTGCAATAACTAACACATTACGTCCTTCTAAGCCTAATTATTCAAATACAGGTTTTTTAAATGGTATAGAATACAAAGAAGCAATAAATATTGCTCCATAAATTTCCACCATATATTCTGGCATACAAAATACTCCATAGTAGAGAGAGAATATAGAAAGTAAGGAATACAGAAAGGGATAGTGAGAAGAAATTTCAGAAAAGAGAAAAGAAAACCAAACAATGTGCTCACACAGAAACCAAGCAAAGAAAGTTTGTAGGAGAGGTGTCCAGTGAGGCAGACTGTACTCTTTTAATCTGACAGATTACAGATTGTCTTCCTGTAATTTCCATTTTTCATCTTCCCGTAAGTTCCATTTTTCCTTTCTCATAGACATAACTTTTCGAATTACCATAACCTCAAATACAATGCCTGTATTTCTTCTCCATAGAATTTGAGTCCTCTTATGCTAATTTGAAAACTACATGTGTATTGAACTTTGCTTTAGTAGTTTGATTATTATGATTCAAACAACAAGCAAAAACAATATGTTATCAAAATATAAAATAACACACTGGAGATAAGTGGCTTTCTACTTTTCGAAATTTGAAAATTTATGTCTGGTTCCTACCCACCGAACAAAGAGATGGAATTCTGTGAGATGTCCAACTCAATACTACTTTAAGCTACAGGTAAAGGATTGACAAGTGGGCTATTCCATGTGCTGAGTCTCTTCTGAGGTGGTCCACGGTCCCCACTGTTTTCTACAAGTATTTTAGATACTTCACGTAGTCCAGGAGATGTCTGTTCTCTTAAATAGTGTCTTGTTTGGAGGGACTAGGCCAAAGATTGAACTAGTCATAGCACATTTTTTGGGCTGTCTTTATTTCTGCAGAAGTTCTGCAGAAGTTAGTTAATGCTAACTAGAACTATGTTCCAAGATTCCACCTGCCATCAAACTCTGTGGCTAAATGGGCATATGTTCACTTTTGTTCACCCAATTTTTTGTGTATATCAGCTGGGGCACGCTTTGGAAGTTGTTTGCAGTCCAGAATGATGAGTTCAAACTAGTGCAGCTCCCTTACATAATTTTTGGAAGACAGATATGAGTATTATCTTCCAGAGATTTTCCTTCTCTAAGCTTTGGAGTGTAATGATTAGAACTAAGAAGATCAAGAACGAGAAATGAGTATTGGGGATATTCTGAGATTTAGTCATTTCAGAGGCTGGGGAGCCTGTAGTGAGTGGAGGTAGTTCTAAAACCAAGGCGTACGGGATGCCCGTCGCGGTTGCTGTGTAGAGAGCTCCGTGGCTCACTAGCTCCATCCATATGTGGAGTGCTTTCCAATTTTTGATTTATCTTTACTGATATGGAATTAAATTCTATAAAAGTTACCTGAAGTATTCTGATAACAAAGAGTGAACGTATGAAAAAAATTTTGCGGTGGTCCCCAGGTAATCCATGCTTTATGTGCACTGAAGTTAGAACAACTCATATTCTGAGGGATTCCTGGATCTGTTGAAAGAATAAGAATATAAAATATAAAAAACAAGACATGGAGAAAACGTTCTTCATATTATTAGCATGCATTATTAATAGCCATATTTTGATTAATTATGAATTGATGATGAAAGTAAAAGAAAGATATCTGATCTCATTAAGTTTGATAAGGTCATGTAACAGAGTGTCACTCCAGGGTGACATTGTGGAGCCTAAATGTTCCACTGACTTGAAGAGATCTGAAAACCCCTCTTCCTCTCATTTATTTTATTGTCCAGCTATCTTGGGATGTCTAGATTTCCCTATGCTGGAAATCTGTCACTGGTAGGGCTGGTAAAGTTAACAGTCAGTACTGGAGTAGCACTTGTCATCACTTCCAGTAACTAGTCATCAGAACTTGAAGTGAAGAATGTAATAAATGCTTAAATCAAAACTACAAGGTATAATTTACATGAAAACCCACCCGTTTGGGGTATAGTTGGATGGGTTTTGACAAATATATGCATCGATATAACCACCATCGCAATCAGATATAAAACATTTCTGTCCAACCAAGGAAGTTCTTCTGTGCCCCCTCCCAGTCCAGCCAGCTCCCTTGCCCACCCCCAAACACCCTCTGAACTGCCTTCTATTACTATAGATTAAATTAGTCTTTTCTTTCATTTCATATAGATAAAATCAAACGGTGAGTACATTTTTACATCCAGCATATTGCACTTAACATAATGTTCTGGAGATTCATTCATATTGCTGTATGTGTCAGTAGTTAGTCCTTTTTATTTGTGAGTAGTATTCCATTGTAAGGATAGACCACATTTCACCTATTCATTCAACTGTTGATGGACATCTGGGTTGTTTCCAGGCTTTTGGCTACTGTGAGTGAATCTACTATGGATATTTGTGCAGAAGTCTTTCTGTGGAAAGGACATGTCCTTTCTTCTTTGGTAAATACCTGGAGTGAAAGTTCTGAGCTATTACTTTGCATTCTCACCAATAGTATTGTCAGTCTTTTTCATTTTAGCCATTTTAGTTGGTGTGTGATGTCATCAGCATCTGGTTGTTGTTTTAAGTTGCATTTCCCAGTTGACTAATGATATTGGGAAATTTTTTACGTGCTTATTGACCATTTGTGTATCTTTTTCTGTGAAGCATATGCTCAAAGTGCTTGCCCATTTTTAATTGGGTTACTTGATGTCTTATTTTGTATTTGGAAGAATTCTCTATATATTCTCGCAAAACTCTCTGTTGAAAAAATTAATTGTGGATATTTTTTCACAATGTATGAATTGTGAAAATTTTTATTTCTTTAGTGACTTTATTCGAAGAGCAAGAATGTTTAATTTTTATGAATTTTGATTTCTAAATGTTTTTCTTTTATGATTCTTGCTTTTTGTGTCCATCTAAGGAACCATTGCTTAAGCTAAAGTACCAAAGATTTTTCTAATGGCTTTGTCTAGACATTTTATAGTTTTAGCTTTAGTGTTTAGCTCTGCAATCCATTTTGAGTTAATCTTTGTGTTTGTTGAGAGATAAAGGCTGATGTATTTATTTTTTCTATAGGGATAACTAAAAAACAATCTAATAATGAAATAAATATCCAAATAAATAAATAACCAAAAAAAAAAAAATCCTTCCCCTCACTGAATTGCCTTTGCACTTTTATAAACAATAAAATATTTTTTTCCTGGGATTTCTATTTTGTCACAGTGATTTATAAAGACTGTACTAATTTTAGTATTTAATATCCAAAAAGCATTAAATTTTTGCTAGTTACATGAGGACATAGTATTTCTGTAGGTTTATTTTTTTTCTCATGGTTTTGAGTTGTTTTGGGGGCTACTGGAGACATGGATTTAGGAAGCTGCCTTACTCTCAGCTAGCTATCCCTTCCATATGAAACTCAGAATCACTTTAGTATGTTCTGTCAAAAGTCCTGTAATATTATAATTAATAAACAACTTCAGCAATGAGACAGATTTCAGGATCAATACAGAAAAGTCCATTGTATGTCCACACACTGGCAATGAACAATCTGAAAATGGAATTAAGAAAACACCACCATCATAAGCAGGAATAAATTTAAACCTAGGAATGAATTTAACAAAAGAACTATAAGACTTGCACACTGAGAACTACAAAACAGTCTCCAAGAAAATTAAAGAATACCTAAATTCATGGAAAGACACCCCATATTCATGGACCAGAAAACTAACATTGTTAGGATGGCAACACTCTTCAAATAGATCTACAGATTTAACTCAACTTCTGTCGGAATCCTGGCTGGCTTCTTTGTAGAAATTGACAAGTTGATCTCAAAATTCATATGGAATTTCAAGGGACCTCAAATATCCAAAACAATCTTGAAGTGGAACAAAATTGAAGGACTCACACTTTCTGATTTCAAAACTTACACAAAGCAACAGTAACGGACAGTGTAGTACTGGCATTAGATGTATAGATTAATGGAATGCAAAAGTCTAGAAATAAGCCCATCATTATTGTTAATTAATTTTGACAAGGATGAAAAGAACATTCAATGGGAAAAGAGTAGTTTTTTCATTAAATTGTGCTAGGACATCAAAAGAATGAAATTGGACCCGTACCTCAAATCATAAACGAATATTAACTCAAATGGATTAATAGAGCTAATTTTAAGACTTAAAACTAAAAAATTCTTAGAAGAAAACATAGGGATAGCTCTGCATAACCTTGGATTTGGCAATGAATTTTTAGTTGTGACATCAAAAGCATGAGTAACAAAGGTAAAAATTAATAAATTGGACCTCATCAAAATTAAAAACTTATAAGCTTCAAAAGCTATCAACAAAGTAAAAAGACAACCCAGAGAATTGTAGAAGATATTTGCAAGTCATATATCTGAATTGTGTCTAGAATATATACAGAACTGTTACAACTCAGTGAAAAATAACCCAACTTCTAAAAATGTGCAAATAATGATAAAAGATATACAAATGGCAAATAAACAGCTGAAGCTATGCTCAAGATCATTAGTCATTAATTTAAATTACAATGAGATACCACTTCACACCCATTGGAATGGCTAAAATAGAAAAGACAATAAGTGTTGGTGAATATGTGAAGAAATGAGAACACATACATTGCTGGTGGGAATGTAAAATGATGCAGCTACTTTGGAAAACTGATTGGCAGTTCTTCAAAATGCAAAACATAAAGTTGCCATATAACCCCCAAATTCCAATCCTAGGTATAAACACAAGAGAAACGAAGACATATATCTACACAAAACTTGTACACAAATGTTCATAGCAGCATTATCCATAATAGTCAAAAAGTGGAAACAACTTCAATGTCACTCAACTGATAAAGGGACAAACAAAACAAGGTACATTCATACGATGGAGTATTATTAGACAATAAAAAAACGGAAGTATTGATATGTTACAAAATGGTTGCACCCTGAAAACAGTACACTAAGTAAAAGAAGCCAGACACAAAAGACAACATATTATATGAAATGTCCATATTAGGCAAATCCATCAAAGCAGAAAGTAAATTGGTAATTGCCTAGATATGGGAGTGGGAGGGAAATGGGGAGTGACTGCTAAAAGATACCAGTTTTTTTTGCTGTTGCTTGTTTTTTTGTGGGTTTTATTTTTTATTTTTATTTATTTTTTGGTGTGATGAAAATGTTTTAAAGTTGATTCAGGTGATGATTTACAACTCTAAATATATTAAAAACCACTGACTTCTATACTTTACATGGGTGAATCATACAGTAGGTGAACTAGCAAAAGTTTGTGTGTTTGTTTTTTTTAAGAATGTGGCTTCTTTTGCAACGGTCTTGAAAAATTTCCCCTGTTGCCTGAATAAAATGACGTGTAAAATGGTTAAATTGCTATTTCCAAAGGCTGCAGGATTCCTGCATTACTGGAAGAAATCTTACTCAATAATGGTGGGGTTTTTTTAAGACCTTACTTTTTTAGAGCATTTTTGAATTCACAGCAAAATTGAGGAGAAGGCACAGAGATATGCACAACATCCCCTGTTATCAACATCCTCCACTTGAGTGGTACTTATGTTACAATTTATGAACCTACACTGACACGTCATTATCACCTGAGTCCATAGTTTACATTAGGGTTCACTCGATGTTGTACATTCAATGGATTTGGACTAATATATTACATGACATGTATCCATTATTACGGTATCATACAGAGTACTTTCACTGACCTAAAATTCTCTGTGTTCTGCCTATTCATCCCTCCCTCCCTTCCAACTCCTGGCAACCACTGATCTCTTTACTGCCTCCACAGTTTTGCCTTTTCCAGAATATCATATAGTGAAACCATATGGTATGTAGCCTTTTCAGACTGGCTTTGTTCACTTAGTGATGTGCATTTAAGGTTCCTCTATGTCTTTTCGTGGCTTTATAGCTCATTTCTTTTTAGTGCTAAATAGTATTCCATTGTCTGGATGGACCACAGTTTATTTACCATTCACCTACTGAAGTACATCTTGGTTGCTTCCAAGTTTTGGCAATGATAAATAAAGCTGCTATAAACATCCATGTGCAGCTTTTTATGTGGACATGAGTTTTCATCTCCTTTGAGTAAATACCAAGGAGTGTGACGGCTGGACTGCATTGTAAGATGATGTTTAGTTTTATAGAAACCCTCAAAATGTCTTCCAAAGTGACTGTACCATTTTGCATTCCTACCAGCAATGAATGAAAATTCCTGTTTCTCCCCATCCTCGCTGACATTTGGTATTGTCAGTGTTCTAGATTCTGCCCATTCTAAAGGTGTGCAGTGATATCTCATTGTTATTTTAATTTCCCCAATTACATGTGATGTGGAGCATCTTCTCATATGCTTATTTGCCATCCATATAACTTCTTTGGTAATTATATATTTTATAATGTACTAAAGGATCCACTTTGCTAACAGTTCATTTACTATTTAGTATCTATGTTCATAGCAGAGACTGGCCTATAGTTGCCTCAGCTCTGCCCAAGTTTGGTATCCACATAACAGTAACCCTAGCCTATTCCCCACCCTAACAATAATCAAAATTAGTAGATAGATTTCCATGATTTCTATACTGTGGAACAGTTTGGATAGGATAGGAACTAACTGTAAACTTACCTTTCTGGTTTTTCTTTTTTAAAGGGCAGGTGAGGTAAGCAGACAGGGAGTGTGAAGAGATTGGAGAGGTATTAGACTATTATTTTATATATAACTCCAATTTTCTAATTCTTCCTAGGCAAATGTCCATAATTCATATGTTCTAGAAAATTATCCATTTTATCTAACTTTTCATATTGGATGCAAGTTTCTTTATAATCTGTAAAATTTCTACTGTATTTTTAATTTCCTTTTTATAATGCATGGGGGAAGGTTGTTTTGCTAGAGATCTAACTATTTTATTATTCTTTTCAAAACCAAGCCTTTAAATTGGTTAGTAAATTCCTGCAATTTTTGTTCGTTCCTTCTTTCAATAATCTGTACTCTAAACTTTGTTATTTTCTGCTTTCTTTGCTTTTGCTTTCTGGTTCTTTTCCAAGCACTTTCCAATGATTTTCATTCAATAGAGAGCAAAGTGATAAAAGTTCCCATAAAATGTCACTTGGTCTTACTTAAGGCTACAAATTCCTCCCCCTAAACATGTCTTTACTTTACTCAAGTCTGAATATCTTTGTTCCAAAAGGTAAATTTAAGCCATCTATATTTATAGTGACTTTTGTTATACTTTGACATGTTTCTGCTATATTACCTATTGTTTCCTACTTAGTAGTCTCTCTCTCCCTCTCTTCCTGCCACGTTTTTCTTCTTCCTTCCCTTCCCCCTCCCCCTCTTTCTTCTTCTCCTTCTCCTCCTTCTTCCTCTCTCCCTCTCTCTCTCACACTCTCTTTCCATCTTCTTCCTCCCTCTTTTCCCTTCTTTCTCCTTTTCCTCCTTTAACATGAAGAATTTTTTTTTTATTCCATAACTTTCTTCTACTGCTGATAGGCAGTGCCATCTATTTATCTGTCTTTCATGTTTTTAGTGGTTCCTCATAAGTTGTCTTATGCACGATTAACATATTTTCCTAGCAGATTCTAAATTTAACTGGAATCTCTTTACTTCTACTACAGTGGTCCCCAGACTTTTGGAACCAGAGACAAGTTTCCTGGGAGACAATTTTTCCACGGACTGGGGCTGGCGGGGGGGGATGGTTCAGGCGGTGATGCGAGAGATGGAGAGCAGCAGATGCAACTTCACTTGCTCACCCGATGCTCACCTCCTGCTGTGCAGCCTGGTTCCTAACAGTCCGAGGACCAGTTCCCTGGGGGTTGGGGACCCCTGTTCTATTCAATACAACTGAAATTTTAGCACTTTTCACTTCCTTCTCCCCTCCATCTTCCAAATGCTATTATTTTCCAGAATTTTATTTTCCACTTGTTATTAGTTATGATAGTCTTGTTATTATTTATATTGCTGACATTTTAGTAATAATAACTGTTATTTTGCCGTCAGCACTTAGCTTTACCATTGCGTTTTATTAGCTTCTTAAAGTGAGCTTCTGTGCTCATTTTACTCCTATCAGAGTCAGGATTTGACAGAGGGGGCAAAAGATACAGGACACACCAAGAAAAGAACTCTGCTACAGCAAGAAAGAGGAAATAAAATGGGAAACATGTGAACAAGCATTTCACTTACCTCACAGTTTTGTTTCCACCCCTACCTCACAACAGCCTACAGTTTGCAAAAACCTTGATGAAGGTTTGGATTCGCTGTCATTTATTTCTAAATTCTTACTTTAAAATGGACACAAAGCCATTTTCTGAAACCCTTTCTCCAAATCCATAACATCTTTTTCTGTGATTCTCAATGATTCATAAGAATATAAAAAGGAAAGAAATTTAACATATAAATGTAAGTGATATACTCACCTCTAAAATCTGTTTGAATAGTTTTATTTTGGCTAGTAATAATCTTGTGATTATAGGATACTTGTGAACTACAAGTATAATTACTTTGGGGTTGAAGTTGGCCCTTTTCAAATCTGCCACTTTTATTATATGGACTAAGGCCACCTAAAAGAAATAAATATTGCATATGAGTATATGAATACAATATATCACACTTAAATTTCATATCGGTTTTATATCTATAATTAATATCTATTAGATTGAAAACCTATGCAAATGGTCAAAACAATAAGTAAAAGGACCTGATATCAGCTATAATACTGCATGATTTTGCTACACTCAATTTTAAAGAAAACATTAAGAGGTAGAACTGAATTTGAGAGTGTCTCTAATTTAGCTGATGAAATGAGGCATTAGTTCATTGTTCTCTGTTCAGAAATTGAGATTGCACTTGACATAGCCTTTACCTCGCAGATATCTTAGATCATTGTTTTATCATCAGTCTGTCATACGTTTGTCCTTGCTTTCCTCACCCTGCTCGTGTCTGAGCCGTGCATCTTCCCCGTAACAAGATGATTATAAGCAGTATCATACTCCATCCTTTGTGTGAGAGTCTGTGTGTTTTTGTTTGTCTGTCTGTCTTGCCAAATATGGCCTAGCAGATAGCTTTATGCCAAGGGGGGGAGATTTCATCCCAATAAATTCAAATGAAAATAAATTAAAAGTTATTAAATCATTAAAAAGAAATGCTATCTCAATTATTCCCCTTTCCATGAACCCAAATTCATATTCCTAGAAGCACTTACTATTCTTTTTCTACTTTCATTTTATCTAAGTCTTCTTGTAGTTGTTTATAAATGTTGTTGATGGAGGGCTGACAAAGTAAACTCTTGGAATCACGCGAAATTATGGTTGTTTTCCCTTTCATTCTAAGAGTATGTGTACCATAATATTTTATAACTCTCTCCTCTGATAATATTTTCAACAATACCTCGTGTATAGCGGTTGCCAAGAAAATGCTTATGAATTAACTGATATTGCTATTTCAAAAATTATTTTTCAGGTGGAATATTTGTCTATTTTGTGAATTTGAGTTGTATAGAGAATACAATGATTTGATTCCAAACATATCATGGACTATGTGTGTGTGTGTGAGAGAGAGAGAGAGAGAGAAAGAGAGAGAGTGAAAAAGAGAGAATGGAAGAAGGAAGGAAAGTAAGAAGGAAGGAAGGAAGAAGAAAGGAAGGAAGGATTAGATAATATCTAGAAAAACTTCCCACTATAGGAAAAAAACTCCTCTGATCAATGTTAAATTCTTACCACATTCAAATTTATATGTTATTTTCTTTTTATCACAAGTAAAATTTTTAGTGATTTCCCAATGTAAACAAAGAGAAGTATTTGCCTTTTCAGGTTCTACACACTCATTCAGCTGAAAATGTTTAGGATCTGTCAAGAAAAAGATACAAAAATAGATGATTAATATTTCATAATGTGTGCCTTATGGTCAATTACAGTCATTGAAATTATATTCATGATACAGAATCTGGCAAGAATTTAGATTACTGTTGAAAAAAGTCTAATAACTCTCAGTGTTTTGCATTTCTTGATTCTTGAGTTTATTCTTTTTTTAACGTCACACATATTGGTAGCATTTCACTTAGAATTTATGCTACTTTAAAAAAAAATGGAACCCAAGGAAGCGTCTAGATAAAATTGCATTTTTTGCACATTTTAAAAGACTCACTCCATTTTGTTTTCTTATTTGTATCTTCAATTTTTCATTTACTCTGTGATTGTTTTTCATTGCATGATCATTACACAGAGCATGGGGGCTTCACTCTGGGGAATGCATTGCTTTAAATTGTCATTTTCTGTTTTTAATTGATCATTTGTTCCAGTAACATTTAGAGAAAAATGAATAAGTTAAATGACATTTTTTCAAAAACATCAGATATTTAACCTATTTAAATGTTAATAAGTCAATCAATGATCTTGAATTATTAAAAGATGTGAGAGATTCAACAAACTTATACAACAAGCTTATTCAGTCCCTGAATCCCTTTTGGAAAATGCGCTTTGTGAAGGTAGCTTCTCTGAAGTCAGCTTGGTACCTTAGCTTCCTCTTTCCCAGCAGTAGCTTAGGTACTAAAACCAGCTTGATAGCCTTAACATGACTATAATGCTCCCCCCCTTTTTTTTTTTTTTTTTTGGTGAAAGTACTTTTGTTCTTTCCACAAACATCAAATCTTTGACTTTGTGTTATTCCCCCAAGATATTCTAGACACACTTGTATTTAAAAGTATATATATATATATATATACATACACACACACACACATATATATAATGACTTGAATTCAGTAGCGGAGAAAAAAGAAAGCTTGTGAATAACCACTCAGTGGGATAAATTAGATCCAGTCGACATGAAGCACTCTGTAAAAGAGGTGTAAGGAGGCAGGTAAGGGATAAACAGAGAAGGCTTCTCTGAGGTTACCGTTTTCACTGGGTCGGGAGGGCAGAAGTCCACACACTGACCTCCTGCCGCCATCTTTCCCTCAGCCCTGTCCCCCTGCCTACTAACTCCTGTGACCAGTAGGACATGTCACACACAAAACTGCAGTGTTGCCGTAAATGAGCGAACAGAAATCAACTGATATTTACCTGGTGGTACCTCTAATAAATATTCAAATGGAGGGTGACATGAAAGATCTGATATATTGATCTTCTTCTTTTCACATTCCTGTAGGCCATGGAGCTGCTTTTCACACCCAAGAGGTTCACATTTCACTTCACTAAATGTCACATTATATGTGTCACTTTCCTTGTTATAAATGAAGTGCGCAGAGATATTTGCATATTTGTCTTCTGAAAGAAAATAAAATAGTGAAGCTTATCTTTTATTTTTCAGAACGAATAAACCTATATTAAACACAAACTCCTTAATGTATATTTTTAAAAATATCCAATCACCAACAAAATAACCCCAGGAACATAAAACAGAGAAGGGACACATCAATGCCTCCATGTTATTCTTTCGTGATTCCCTTTTCATCACTGTCCCATCAAAGACCTCAGCTTGTGAGTTTGTATTTGGATGATAATTGGATTAATGTCTGTCTTCCTAACTGGACTGTAAATTCCATGAGAGAAAAATCCCATCAATTTTGACCATCGCCATAAATCCAGATCCTTGTGCAAAACCTGTCATCGGAAAGGGCTCAAAAATGGTTGAATTACGCAGAAATGAACAACGCATCTGACAAATTTCTTCTTCTTGCTCTATCATTTCGCTTGCTTCCTAAAGTGTAGTATTTGATTATCTCTTTCTCCCAATACGGGGAACATTAATTACTTAGGGAGCAGAGGCCACGTTATTCCTCTATTTGTGCAAAATTATTGATAGCAACTCCTCCTAAGCACTTTCTCTGAGTGTCATCTCACACTCTTCCCTTTATTTAAAGACTCCATTGACTCATAAAAATACCTTTCAACACACATTCACTTATTCTCTCATTTTTAGTACAAAAAAATTATGAAGCCTTCATTTTTCTTAAGACACTGTCCCAAGCACTAGGAATACAAATGATCTGCTTTTGGAACTATAGAATCTAACGTGCAGACAGGCACAGGCGTGAACTACAGAAAACACCAAAATAAGATGATGCACAAAATAATACAGGGGTAAAGAGGCAGAGAAGTCTGTTCAGATTGCAGGACCAGGAGGGGCCCTCCAGAGAGGTGAGTCAGTTTGCATTTAAAATATGAGCAGGACATAGAAAAACTGATGGGGGTGGGAGGTGGCGGATGAGGGTGCATTCCAAGTGTAGAGGAAGAAGAACAGGGGTGAACACAGGGGCAGGAGGAAACATGTTTTAAGAAACAGAGCACTTCCATGTTACTTAAGTGAAAAGTGTAAGGAGGCAATAGTGCAAGAGGAACCTGATCATCAAAATCATATTAATTAATCAAACATACAAAGGCTGATGTCTGCACTAAATATACGGAGAGCTACTGAAGGTCAGGACTCCAGCGGTGAGATTTAGAAACACGTGGAAGGATGAGCCCTGGCCACGAAGAAGGACTCTGCTTCCACTGAGAACAGAGGCAGAAAATGGGAAAAGGATGGATACAAACTGTTCTCAAGCATCTGCTTTGAGCCGAACCCTGGAGAGACAGAGAGACTTTTTCTTCTTGATGAGCCTTGAAGGTATTATTCACATTTCATATTTATCATTACACAGAATCCTCTCCCAACCCCTAAACAAACTTGCTATCATCCCACTTTACAAATACACAAACTGAAGTTAAGTGGCTCCACCAAAGTTGTTTAGCTAGTAATTATCAATCCTGATCCTCAAAACTAGGTCTGAATGTGACATCAAAGCTTCTTGCCCTGAAGGACCCTGGCTCTTAAGAGGTGGAGCTAATCGTTGGTGAGAAATTAGAGCCAGTGAGCTTAGCCTGCTGGGGGGTCTTGAAAGCTTGTAATAAAAAAGGAAATCATTAAAGTGATATATGTTGCCTCTAGGTAGACAGACTTACCACATGTAGGCTTACGTGTAGTAGGAGGAGCTGTAATAGAAAAAAAAGAAAATGCAAATTATTAAAATTGCATTCTAGAATATCTCTGCTCTAGTCATTCTGAGGAAGGGTGGTTTACAATGTTTCATCTTCATAAATTATAGAATCTACCGAGTTAGCTTTAACAGATAATGCCGAGTTTGCAGTGCCTGTTCCCACATTTGGATCTCAAAACTTCGAACGTTGTAAACCAATGAGCTAGTTCTATAAAACGTTTTCATGAATTTACCCAATAAACATAACTGTGATAATACAATATTAAGACTTTTGGGCGCACATCTGATTATGGAATGGTGACGTGGTTGACTATTTACACAGCCAGAAGTATTTTAAAAGTCTTCCTCCCCTTGATTAATCTCAAAATAGGTTTATATAATTATAACCCCTAGAAAGTTCAGTTTACTCCTTTGTTTACGAAAAAAAAAAAAAAATCAGAAAATAGGCAAGGGCTGCTTCATTATCTGGTTTAACTTTTGTAAGCTCTTTGCCCATATAATACATCCAGGGTAACAAATTGTTCTGTCCACCAACTGAGACCTATCTTGTGTGAGCATATGTATTTAACTGAAGAATTGGATGGAAATGTGGTTTGTGGAAGCTAAGAGATCTCTGCTAATCTGGTCTTTGAGATGGAGAACTTGCAGGGAGAATAGTGCCCTGGCAGGCTCTGAATGGCTAACCCATTGCAGACTCCACCACCTCCTGGACATTCATTCCCTGCATGGAGCCCCCCACCTCTGTCTCCACATCCCACGTGTGTGTCTGGGGCTCTGCGATCACTCCTCTGTCACTGACCTCTTGGAACAGAGAGCCCCACTGAGAGAATTGTTCTTTTTCATACCAACACCGAAACCCACTCTTAGAAGTCCTAGTATAGCTGGTCATTCCTACGAGTTTTCATAGAGTACACAACTCTTGGGGGATGCTACGACCATGATGTAAGAGGTTATCACAGTAACACCGGCCCTGATCTCATCGGCTGTTGCACTGCGAAAACTGATCAGTGTTTTGGACTAAGTGCCCTTCCACAGCCCTCAGGATTAGAACACTCAATTGAACTTCTCGAAGAAAGAGCCCAGGGCGGAGCCAACAGAAGACCCTTCAATGAGCATGTCCAAAGCACGTGGTGGTGGCGTGACTGCATGACTGAGGGTCAGGTTGTCACCTATTGTTGTGAGATTAGTTGTAGAGGTAATGTTTTCTGCAGTGGTCAGAGAGGATGGTGTAGTGGACGCGTTGAGCACATCTGCAAGGAAATGAACAGAGGGTCACAGTTAATGAGTTTGTCATATCGAGGGTCGAGGGGAAAACTCTTTAGCAAAGATGATTTCTTAACTGAATCTTTGCCAGAGGCTTCCTCCTCGTTTGAATTGACACTTGCTTGTTTTTAAAATAAGAAAGTGAGTCAAAGATTTATCTACACGTGGCCCTTTAAGATGACTAAGAGTGCAAACAACTGGAACTAGACATTGTATACGTTGAGAAGAAACTATTCATTCCTTAGAATAATTCTGACATGTGCAGTCTCCCCCAAACTACCTCTCATCCCGTTACAACTATCCTTATTTTAATTACTAACAAGGATACCCGTTACCCTTTTGTACTATTCAGTTCATACCAGGCTTTTTACATAGTCCATCTTCCTATCAATCCTATGAAATGAGTATTATTATACCCATTTTTACAGAAAGAAAAACTGACACACAGAAAGTCCAAGTAACTTGTCCTAAAGTCAACTTAGAAAGTTGAAGAGGCTGGATTTGATCTCAGGGCTACAGGACACTAAAATTTGTTATCTTTCTTCTTCGCCATGAACTTTTATAATACAAATAATAAAATAAAATATGCTCATAGAAAGCTTACTGGTAAGGTTTTTTTTTTTTTTTCCTAATTTAGTAACACTGTGTGAAAATTTGTAAAACAGGAAACCCACAGTCATATTTGGTGTGAAATAAAAGAGCTGCATGACAGTTTTCAAGTTTCCATTTCATTATCCAGAACCTAAAACACCTAGAGCATCACGGTCAAACCTGAGGCATTGTCTTGGGTGGTTGAGTTGGAGATGCGTGCAGGTGAGGCAGCGCGACTGCTGTGTACGGGGCTGAGCGTGGTTACTGGGGGGAACGCTGTGTCTGCGGGCAAGGTGCTGGGTGCAGTCCTCTCTCTTGGAGCCCCTGCAATCACAAAGGCCGTCAGCATTCCTGCCCCACAAGGGCAGGGGCCACACAGCCCACAGAGGCATGTTTATTAATAGAAACTAAGGCCAGGGCTTCCCTAGTGGCGCAGTGGTTAAGAACCTGCCTGCCAAGACAGCGGGCACGGGTTTGAACGCTGGTCCAGGAAGATCCCACATGCCACGGAGCAACGAAGCCCATGCGCCACAACTACTGAACCTGCGCGCCACAACTACTGAGCCTGCACTCTAGAGCCCACGAGCCACAACTACTGAGCCCACATGCCACAACTACTGAAGCCCACGCACCACAACTACTGTGCCCGTGCTCCACAACTTCTGAGCCTGTGCTCTAGAGCCCGCGAGCCACAACTACTGAGCCCACGTGCCACGACTACTGAAGCCCGCGCGCCTAGAGCCCGAGCTCCATAACAAGAGAAGCCACGGCAATGAGAAGCCCGCGCACCGCAACGAAGTGTAGCCCCCCGCTCGCTGGCAACTAGAGATAGCCCACGCGCAGCAACGAAGACCCAAGGCAGCCAAAAATAAATTTAAAAATAAATCACTTTAGAAGCTAAGGCCGGGCAGTAAACACTGAAGCACTCCTGCTACATCACAACCTGTGCGTCTACAAAATGGGATGGAAAATAACACGGCTTATGGGAGAGATGAGTTTAAAGGCAGACACCTCAGAACCTATGCAGCCTTGGCATCAGAGCACACATGTTAAAAGTATCTGGGACCTCGGGAGAAAGCCTAGACTGCCCAGGGAGGCCAAGTCTCCTGGCGGGGGGCTGCCTTAGGCAATACTGAAAATGCACAGAGTGGCTGCTGCTGGCTGGCGCAGGGACCACAGAGATGGACGTGAGCTCTGAGGGCAAAAGGCTTCTGCGGTGAGGTTACCACTAGAGGAACTGCCGCCCACCCCTGCCAAGCGCCGTGGGTGAGGTGCACCTCTCTGGGGAGGGACCCCTGGGTGCAGGTGCTTCCTTCCGATTTTCTGAAAAGAGAGCTGAAGGGGATCCCGCCTGTGCAGTTGCTGAACTGGGGGATTTTCTTCCTTCCAGCTGAAGGTCACAATGCTACCTTCACTATGGAGGGTCCCCTTGCCCAGGAAAAAGCAAACTGGTTTAGAGTCCAGGAACTTCCCATTATATTGACAGCATCCCCTTTGTTTCCAGTTACAGATGAGCTAGTGGATTATATAATCAAGGGTTGTCGCCGATAAAAGCCCACACTGTATTTGGTTAGGACTTTTTTATTGTCAAGTTTCAAAGCACCCACCGCGTGTCACATCTTTCCCCCCACGCACACACACCACACCCAGAATCACAGCACAAGGGAGCAACGTGTATTCACTGGGTGCCAACTAGACGCCTAGCACTATGCTGGTGGTCCTGGCAGAAGCAAAAGAAATAGGGCTAGCTCCTAGTTGAGCTTTGTGCGGTTATTTCACTGTCACGATCCCTGGGGTCACCGGTTCAACGGTGTGAGGTGGGTCCTGCATCTGCAGTCAGATGCTCAGTGTTTCAGCCGAGTGACACACGCATGCGCGTCCCCCAAATGGCTCTGACGCGAGCCCTCAGGCGCCCTCCAATCACACACATCCATGCCACTAGGACTGAGCATGCATCCACTAAATTTTGAGTTTGGGTTCTCAGCTCAGTCTTCAAAAACCACTGAACCCCACATTTAACTAAACCGCAGAACAGGATGAATAACTTAAATGTCCTCAGCTTCCTCAGCGGAAGCCTCCCACAGAATCAGGAGAAGAGAAGATGCATTTTTTTTAATCCTTTAAAAAAAAAATGGTAGGCACACAACTGGCCCTCTGCAAATTTTGAAATCATCTAGGCTTGACTTTAGCCTTTCGCCACACTTTTTTTTTCTTTTTTACTAAGACCTTGAGCTCTTAGCTGTCTTCTCTCTCCTAGGGGAATTTGCTTTTTTTTTTTCCCACACTTTTTTCTACTCCTCGCTTCACTAGCTCATTCCCTCTGCCCCTCCCCAAGGTCCCTGGTCCTCATGCCATTCTGAGGTTTCCCACCCTCACCCTCTGCACATCCCCGACCTTCCCTCTTCATAGGAAAACTACTTTCCCTGGTTTAGTCATCTCAGCGATGGCTTAGGAGTGGCAATTACAATTTGAACGACGTTAATTAATCCTAATAGATTTTTAATTAGTGGAATTAGCCACTGGGAGAAGAAGAAGTCCTTGATGGGGCAAAGCAGACTAAATTGTGTGACGACCAGCCTCCCAGGTCAACCCTCCTTAGCTTTTCCCCAGATCCTTCCCATCCACAACTTCTGTGGATTTGCTAAAAGCTCCAGATCTTTTTATTGCTGTTCCCATGGCAGCCAGAGAGAGTGAAATGGGGCAGGGAGAAGAGGGCAGCTCTTTTCCAGGCTGTTTAAGGTTCCTGGATTGCCTGTCATGATTTTTATGCCAAAGGAGCAGTTTTAATACTTCAAAATAATAATTATTCTATCTGATACACTTGGCTTCCTCGTTGGAGCCATACTTAAAGCAAGGTCACTTCACTGCCAGGCTCCCCATTCATATCTTTAATTTTCAGACACTCAGGTCACTAAGTGTATACCTGTGGCTGTGTGCATTTGTAACCTGAGAAACATGCTTGTTTTTTAGGATAAAAAGGGGCACCGTGAACTGATTAGACACGGATTTTGGAAAGACCAGGGAGGGGTTATTTTGCAGTTTTTATAAACAGAGATGCTGAACTGAAAGAATCTTGATGTTTGAATGGAGGATATGAGCATCTATTTTTTTTTCATTCTTTTAAAACCGATGTATTTGTGGTTATAACTTCTCAGTGCCCTTTATTGATAATGTACACCATCTACTCTTCACTGTTTTGTTTAGGTAGGAGGTCTTTAAGGAAAGAATCTGTGCATATACTCTTTATTACTAGCAAGAAGTTTTCACTGCAGAATTATACTTGCCTAAAATATAAGCAAACATATAAAGTCCTCACTAACCCCCTGAACAGGTCTTTCCTGTATTCTCATAATTCTCATTCTTTATCAATTCATCACTATTACAAGGACCTTTGTTAGGTGCCCTCTTGGAATAGGGGTAACTATGAAAGTTTGAAATTCCAAATCCATCCATCGGCAAATGCTACACGTGGAACAGTGGTTGGATTCCCTCACTCCGTACTTAGACGGTGTTCATGCGCTCTTTGTATTTGCACAAGTCTGAAGGAGCCACAAACTGGACTTGACATTCCTGCCCAGAGTTCACCTGACAGAAGGGTAGCACCTGTGTGCTCGTTACACATCTTGGAACCTGTCTGGGTTGATGCAGCCATAGGTGGTTCATGTTTCCAGATGGCTTTTGTGACTTCCGGGTCACTATGAGCTTTTGGAATTCTCCATCAACTCCACAACTGAAAGTGAGGACATTTCTTTGTAGGCAGAATAAGCAAAGAATCCCCCAATATACAAGAATCTCTTACACATCATAAGGAAAAGACCAGAAAAATGTGCGAGAGATGTAAGAGACAATGGCCAAATAGTATATGCAAGGATGCTCATTATTATGAAAAAGACTTTAACGTAAATCAAAGCATAAATCAAAATGAAAAATGTTTATCATACTGGCAGAGTTTTAAAAGATTGATAATAGCTAGTGTCAGAAGTGATATGAGGAAACACACACACAGAATTATATGCTGAGAGTCTGGAAGATAGACAACTTTTTAAGGAGCAGTGTTTGGGGAGAGTGTATTTTTGTTGTGTGTGTGTGTGTGTGTGTGTGTGTGCGTAATGCTTCTATAATGCTGTTTTGCAACACGCATACATTACTTTTATAAAGATAATATTACAAAATCAAATTTAGTGTTATGCATGTGAATGCTTACTGTAATAATTTTTTTAATTTTTGAAATGGTGTATATTATACTGTTACAAAAATGGATTGAGGCATATTTTTCCCCTTCATATATTAGTAAGCAAGAAAATTTTGATTACATTCCATTCCACAATAAAAATCAATCATAAACATAAAATAAATAACACATATAGGTTTTATCCCAGTAGAGAATTGAAATATCACCAAGATTATTTTCCAGAAAAGAAAATGTGTTGTATTGTTTGAAAGCATAAGAAATTTTCCAAGCTAATTTTATCACTAGTATTATTGAGCCAGAGCAAGTTAGTATTTTTAAATAATTCATCCATATGTCCAATCTATTTCATTTTAAACCTTTTATTCTCGCACTTTGTTTCATATGTAAATGTCTGGCTTTAACATTTTCAGGGGGAAAAAATTGGGGAAATAAAAAGGTAGGAATGTTGTATGGGTGTATTTGTGCATGTGAGGTGAAATGTGGAAGCTTTGAAATAGAAAACTCTGTGTGATGTTATTCAGTCAATAAAAAATTTTAGCATGAAAAGTTCTACCTAGCCATCAGTTCCCTCATCCACACATTCCTTTCGTTAAAAGGAATTCAAACACTTGCAATGTTTAGATAGGTCCCAGCCACCTCCGCTGTCCTATGGTAGCAGGGAAAATGGGATAAGGATTAAATATACATTACTGTCATTGATATAAAAGGCACTGAACATTTATTCAACCACTTACCACAGCCAATAAAGTTCATCCGGATGGTACTCAAAACACTGCGTGTACCCATCACCCAGGAATGTGATGGTGTTACCCGTGCTTGCATTTCAAGCTAAGATTGATGACCTTATTGAACAAATATCTTAGTCTTTTTAAACAGAACATGTCTATTAACTAGTTTGCCTCAGAAAGTGGCACACAGCACATTATTTAGGAAAAGGCAGGAACAAATCTCAGGATGGTCAGTTTGTGTACCAGATACGCTTGTGGACCTAACATTAAACAGAGAACGAGTGGATCTATGGTGTCCCTGGATTCTAGGATCATCAGAGGTTTTCCCCAGGAGAAATACCTCCCATGTCACTCTGATATTTTGCTACGAACAGGACCACATCATCTTAAATTCTACCGTTGGGACTCACAACCCTAATTAAATATTTTTTTTAAAAAACAGTGCAAATATCCCTGGAAGAAATCCAAATAGCAAAGCTGAATTATTAATCCTCAGTGGATTAATAATAATAAATTGTCTGTCTCCAATAATTTTCTGATATTGAGGATCTGGGATTGAACCAAGAAAAATTCTACTTTGGGGTAAAAGCCGGGGAGTGTGAGACCAACAAAGACCTGAAAGAGGACATTCTGACCTCCCCGGGGCTACAGAAAACTTAGGTGAGCAGGAACCAGGAAAATGATGCAGCACGTGGGGATCAGAGGACCCCGAGAACCGCCGCTGTCCCCCGTCAACACACCCTGATTTTACTTAGGGGGACTTCCCTCCCTCCCCCTCTCCCTAACAACAGGCTTCATTACTTTAGCCGGCCAATATTTCATTAACACCTAGATGTTCTACATTTTACACACTTTAGTAAAATCTCACAGGTAGAAACTGAACATAATTTAAACTGTTCTGATAACTTTAAAATTTAAAAAGAAAAAACAAAGAGAGACAAGTTTTTCCCTAATCCCGTCTCAGTTAAGATCACTGCCAACCTGTCACAGCAGGAATACTATCATTATCCCAAGAGTTCAGGGATACTTCGGTGGTGCTACTTTCTGGACCAGGAGGAGGCATGGTCTCTGAGGAGTCATTTCCTTGTTCAGAGATGCTTGCGAGTGAGAATGCAGTGGTGTGAGCAGGTAAGGGATCACCTGGAGGCAGAGTAGAGGGCTCTTCTGTTGTGTTCAGTCCTGTCACGTTCATGGGAGATGGAGGGGGGAGAAAATAAACATGTGAGTCATACCCTGAATCGCATCATCTGAGCCGGCTAGCTCCCCGGCCCATGAGTGCACGTACATAAATATACCTACGTATACGTGTGCGTATACACACACACCATACAGATACGAGTTATGGTGTGTGTGTGTATATGGGGTGTGTGTGTATTTGACAATGCATACACATGTATGCACATGCATATATACACAAATATAGATGCATCCAGAGGGATAGCTGGACTATATAGACTTAGTCAGAAAGCAAGCTGCAGAACAGGGGCTAAAGGTGAAAATGAGGAAATGAGGTGAAAGCAGCTATTCCCTGCCCTCTTCTCACTTCACTGGTGGATTCTCAACTGTCCAAAGCAATTGGGTTCAGAAGGATGAAACACCAGGCGTAAAGATGATTAAAAGAAATTGTGAAAGATTGATCAACGAAGAAAAGAATAAAGAAAGAGAAAGTTGGAAGGGGATTATTAGGAGGGCTAGCATTCCAGGAAAAGAAAATGAAAGACAAGAGTTCTAGACGCACACACTGAATTTTTTTCTTTATCAATCAAATTCAAACAAAGCGAAGACCAAGCAAGAGACTGGAAAACAAAATGCACAAACAAGTGTACAGATGACGCAAGTCTACAAAAATGTTTTTTTCATGATAACCGAAGAAACACAATTTGAGATACTGATGTAACTTTTTCCCCAGTTTCAGTTCACTTCAGGAAAAAGAAAACTGTGGCAAGGGAAAAGAAAACTGTAGCAAGGGGGTGGTGAAGTAGGTCTGTGCACAGCTGAGGTGAGCACACAGATGGAAAGACCTGCCTGCACAGCAGATGAGCACCATGTACTAAAGACCTTTACATTTGTGTGGTCTCTTATTCAGAAAGTGGATTTCTTTATCTCAAAGAATGGGGAAGCACACCAGTTTAAAAAAAAAAAAAACATGTTGTGCTCTCTGAATATTAGGATTATAGAGGTTCATTTTTTTCTGAATTTTCTGTTTAACATGTGTTTACTTCTATGAATAGCAAATTTTGTTCGGCAATATCTAATTAATAAAAAAATTGAGTTATATCACAAGCATTTTAATTAGCTCAGTTCAATAAGTTATATCACAAGCATTTTAATTAACTCAGTTCAATATATGGGAAAAGGGAGAGAATGGGGGGCGAACCAGAAAAGGAGCAGAAGTGCTAAGAAGGGCAGAACTAAGAACGGAAATGGAAGATCACTGAGTAGAGAATTAAGAAATGGAAACAGAAACGACACAAGGAAGTCCCAGCTTTATTCATTAATGTTGAAGGTGATGTGAAATCCATTTTTACTAAGTACCTGTAAAACCCGTCTGAGCTGCATGGAATTGCCTCGACGTCAGTGTACACGAAAGATCACAGAACTATTCTGTGATTACAGAAATCCAAAGAGATAGGACAGCTGTTACATGTGTTCTTTTCCAAAGAAAAATTCCAATCCCTGAAATTTCATAGCCTAATAACTCACAAATACATGTTTTTATTAACAAACTTTCACCCATAATTACATGCCAACATGTTCAACTAAGTAACAAGCAAGTGGTGTCTTCCTGTCTTCAGTGTCAAATCCTAAATCTAACTGTAGTGTTCTCTCATCGTTACGGTATATACTGAGTAAAAGGAGGGGAGGTGGGTTGGTGGGGGAGAGACTGGAGGGAAACAGGGATGGGAGAGAGAGAAGACGGAAGGGTGGGAGGAGCTTAAAATTCTGTCCAATAACATTCATTCACATTCAACATTATAGACGACCAATTATTCGTTTACTGTTTTCAGGTTAAACTAATTTTGGTGTCGGCAAAGTTCCAATGATCTCATTTGCTTTGAGGAAACTGTTGCAACTTTCTCCCTTTATCACTCCCTCCATGCTTTTGCTAGACTTGAATTCCAAAGAGGGAAAATCACTGCAAATATCTCATATAACAGTGCTTTACTGTTTTGAAGAGTAGCATTCCTAAGGATTACTTCTAGTCAAGAGCAAATTCAATTCATGCTGTATGAAGAAAGGGTGTTTGGAGAACCACCCTCCACCTAGAAGCCTTAACATCCTTGCAGACATTCTAAAGCTCCATGCACGTTCCCTCACTTCATGAATAAGAACTGAATTTAGGATGAGAAAGCATGCTTCAGTTGCCAATTCCACATTGCCCCTGTGCTCCCGCTTTGGAGAGATACTGGTTTCCACTGATCACATTCTCCTTAGCAGTATTTGGGAGAGAACGTTCTGATTTGCATTGGGGGCCACTATTTTAACTTACCTGGTTTCACCATTTGGGGGCTTGTTGTGATCGAGTCTGGGCAGAGATCAGGACACTCTCTCAATAAGGTGAGGGTCACCTACTGTTTTAAACCTTCAGTCCCCTTTCTACTCCCTCCCATTCCCCTTCTGTAAAAGTAACCTGTTTCTATGGTTGAGATGAATTTACTCTTCTGTAAAAGGTGGAGATGCTGAGTTGCATGTCATTAGGTGGCATAAACCAATCACAATCTGCTATGCATCAATGACTTCAATATATTTATAAAACCTCTCTGCCATGGTAGAGTTTCTCTAATAATCCACTTCTCAGAATATTTTGAATGTGCCTCATTAGAACTGTGCATTATAATTGTTAAATCAGGGTTATCTTAAGGGCTTTACTTATCTTCTTAATGCATAATGTCAACCATATGATTAATCAGGACATCAATAATATACTTTCAATAACAATATCATTTAAGTGGTGTAATTTATTTTTAACCAGATCTAATTTTTCTCTCTTCTTTGACACTTGATATATATGAATTTATTGTCAGCATCTTCACTGCTTAAATTTATCTCAGGATTAGGACACTTGTTAAGACAATTCAGTTGTACAATCGAATTTGGAAATGATTATTACAAAATATCTCAATATTGTCAAAACTTTTCTCTTGCAGGAATTTATAGATATATAAAGTTACATTTAGAATTCTAATTTCTCATATAGTTCCGTAACTATGAAGTTTTGCAATCTAACTAAAATAAATTGATTTATTTATAGTGGTAAAATTTAAAAAGAGATTGGAAACCTGCTATGTGATTAACTGTCAGGTGTAAGAAAAGCTATAATTTATACACAATAATACATCTACAAATAAAAATATGTTCAGGTAGTTATCAAACTTTATATCTTACAAGCAGGAATGTTAAGAACAAGAGAATGTCAAGGACTACTCATGATTATAAAGTTGTCCTTAGAAAACGATTTCACTAGAAAATAATAGAAAATTCTATCAATGTTAAATATATAAACTTGGCAAGAATAAGTAAAATGTAAATACCTTGAGTGGAAGAAGTGGTGTCTTCTCCTGCAAAAAGGAAGACAAACATCTCTTAGAAAGTTTCAAACTTCATACATACATATGTAAATATAAGTTAGATTTCTGTGTATATACATATGTATATACAAACAGCATCCCTATGTTAATTCACATTCACAAAGTGACAATTTTCAGTACATTTTACCCCGGTGAAACCATAGTCCTTCTCTTAATATCATGCTTACAAAGCCCAAGTATGTCAAAACTATGCTATTAGTTTTTGAATTCTCAGGTAAAATAAAAATAATAGAAAAAAAAAGGAGAGCTTTGGAATTAATTTCAAGTCTGCAGAAGACTTTGAAAAGACTTCTGCAAAAATTTTCCCAAATGCATTCCTTTATTGAGATGATGATTATTGATTGAGTACTTACTATATTCTAGACATTATGCCACATTCTAGGATAGAATATGATCGAGTTATAGAAATTCTCTGCCCCCAGTGAGCTTAGTTCAATGTGAGATATAGAACAAAAAAAAGAAAAGAGAGAAAGAAAGAAGGAAGGAAGGAAGGAAGGAAGGAAGGAAGGAAGGAAGGAAGGAAGGAAGAAAGAAAGAAAGAAAGAAAGAAAGAAAGAAAGAAAGAAAGAAAGAAAGAAAGAAAGAAAGAAAGGAAGGAAGAAAGAAAGAAAGAGAGAAAGAAAGAAAAAGAAAAAGAAAGAAAGAAAGAAAGAGAAAGAAGGAAAGAAAGAAAGAAAGGAAAAGAAAGAAAGCCATACAGTGTGATGACAGACGAGCGGAAATGTGATACAGAAACAAATATGAGGATCACCTAATTCAGACTCCCCGGGTTGGTGACTGGCTGGTGGAGGAGGTGTTAGAGAGGGTTTCGTGGGTACATTTAGTCTGTGACCTAAAGGATTTTGGACAGCTACCTTAGTCCTAGAATAAGAAGAAGTTGGGATTTATCTTGCAGGCTTTGGCCATCGGCAAGAGGTGTTAAGGGGAGGTCTAATGGAGAAACATCTCAATTTTCGACCAGTCTTGTTATGAAATGGAAGATAGATTATCAGAAGGCAAAGCTGGGAACAGGAAAATGAGGAGACTTAAAGAAAAGCCTATGGGAAGGATGATGTCCTACGTGAGGAAAATTGTACCCACAACTCAAAAAAAAATGGGATTCATGAAACGCTTAGGAAGTAGTCATCAAGGTTTTGTAAATCTTTGAATGCGAGGAAGGATGAGGAGGAGGAATAATTGGAAAGACGTTCAAGTTGGTAACTGAACATCCTAGTGAACTGCAGTAGGTAGACTGTGGACGCTTTCACTGAGTGAAAGAAGAAAGAAAAGCAGGTGGGAGAGGAGCATCTGATACGCCTGAGACTTCATGACCTGCGTTTTTGTCCCTCCTCTTTAGTCAGCTTTTATCTTTCTATCCCATATAAAATGACTTTTTTAAAGTTTTTATCTTCCTGTTAATAGTCTTCCCTTTTGTCTCATTTATTCTTATTTCCTTCTAAATAAAGTTGATATGTGTTGTGTAGAATTGTGTTGATTTGTAAAAAAAGTAATAAGAGAAATAAAATACCAGCATATCAGTAACTAACATCTTGTGTTTTAAGATGAAGAAAAAATAGACCTCGTGGTAATTGTTCATAAAGAATTTAGCATATTGCCACATTCAAAATATTCAAGTTAGTTTAAGTGTATGAACACATTTCATAGAATACACTCCTCTTCTTTATCTGAGAAATATATAAGGTTTTAAGTTATCTAAAACTATTTTGATGTGCCCCTTCTCGGTATAAACACTTAAATCCTTGGAACTTCAGACAATTTCATTTGATTCAGTCAGGTCCAAGAAAGATGTATTGTTTTGCTGGCATGCTATTAGTGGCTACTTTTGAACATGATGAAGGCATGGTCCGTTTCCCTGGAAAAGCTCCTAACCCATAAGACATATAGATAGAGATTTAATCTTCAGGGGTCTGCAAAGACATTTAAGTCATAGATGTACTTTATTATGACTAATAAATAAAATCCCATCCACCTGAGGTCAGCAAGAATCACACAAGATGAGGATGGGAAGGAAGAGAAGAAGCTTTGGCTACATAGCAAAGAGTCTTGCATATAATATGTGGTCCACAAGTCATTACTGAATGATTCTGAGCATGAGTAAATGCAAGGGAGAAATCAGACCTGAAAACAACAGCTTTGGGACAAAAGCCAAGAGCGAACATTAGAGACTAGGTAAGGAGACTGAATTTTTTCCTGAGTGACGGAATCAATTAATATAGAGGAAAAATCAAATAGTAGATTTGATGACAGAGAAAAGAGAAATCTTAATGGTACCCATACTAGCTCCATCACTAATTCCACAGACCACTATAATCTATTGTTCTGATCTATTAATTTTTTGCCACTAAAATATGTAACACAAATGACATAGAGCATTTTATAATAAGGAATTATAATTTATCACATATTTATTGTGGATATGAGAAAAGAAATGATGGGACAATGGGGAAGCTATTTCTTTTTCATCTAAGAACTATGAATACTAGAATAAATATGCTAGAAATGTTTCCAACAAGTAGACTACTTATCAGGCCACATTTGTGTCAAATGTCCCAGTGATACTCATTTAATTCCAGCTCGTTTGAAAGCAATGCATTTCTTTAAAGGAAATAGACGATGTCCAGTATTTTAGTCTAAGTTTGGAAAAGGAGAGCAAGGTAAGTTACCAAAATGAAGAAGACAGTTACTAGAGATTTGTCTTTTTTAAAGAACATTTCAGAAATAATATTTTATTACTAATTGCTAATGTGTATTGAGTGTTTACTGGGTACCAGGCAGTACGCTAAGCCTTTTGCTTGTATTTTCTTTCTGAAGCATCACAGCAACCCACAGGAGCTCAGAGAAGACGGATGCCTTGACCGAGCTCTCAGGGCTGGTCCAGGCTAGCCAGGGCTTGACCCTGAGCCCGTCTGACTCCGCAGGCCATCTCTCCACCCTCCGGCATCCTGCTTTCCCCATCAACTTGGCCCTCTAGCCTTTCTCTCCATTTGACCTTTCAGCCAGGAAATTCTTTTAGCCAGTGTTTTAGGTTCCATAGAGATCAGTGTTTATGAAAAGCTCAGAAGCTGAGTAAAAAAGCATCTTAATCAGGATCGGACCTCAGAGTAAATGACTCATAGTGTTACAAAGGCTAAAATAAACCTGACCCTAAATATAGACATTCAGACTAAATTATAGTTTGCTGAGTGAATGCTCTCTGTATGGTACAGACCAATATCAGAAAATTCAGTGGTGTGTCAATTTAGCTTACTACAGGATATTATTTTGACAGGAAAGGCAACCAAACAACAGTAACACCAACAAAAGAATTACAACTCACACATCTCTTGTTTAGCTGTGAAGAGGCTTCTGGAGCTTGGGAATAGAATAATAACATATCTGTATATCTATATATCTATAAGTTATCTGTACCTACATCTACATATTTCTGGTCTAATCATGGTCTCATATCCAACATTTCCCCAAATCCTTTAACCTTCAATGCAACAAAATTCAGCATCCATGGAAAACAACATAATATCTAAACATTGGTCACACTTCCTTTCTTCTCTGTTCCTGTTTACTTCCCATAAAAGCTTCTCAGATTGAATATGCATTTTCTTTTCTATCCATTTATCTCAGAATCTGATTCTAAATTCGTCCACTGAGTGATTTTTAGTGTATTAAAACACAGATGCTTATGTTTTATTTCATTTTCTTTATAGAGTATTACACACACACACACACACACAGAGCCTTCTATCTTTTTGAAAGAAAATTCCAAGCCCTCGGCAACACAGTTTATACTCAGTGTAAGACTAAAACCGCTTGTTCTCATGGTCACAAAATCCCTGTAAGCAGATTTGCAGTCTCTGTAACACTTTTAGTCAACATGATAAATCATGTGAAAATTATTTAGGCACTCAAAAAATAAGATAGAAGCACTTGAAAATAAAATTTTACAAATGTGAGCCATTCCCAAATTTAAGCCAACATTTTAAAGAAAATATTTAGGCACTACAGCAATGTAACTGGAAATGACACTTTCATTTCAATAAGCTATATCCACTAGACTACATACATTTAAAAAAAAATATTTCAATTAGTTTTTAAAACATCAGAAAATTAACTACAATTCAGAAAGTAGGAACACATATAAAGACAATCTACATGAAATAGACTAGTTATAAATCTAAGTAATATCTAAAGGACATATCCACCTCCCAAATAATCTGCTGACTTTTATATTAATGTACACTGACAAATACTTCTGCAGAGACTGTCTCTCCACACAAGATAAAGTAGCGGATGGGGATTCCCTGGTGGTCCAGTGGTTAGGACTCCCTGCTCTCACTGCCGAGGACCCAGGTTCAATCCCTGATCGGGGAACTAAGATCCCACAAGCCCCGAGGTCCGGTGAAAAATAAACAAAAACAAAAAACAAACAAAAACATGATAAAGTAGAGGATGGGTGAAGTTACTTAAATATTTAGAGGAGACAATATTACCATATGTCTGCATAATTTGTTGATGTCTCATCACATTTTGTAATTCTTCAAGTGATTTCAAGTGTCCATTGCATTTCAGACATTATCAGAACGTTAGCAAAATCATAGACAGGAGGGACTGTGGTGAATTCTCATCACCAAACAGGAAGACCTGATGAGACGGGTTGTATGAGGTATTTAACTATGTCACGGTCTACCCATTTGGCTGCTGGGTTTGGTCACAGAGGGATCTGCTCGGCCAGCGGAGTTAATGTGGTTACCTCTGTTGTCTGATGTAGGTGGACAGACCTGCTGTCTTTATACCCAAGTTTATGTATGACTAGAAAGCAATCATCTACCGATAGTGGAGTCAAATAGACCTGGAAAAGCAAACAAAACATCTGCCTAAAGCACTTAATAACTAACGTACAATAAATACCTATTTAAAATTAGGAGATTGTATTAATATAAATAGCATTACAATATGTGTAGACATTATATGCGAACAATACTGGGAGGGTGTGGAAAACAGGTAAAGAAAAATATGTGAAATAGTGGCAGGAATTAGGAGGTCACAGGCTTAGGGTGTGACAGTAAATAGAAGGTGTCAGGATTTCTCAAAGTGTGAACTGCATTGAATGGTCTCTTAGATTCTACACCCACGTCACGTCCAACAAATATAACAAAAAGAGCACTGTTATATATCTTGTGTTTCTATATATTATCCTTTGACTTTTACTCCTCTGGGGATAATATTTTCTGCACCATTTTTAAACATATGTAAGTGCCTGTTTTCATTATTTAGACAAAGGACTATTTAGAAACCTTCCAGTAGGTGGCACCATAGCACCAAAAATCTGCAAATCATTTTCCAGCGTTATAATCCTGCTGTTGTGAATCACCCGTGGAATTGACTAGGTACATTAAACAAATGAAAATGTAGTTAACAGACCACTTGATCTTCAGAGCTGTGTTATTCTAACATGTGTCTTGTTATTGAATTTACCTTTCCCAATATGTTTCTTTTACAACTCAAAATGTTCAAGTGATTGCAAATCAAAGCAACCTTGAAGTTGCACCCCTAAGTCCCCCATCAGAGATTTCAGCAAAAACTAGGAATCGATTGAGTGAAAATGACATTTCAAAAGACATGCTTAGGCTTTGAATACCAACTGTTCCCATCACCACCACCACCCTGGCCCCCTACTTCCTCAAAAGGAATGGAACACCATTTCCAAAGGGAATTAAATCTGTCTAGTTCAGCAAATCTAAGAAAAGTACAAGGACAGAAGGGTGAAACAGAAGAGATGAAATAAATGCTGATTTTCATCATCCAGCCTAAAATGAATGGTCTCATGTTTTGCAGGTTGAGAATGCACACCTGACCTCCATAAACATAAAGGCAATACAAAAATGGAAAAAGCAAATCAAGACAAAAAACACAGGTCAACTAAAACAGATACGTATGGTTTTCCGTGCTTACTAAGGCAGGATAATAATAAAGCAGATAAATACAAATAAAAGGATTCTACCTTTACTTATTCTGTAAATGTGATATATGGTCCACAAACAGCAAATCTAATAAATGCATCAAATTACCAAGTATCTGTGGAGTAAGCCCTTTGTGCAAATGACAAACAAAGCATTAGCTGGATTTCAGAGAATCATAGGAAGTAGTCTTTCCATCCCTCCACCAGTAAATATAATAATTATAGCAAGAGTTTTCTGAAATGTTATGTATCAGACACTATGCAAACCTCTTTACATGTTTTTGCCCTTAATCATCCCAGCAAGTCAATGAGTTAGCAATTATTTTTCCTATTTTATAGGGAATAAAACTGATACTTCAAGGAGTTTGATCAGTAAAACACCTAGGAAGTGGTAGGTGTGAAGGAGTCTATCCAATACTAGTTTTCTTATGCTTCATGCAGGATTTGTGTTAAAACATTGCTTATATTGTTATAAGTGCCTGGAGTCCTGTAGATAAAATAGTTGCTGCTGACCACCAGAAAATAATTTTAGACATTTCAACTGGTATAGAAACATAGGATTTTAATATCTATTGACATGTAGCTCCTTTGATGGATAAGGAAACTAAGGCTCATTGGGTTTAAACGCCTTTCTGATTTCACGCAATTTAGTAAGACCCATGACTTATAAGCTCCATCAATTACGACAGAATTTCAACATACCTATTGGGGAACCTCACTCTTAAATACAATGGGCTTCCAAGAAACTTAGACTGAAGGCTCTAAGAAGGACAGAGACCAAGATAAACAGAAGACAGACCTGGGAGAAACAAGACAGTTCAAGGAGAACACAAACCACTAAAACCAACTATAATTCATCTTCTCAGAAATGAGACAACATTGCATCCATGAACAAAACAAGGGGTATTAAAAAGCAACATTCCAAGAAGAAGAAAGGAAGTCAATGGATAACGGCTAAAATCTTTGGAAAAAGGAAAAAGAAACTGCAGAACAACAGACAATACCATTTAGAAATGGTGACATATCTTTGTGTTTGTGTTTGCTTCTGGAAAGATGGGGGATGAGGAGTAGGCTGGGGGCAAAGGATTGTCTTACTATAGAACTTACAGTCCTGTGTAAACTTTCCACACACACACACACACACACACACACACACTTGAATAAAAACACAAATAAGAAAGAAAGGTATCAATTTGTAAAATTCAGTTAAGGATAAATAAGGCAAATGCACATGGCCTTGGAGTGGAATAAAATTTTTAAATTCTTAATTTTTTAAATACAGCAATCATATCTAGCTATCTAGAGGTTGTCATACTGAGTGAAGTAAGTCAGACAGAGAAAGACAAATATCATATGATATCGCTTATATGTGGAATCCTAAAAAGTGGTACAAATGAACTTATTTACAAAACAGAAATAGAGTCACAGATGTAGAAAACAAACTTATGGTTACCAAGGGGGGAAGGGGGTGGGGGAGGGATAAATTGGGAGATTGAGATTGACACATACAAGCTACTATATATAAAATAGATAATTAATAAGGACCTACTGTATAGCACAGGGAACTCTGCTCAATACTCTGTAATGACCTATATGGGAAAAGAATCTTAAAAAGAGTGGATATATGTATATGTATAACTGATCCACTTTGCTGTACAGCAGAAACTAACACAACATTGTACATCAACTCTACTCCAATAAAAATTAATTAAAAATAAATAAATAAATAAACCAATCATATCTAGCTGTCTCCCAAATAACTGTCATATGCCACATCACAAATATTCTTGTTCACACGTGAGCACATGTGAGTATACACACATCCACCTCTAAAACTAGGTGTGCATTTATATGTCCTTCATATTTGGCTTAAAACATGCTATCAATTTTAGCCATTGTAATTAACTAACAAATAACAAAAAATAATAATAAATGCAAGATGACCATCTACAAAAGATTTGTTATTTTGCCTTACTTTCTATCTTAAAATATGTATCGGTAAGTCATGGGGGGAAAGAAAACGAGATTATCACTTCTTGGGTATTGATGGCCAACCTGGAGTCTTTGATTCAGACTTGAATGTCTTAAAATGGCCCATAGTCAATTTTTTTTCAGAAGTATTTCATGCTACATGTCCCCTGGAGAGATATATAAAGTGTGTAAATATAGTAAAGGCAAAGAGAAAATTTATGCAGCTTTGTTTAACCCAGAACCTCTCAAAAGCATTTGACACAAACGCATTTTTTTCCACGGACATTCTGTAGACAATGTGATGGATATGAGGGCCAGGAACCCCAGTGATGCTGGTTTGTACCAGTGACGTGCAACTGTACACATATACTCAAAATACAGATTAAATCAGATTAAAAGTCCTTGGCTCCATCTCTGCAAATTCTGATTTAGTACATTTGAGGTGTGCAGGCATCTGTGGGCTAGTATTTTCTTAAAGCTCTGATGGTGGTGATGGTGGGGAACCAGGGTTAAGAATGATTGGTGAAAATACTTCCTCACGCATTGACTCCGTAAAAACATTTCTCAGAATAGGTTTATTTATGTATTAAATGTCTTTTTATTTCTTACGAAAAAGTCTATTTTCCTTTATTGAAATTCAGGGATAAATACCACATTTATCAAATATACTCCAGATAGCAAAAACTTTTGAATTGTGTGAATCTCTTAGTAAGCATGCTTTTGTAGCTCTTTGCTTTCTCTAGGATAGGGTAAGATCGTAGTCAAAGAAATTCAAAGAGTCATCGAAGGATGTTTGCACAAGTCATGAAATTGTTTTACAAGTGTCTTTAGTACTATTAATAGTTTTTACTGTTTAATAACTGAATCCTGTGTGAATGGCACCATGATAAATAAATGTACGTATTACTTCATTTAATCAGAAACCCCACAAAGTAGATGGCATTGTCCTCTTTTTACAGAGGAAGGCTCAATAAATAAATCTATGCAAGGCTGAAGAGCTCATTGCAAGAGGAGTTTGGTTTTAAATGCAGATCTGACTTTAAAAAGCGCCACACTTGTTCAGCTGCACACTGCCATAAGGGAAACATATGTAACGGTAAATCCAGCAGTTACTCTAAACAGACCCAAAATGAGTAAAATATCACGTGTGGACCATCAAAATGGGATTCAGAGTAAGTCCCACATTGAGATGTGTTTTTAAAAAGTGCAAATTAAAAGATGTAGATTCTTATTTAGAGAAAAGTTGGAGGGCGGAGGAGCTGGGAAGGCGGGCAGGGGATGTGAACAGACCTCAGACAAACTAAAACCGAGCTGGGAACTTATCCTTCAGTATTTTTACCCAAATCCTCAAGGAAGGAAAAATAGAACACGCCTGAAAATGGTTTACTGTTATTACGGGCATGCTTTAAAACCAAACAAACAAACAAACAGAAAAGACTGTGCTGATAAAACCTACATTTCCTAAAGCAAGTGGGGTGAGGGAGAGAGACGGTGGGCACGTTCCCTGCTGGCGGGTAATTGAAAGCTGGGGGCGGGGCTGCGCGTTGACTCAGTTCTGCGTCAAGGTCAGTGCCCGGCAGACTTTTTTTAGACGAATCAGGAGTGAAATCTAAATCATCCTCCTTTTTTGGTGAACTAAATACAAGCTAACAAGAGATAAACAGAAGATCCCCGCTAGACCGTAGGGAATCCGCCTCACCAACTGGTCTTCCGTCTCGCCCGCGGCAGCCCAAGGTCGGCCGAGGCTGCCCAGAAGGGAAGGGAAATAAAAGCAGAGTCCGATACACGCGCTACTAACTTCTTCTCATTTCCCCTTGCTGAAAACTCCGAACAGAAACACTCGACTGACTTTCAAAATCATTAAAGGAACCGGGCCTAATGGGAAAAGCTCCCCTTTCAAATAGAATAGGTTTTCAACACGCTCTCCTCGCCAGACGGCTGTTTGCACAGCTCCGAGCAGCCTTGGTGGCTTTTCTGCTCTTGTGGTTTCTCCTCCTCGGGGTACTTCTGTTTTTCTTTTTCTGAGTCTTTATAGGAAAGGAAGAGGTGTAGCTGGTGCGGTTAAGCGCACAAGCCTTTGCAAATGGTGCAGCGGGTTGCCATGGCAGCGGCCGCAGCAGACCCATCTCGGAGTTAAACCACAACTTCTCTAGTTTATGGTGAAGCCGGCTGATAAGACAATGAGCTCCTGCAGCAAAACTGAAGTTCAAGGTGATTTGTTTTTGTTTCAATGAAAAGGTGTCTCAGAGAGAAGGTTGAAGATGAGGAGGATGATTTGTTTCACTTGGAAGCACTTCGTTTTGAAAGGCATTTGCAAATCATATTGTAATGAGAAAAAAAAAGTTAAATCCAATCGTCTCTTCAGTAACGTTAAAAAGTCACCCTCTCTTGGGCTCGCAGTGAAATTGGATTCATTCATTACATAATGCAACTTGGAGAAAACAGGTTCCAAAGAGAAAAGTAAGACAAACGTGCTTATTTGTAAATAGAATCCACACTCCTTTAACCTCAAGATTATGAAATGACCAAACAGAGCGGAGGTGAGGATATTTCACAAAGTACACAGCTCTTTATCATCACGTACGAATGTTACTCTCCCACTATGACATACCACATACCACCCTTTGCAAGCAAATGTTCTGAGCTAAATAAGTTAAGTGACTTCCTTAATATCACACTTGAAGTCTCCTGAAAGTTCACGCCTGAGAACACAGAAACGTACAGGTGAGTTTTGCTACCTTTGCCATGTTAACCGACACGCTTCAGCCCTGGTTGGTAACCATTTTCCATGCTGAGTATTTCTACCAACGGTCTTAGGTCTTAGCTAAAGATAATTAGCTCACGATATAGAAAATATTAAAATAATATATGAACATCCATAAATTATCTACCCTGGAAAACATCCATAAATTATCTACCCTGGAAAAGGTCATGAGGTCATTTTTATTGAACATTTTGAGAAAGATTCATATTGGGTCGGTTTCTCGTGGCTTTTTATGTCAGTAAACCTCTCTCTCGAGTAAAAAAAGGAATGTTTTTGGAATACCTACTCTCCTCGGAATATCTCTGTGTGGTAAGTGTTATTACGCTTGTTTTAGAAATGAGGAAATGAGGAGGCTGACAGTTTGAATAAATTGAATTCAATGAATACATAGAGTGATAAGTAACAGTGCAGAAACTAAGCCCAGGCCTACCAGACACCAAAGCTCTTGCATTTTTTTACTAACCACATAAGGCCACCTCCTGGGAGTGCAGGATACAGAGTATCTATTTCACTTTATTCTCAACTTTGGTACATAGTCCGTGAATATCTAGTATCTGGGGTCTGGGCTTCTTTCCTTTTCCCTAGTCTGACTACTTATCCTATCCTATTTCACCAACCTTTATACTCAGTTCTAAACTGTGACTCCCCCTTTCCCCATGCATTTTATTTTTTTGGCCATGCCATGCGGCATGTGGGATCTTAGTTCCCGGACCAAGGATCGAAACTGTGCCCCCTGCGCTGGGAGCATAGAGTCTTAACCTCTGGACCACCAGGGACGTCCCCCCCACCATGCATTTTAGATACTGCCACGAGTCCACTTTTACAATGTACTGATATGCTTCGTTCTTGCTAAAATATTTTAGTAGAAGATTCCAGAATCTTTACTATTGTTATTGAAAGTCCTTCCCAATCCATCTCCAAGTTGCCTTTTCAATAACATTATCAATATTCTTAAATGAAATCACTTATTTCATTTCAAATTCACTTCAAATACAATTTATTGTCACCCAATAAGGTTTCAGCACACGCCGCCTCTCTCCCTTTCAGTTTAATTTTACCCTAGCCTGGGATATCTTTCCTTCTTTTAATGACCCTGATTCATGGCCATCCCCAAGACTTGATTCAAAATCCAACTTCGTGACAATTTTCCTGGTCCCCTCAAGCCACCAAAGTCTTCTAACATTTAGAATAATAATAATGTGTAGCACTCTTGGGGATGCATATCATAAATCGACTTATCTAGTTCGTTATCTCTTTACATGGAATGTTCCAGTTAAGACCATAGATGTTTGGAACCAGCACAGGAGGGTTTGAATCTCTCCATTGCCACTCTCTAGCTGTGTGACCTTGGAAAAGTGACATACCCTCTCTGAACCTCAGTTCTTCTCCCGTTAATCTATAATATCTGCTCATAGGGCTGCATGGCTATTAGGTAAGACAATGTCTGTGAAGCCCTTAAGTGCACTGAACCCTTAAGTAACCATTGAGCCCTTCCTCACTTAGGAACTCAAAAAATGATACTAACCACTGTTTTTATCATCATCACCATGATTATCACCTTTGGGCATTTGACTTGTTAACTCTGTTTGTGTTTCTTAAAGGTGCTGGTGAACCGTCACCTCTTGCATTTTACACAGTGGCTAGTTTATGGAAGGTAAATAATAAATATCTTGGGTTGTAGTCTTAGTATATTTTGTACTTGGTAAGACTACTTTGAGCAATATAATTTTGAAACTCATTGTAAGATATGGTATGTGTAATTTCTCATTTCATAAGATGAAATGGTATTATGGTTCCTCTTGTCATTTTCACGTGCTTTCGAGTTTTCACATAACATCTCTATTTATGTCATGCAATGAAGAACAGAATGTAAAACTATACCCATAACGAACTGGGCTTTGCATTGTATTCACACTGACCTGGTTTTGAATCCTAGCTCAGCCAGTTAGGACCTTGTACAGGCTAAATAATATTTGTGAGCTTTGTTCTCCTTGTATGTGGAGACAGAATCACCACACCTAGTGTATGTACAGGTACATAGGAGGGTTAGATGGAGTAATACTTGCAAAGGGCCTCACAAAATAGACAGCAAGCACACAGGTGATGCTGAGTAAACGTTCACTACAGTAACACCCATCTATCCCTCTGCCTTTTTCACTTAGTGGCCATCAGTGGTCATAATTTTCAGATGAGAGTCAGGAATCCAGTGGTAGTTAAAACTACCATTTTAAGAGGCTCTCAGGGCTGAACCTTCTGTTTATTTAATTGGCACACAAAATCTCATTTTATTTTTCATTATGGGTTGAGTAAGAATCTATGTGTGCCTACTGTCTTGAATTATGAATGTTTGCAGACTTTTTCTATGGTTAACGCAACTTGCGCTGGGCAAGAAAGGAAAGAATCGGAGTTACACACCCAGGATATAGCATTCCGTGTTCCCTTAGCTTGGATGTGCTTTTCATATCCATTGCTGTGTTTTCTATATTCCTTTTGCATGCCCCCCATCCCTTGGAGGGCTTTGAAAAAATTTTATCAAAGCAAGGCTTATGAGTGACCATGAAGATACCAGACCTCAAAAACACGTGGTTTCCCAATGACCTATCACCTGCGATTTCTATCTCGGGGCAAGCAGTGGAAACGGCTGGGTCCCATGGGTTCTGAATCCCAGGTGCCCCTTCCCAAAGGTGCTCAGACACCAGCGCCATGCTGTCTGGGACCCAGCTTCCTGGCCATCACCCAGAACACGACTCCAGAACCCCTCACGCACTGACACAGATCTTAAGTTTGACAATTGTACAAAAGAACGGACAGGTACGGCCTTTTTCCAGACTCACATTCAGCTCACTGTTTCTCCTTACTGACGGGCTGAGGCATTCCCCAAAGTCAAAAGAACACCGTAGGCTTAGGTTCAAGCTATGATAAAATTGTCACCCTTTTAAAACCTCAGGACATGGCTTCCTTAGGCCTGAGTCTTTGACATGTGCCGTGCCAGCCTGGGTGCCCAGACAGCACGTCAACTCTCCACGTATTGAACTGAAACTGGTTGGACTGAATCAAGTTGTTAACAAACACAACCACAACGATTACAACATTGGAGGGTGGATGTGCAGTGGCCTAAATAAAATGACTTGTTACTGGTCTATTTCTCGTTGTAACCATGTCTTTTACTTACTTTGCACACTGAGGTGCAATTTTAATCTCACAGAGCGTCCATAACCTCGGGTTTGAGGTGTAGTCCTCAACTTTGAAGCAGGAACGATATTCTCGTCAGTGGCACAGTTCTGGAATCATGCTTCTCATAAGCTTTAGTGACCCTTTTAAGTGAAATCAGCAGTGACAACAGAAATTAACCCACCCATTTTAGAACCAGGAATGTAGCCGCTGGGGGAGCATTAAGGGTAGGGATGCCTGGGGAATTCCCTGGTGGTCCGGTGGTTAACACTCCACACTTCCACTGCAGGGGGCACGGGTTCGATCCCTGGTCAGGGAAGTAAGATCCTGCAAGCTGCACGGCCAAAAAACATACATGTATAAATACATATATGTATATGTATATTTATATATATAAAATAAAATAAAATAGGATAGGGATGCCTGCCTTCCTTTTGTAGTGATAAAACCGTCCAGGGAAAACAGACCACGTGAGTTTTGAATTATCAATTCATTAACATATTTTCATGGCTTATACCTAATTTACAGAGATAGAAAAATAATTTTTATGCCTGATCTATGACAAAGGAAATCCAGATCTTGGCCCAGTATGTCATTTAATATCATGGAACAAAAAGCATACTTGGGCTGAGATCATTCTTACGGGAAATCTCATGAGAAGCTCATAGATTTATTGTCTTTTTTTTTTACATCATTTTGTCTCTTTATGAGAATCTATTCCAGTTGATCCTAGTGAGGGGGAAGATGAAGTCAAAATTAGGTAGATTCTTATGGTTGATGAGATATTATCAATGTCATATACCTTTTTAAAGAATGAAAGTTAAATGTGAATGAGATAAAGGTAAATTTGAGGCACATTTAGTGAGAAAGTGCTGGGCTTTTTTTTCCCCTATAATAAATACTTCTTTCACAGCCTCTCGCCTACCTCAACAAAACTACATTTTCTTTAAAATTTAGACTTCTGTTTCTCACAAAAATTAATTCCATGTCAAAAAACTACTGTTCTTAAAGTGAGTAGAATTGAGAAATATTTAAAGTTTTCCAAGGATGACTGGAAAAAAAATGTTATAACTGAAATCATGCGTTCAGATTAGAGAAACAGTTAGGTGAAATTCACATGCTATATGACTGTTAATACATTATTTTATAGAATTATGCAAACTAATGGGGCACTGCAGAGTCTCCAGTAATGGAGTGGGAATTCTGATAGCGTGGTTTTGCAGCATATGGTACAATTAAAATTTAGGGTAAATTAAATACAGTCACTTTGGTGTATGCATGGGGAAAGGAGTCTAGAAGCGTATGCCTCATTATGTCAACTATTAAGTATTATCAACTATTTACACTATTATCCATCTAACTCACACATTTCTGTGTCTATATTGTTATCATGAATCTATTATATTTGTAATTAGAAAATTAATATTGGGGCTTCCCTGGTGGCACAGTGGTTGAGAGTCTGCCTGCCAATGCAGGGCACACGGGTTCGAGCCCTGGGCTGGGAAGATCCCACATGCCGCGGAGCGACTGGGCCCGTGAGCCACAACTGCTGAGCCTGCGCGTCTGGAGCCTGTGCTCCGCAACAAGAGAAGCTGCGATGGTGAGAGGCCCGCGCACCGCGATGAAGAGTGGTCCCCACTTGCCGCAACTAGAGAAAGCCCTCGCACAGAAACGAAGACCCAACACAGCCATAAATAAATAAATAAATAAATAAATAAATAAATAAATAAAAGAACGTGCATTTCTTAAAAAAAATGAAGAATATGAAATGAAGAATTAGGAAAATGAGAAAATACTTGAAATCACTTGGAGCTTCCCTCCAATGGTAGAAATGGCAGCAGTAATAATAATAATGATGACGATGACATTAGTTAATGTCAGTTAAGCCCTCCCCCTGCTAGTCTGACCCTGAGGTGCTTAGTTACCTATCCCTCCCTTTATGTAACATCCGGACACTCTCTACTCAGTCTCTGACTGATATGGACCATTTCTCTCTCTCGCTGCTCCTCTAGATCTCTCCCAAGCAGTATCTCTGCAAGATCACTATTTCTTTAATATATGTCCTGTGGGGGGGCTAGGCAGGAGGCATAATAGAATTATCGTAGACCGGACGGCCACACAGACAAAATGCATGCTCCTGCGGTCCAGGGTAACAGGGCAGGGGACTCAGAGGCTCTGCCTCGCACCCCTTGATTTAGGTCCTGGGAGTGAGCTTTGCCCTCTTATCTAAAAACTGGGTGGGTAAGACTTATCTGGCAGTGGTGTGGTGAAGATTAGGGATATGTAAAGCCTCAGATTCATAGTAAACATTCCAAATAATACGTAGCTGTTTTCATTGCCAGGGATGCAAATTTGAGGTAGGAAACAACCAGCTACAGAAAGGCTACAGCAAATACCGGTTGGAAGTTTCTATAAGGAAATCTGTATTCATTAATATTTGTGCAAGGGGATCTGTGATGTAGGTACTGTATGAATTTTGCAGAGGGGAGGTCAACGCCATGTAGATGAGGACAGATCCCTGTGTCAACAGTCTAGCTGCACAGGGGAAAATATGTCACTGGGAGTCACAGAACCCCAGGCTTCAGCGTCACTGTGAGAATGAAATCGCATACTCTGAGTGACACTATTGTAAATTAGTCCTAAATGAAGTTAGTCTTAATAAGAAAATTCTCTTGAAAATTACTTATGATTAGCATCTATGTTCAAGAAAGAGCATCACAGCTCAATTGGTCCAACAGACAAACCCCAATTCAAAGCCGATCTACAAAACATCTGACCAGTAACTCTTCAAAAGTTTCCAGATCATGAGAAACAAGGAAAGACTTAAGAACTGTCACAGATCCAAGGAGATTAAAGAGGCATAACGCACAATCAGTGTGGTATTCTGGATTAGACACTGCAGCAGAAAAAGGACATTGGTGGAAAAATTGGTGAAATCCAAATGACTATTTCTCAGTTTTGACAAATGGAGCGTGGTTATGTAACATGCTAAAATTAGAGGAAGCTGAGTGAAAAGTAAATGGGAACTCTCTTTGCAACTTTTCTGTGAATCTAAAACTATTCCCCAATTAAAGGTTATTTCTTTTAAGTTTTATATTTATACTTCTGAGAAAGATGAAGCAGCTTTTTTTTTCACTCTTAAATAGAATTATTTTGAAATTGGAGGCACTTTCCTAGCACACCTGGTAAATGTTTGCCATCATGGCCCCGGTCTTCATGCAGTTATAATACAGATGCTGTAAACGGCCACTAGTAAAAAGACCACGTTGGACATTATGCTCTGTTTAAGGAATCATAAAATTTCAGGATTGAAAGATACAATAAAGCTTACCTAATCATCTACTTAATACATGAAACTGATTTCTAAAACCCCGACTCACTACTTGTGAGTTTATTCTTAAATGTCTTTACTGAAAACATACTCATAACTTTTTGTAGATGTGGACACAGTATCCATCACCTAATGGAAGTGATGTTGAGTTTGAGCTACTGCTTCAGAGGCCCATAAAAAGAGGATATGGTCTTTAGGTCAAAGAGGCAGTGTCATTTCTACTGCATGTAAGGAATAAGCAAATGCAGGGAAATAAATGTCTTTGGTTTAAGGAGATAAATCGGAAGTTAGTTGAAAATGTGTAAATATAATTTTTTTCATAAAAGTTTTTGATTGCTACTTTATGGTATACCAAATGAATACACGAAAGTCTACTAATCAATGAAAGAAGATTATTTTTTAGGGTTTTTAGCCCCCATATGTTTATATAATTCATCCATAGTATGAAATTTAGTTAAATGATTTTAATCATTTAATTAAAGCAAAGTTTGGAGAAAAATACATTATGAACATCTCCTGACTGTAAAATTCTTAAATTTGGCTTTGCTTTTTAAAAAATACCAGCAAAGTAACATATATATACATATATACATGTGCATATATATATATTTATATATATATATGTATACATATATATAACAAACAAAAGGCTTATTCCTGGAGAAATTCTATTTCACTCTAAAAGTATATTCTTCTGTAGTCTTGCATCATACCTTGTTAATTTTCCACAAGAGATTGTATTCCTTAATATCACTGGAGGAGTGATAAAAGTTAACTCTTTCATTTTTCAAAATAACAAACTGAGGGTGACAGAGTGGGACTTTGCCTCTGTAAAGGAAACAGCCCAAATGGTGTCTTTTTGTTTATTAAAAACAAACACTTCACTTTTTATTCACTCTTTATTCACTCAATAAATATTTTCAAATCCCTATTGTGTATAAGAGGCCATGGTAAGTATACACAGTCCTTGACCTCAGGCAACTTCCAGCCTAACAGAGACGCAGTCATAATAATACAGTCCTAATAACACTAACATGTGCACAGCCCTTATCATGTATCCAGCACTATAACAGACTATTTCCAATATCTGTGTAAAATGTACCATATATATTAGCTTCCTCGATCATTGTAATCATATGGGGTATGTATAATTATTATCCTGACTTTAGTGATAAAGAAAGCATAATAAGGTACATTAAATAACTTGACCAGGACTGTTCAGCTGGTGAGTGGCAGAGACAGGATTTGGATGCAGACGTCAGGGCTCAAAGTCAATTCTTTTAATCATTGAGCTATAACCACATGGCAACGTGCTAAGTGCCTTAGTGGAGCCAAGCACGGTGGCCATGGAAACAGAGAGTGCCTAACCCAATCTTGGGGTAATCATGGAAGACGCCCAGGAAAAAGCGATGTCTGAGTTGAGAAGGACACGTTGGAGATGGGCAGGAAGGGAAGACAAGTCTTTCAGAGAAAGAGAACAATGTGGCCCCGAGTGGAGAACCTACTACATTTCAGAAAGTGAAAGCAAGAGGTAAGGTAGAAAGGGCTAGAAATGTTTCTGGAAGGGAAACTGCTCTGCTGGTGGAGGGACCTCCTATTATATACTCTTTTCTTCAGGCAACAGTAACTACTGTCAAGCTTTCAGCTGCTGAGTGATCCCTGTGTGGCATTCAGAGGAGAGTTTAGGGATGCAAAATGAGGACATGGGTTAGGAGCCTGCGAAATGCTTTAAAATGCTGTGAAAATACTTTCAGCTGCAACTAACAACAACAACAACAAAAACCCTCAAACACAATAAACACTAAGGAATTTATTTGTTTCCAGAAAAGGGTTAATTCAGTGGTTTAGCAATGGTATCAGAGCCCAGGTTCCTTCCATATTTCTTCTCTGACATTCACAGGGGTCTGGGCCTCACTGCCCTCAAGGTCTCAAAATGACTGTGTCACCTTCTCATAAAATATCAGCCAGAGACAGGAAAGGGGCCTTGTCTTCCCTTTGTTTCTTTTTAAGACTGAGAACAAAGTATCCCCAAACCCTTTTTATGTTTCATTGGTCTAAATTGCACCCCTGTCAAAGGGAAAATGGTCACCATCATTCACCCTGACCAATCAGGCCCTAAGTTTAGGTCACGTGGAATCAGCAAGGTCTAACTGAACTTTAAGTCATGTGGAAAGGCATAAATAGCTGAATAATTAAATAAATACAAAATCAATTTCTTGTCAAAAAGGAAGCTCTCATTCGCAAGAAAAACACAGAGGTGTAGAGGATTACAGTCTTGGATGGTTCTACTGTAGGCTGCATCAAAGCTGTGGCAATCGAAGTGGACAGGAGTGAATATTCCAAGAGATATAAAGACTGTAGACCTAGGAATATTTTATAACTGAATGCCGAGTAAGGGAAATGGAGAAATTCAGAATAGGTTCTAAGTTTCTGCCTTGGACATGAACTGTGTGAAAGCTGATAGAATTCACTGGTTTAGGGAATACAAGAGCAGAGTAGGTTAATGGCAGAAGATTTTGAGTTGAGTTTCAGTAAGGCTGTGTTTGAGACACCTGGGATATGGGTTGGAAGCATCTGGGGCAGAGTTGGACAAGCGGGTCTTTAAAGCAGAGGAGACAGCAAAGTTGCAGATACAGACGTAGAACCCGCCACCTTACAGAAGACAAACTAAGCAAAGGGAGTGAGTGATCACTCCCAGAAAGATACCAACACCAGCATCAAAAGAGCCAGCAGAGAAAGAGAAGCCAGAGGACTGAGATGGATAGGAAAGCCTAGAGAAGGTGGTTTCATGTTCCATGGAAACTAGGAGAGGAAAGAGTTTCAAAAAGAAGGTTGTCAGTAATGTCAAACGTCTGGGAGAGGTGGAGTAAAATAAATGCTCAAGTTTGGTCCATGGGATTTAATTTCTTAGAAACTGGGACATGGGCGGTGATGCTGGTGTGTGAGTACGAGTAGTTTCAGGGGCGTAGGAGGAGAAGCAGCCAGAAAGTCGTAGGCGGGTCGGTGAATGCGAAGTGAGGGTGTAAACTGTGAGGCTGGAAAAAATCTTTACAAAGTCTGTGAAAGAGAAGACAGAGCTGAAGAATGACTTAGAGATGCAGAGTGGAGAGAGGGTATTTCTTTGTTAATTGCACTGACATCACAATTACAGTAGTTCTCCCAAAATTGTGTTTTGATGATCACAGCTGCAAATTGTTTTGGAGCCTATCAAAGAAAGATTTTAAAAATGTAATATAAATATTTCTGGGATTATATTATGCACTAAATCCATTAGGAAATTTTTTAAACTTTTGTTTATAAATTTAAGTAGTGAATGTGTCCAAAGCTATCTCGTGTTCTTTTTTCTGTGTATTTCTTCAATGGTGTTTCCTTTTATTACCAGTCTTTAAACCCCAAACTAAGCAGTTTTCATATTTAGGAAGTTGAATATAATTTTTATACTTAATAGGGTTGTATAACATTAATCAGTTATTATAACAAAGTTATCATGAATTTTGGCTTTCAGTGTCTTTCCTTAAAAATGTTAAGGCAAATCAACAATAGTAACATTTATATTCAGTATTTAAGGCTAAATCTGTCATACGGGCCCTCGCCAAGATATGCCAGGGATGTATTTCACTTATGACCTAATTTACAAAATGTCTAGATCACTAACAAAACTCCTGAGATAAGTATAAAAATGAATTCAAAGCAGAAGCTAATAATACTTTTAGGTTTCATTTAACATGAAAAAAAATAGCATGTGTCTTTACAGTTCTAAATTAAGATGCTCACAATAGAAAAAACAAAAGGGGATCATATATTAGCTTTTCTTTACTTAGGTCCTTTGAGTGATGCCAAAGTAATAGCCCATCAAATCCATTCCTTTACAAATGCAATTTTCAGGAGGATGAGGGTGTGAAGAAAAGTGGAGAAGAAGAGGGTGTAGTTTGGAAAAAATGACTCTGTCATTCACTAGACTTAACAGCTCAAAGACCAGGCTATTAATTCAGTTAAAATGAAACCTGATTTGTAAAACTTTCCCAGTTGTTTCTTTGTAGGAGAAACAGGTTTTACATTTGCTTGGGGGGGAAGGGGAGGGATGCTGGTGTGAGTGGCACAGGTTCTGGATTAGACCCTGGCTCTGCTTCTAAAAGAATACACAAGCCAAGTAATCCGTATCTGAAGGATTCAGCAATGGGATGCTTAGAAAAGGTTAAAACATGGCATGGAAATAATGTGAAAACTTGAAAAATGAAGGAAAATATTTTAAAAGAAATACTTAACTTTTAAATCTAATTCTATCATCTCTTTCCAAAGAAGCAAGTCAACTTACATCTCAGGCTTTATAATTTGAAAAACTCTTGATCAAATAAATCAATTATCTTTCAACTCCCTGCACAAATGAAGCTTATTGGTAGACTTTCTAAGCCATCAGATGCTTTCTTAGTGAAACAAATGGGTTAATTATTTTTCTAAGCATAGAATAGCTTCTAGTTAATGTCAGACACAAATATGCTATCCTTTTCTGCGTAAACACACACAAACCCACAAGCAAAGGTAATCTTCATCTGCTACACACAGCCATTCATTAACAAGTGGCTAAATGTAATATTAAAGACCAGTGGAGGTAAAGAATGGGGATTCTCAAGGTTTAAAAAAAATCTTGTGGGAATTCCCTGGCGGTCCAGTGGTCAGGACTTGGCGATTTCACTGCCAGGGGCCAGGGTTCAGTCCCTGGTCAGGGAACTAAGATCCCACAAGCCGAGTGGTTGGGCAAAAAAAAAAAAAAAAAAAAGATCTTGTTTTGTGGTTGAAGCAGGAGGGAGGCCTGCACAGCGCGAGCAGGGAGGGCAGAGGGCATCCAAGGAGAATGTTGGGTGACTGGTTAGGGGGCTGCGTGTCCCGGAAAAGCGTGTGCAGGAGCAAACAATGCTAAGAATGAGTCATTTCCAAACGCACATCGACCACGATTTGAATTCTGAAAATGTGTTCATTTTTTGTGGTTACTATGCAACAATGTAGCTACTTCTTTGTAATTCTGACCCAATGTGTTAGCTGCGGGTATCATTTCAACCATGTTACTTGCACAAAAGTCACTCCTTTGAAGAGATTGCCATGAGGCTGAATCACATAAGATGGTTTCTTCTGTAGGCCAACAGGGACCAAAGAGCCTCAATTCCACGTTTCAGCCTATATGTCCCATGTCACCTACTGTGCATATGAAAATACCTTCTAGCTGAAAGTATCATAGCCCTCAGTGGTCTTGCTATAGGGATGGATGGCAGGTCTTTGAAAGATTAAACTCTTTTAATCTCCCTTAAATATATATCTGTTCACCAAAGGGCTCTAATTCTTCCATAGGGAGAAGTGGATTCCCCAATTCTGAAAGGCTAAAACATCTCCTTACACCTTTCGGAGTCTGAAATCTCTGTGACCCCATGTTTATCTCTAGAATGTACACTCTTAGTCTTCTCTGCTCCTTTATCTTTGCTCTCATGTGCCTTTCTCACCTAATCTGAAAAGATCTTTGATTTTTCCTGGGATACATTTTAGCTGCTGCCATATTTCCCTCTTCTCTTTTAAAACATCTTTCCTGATACAGAACCTACTAATGACTTATCACCCGTTCTCACCTTAACCTTAACCTCGATCAGTGGTCTTTCCTCCAAACCACGCAATTGGAATGACTATACTCATTTGGCATTTACTTGCTAAATACAAGGAAGAGTCTTGCTTCCTTCTCCTAAACACTGCCCATTCTTAGTAGCAGTATGGAAGGTGCTTGGCAAAATTAAAGCCCTCCGTTTGTATGCAGGTTCGTACTTCTGATGTCTGAATGTGCCTATTTCTTTGTGTGCCGTGCCCTCCCAGACTCCTATCCGGTCTTTAAAACCCTACCTTAGCTAACATTACTTGTTGCTACCATGTCACTCTGTGCCTCTGTTTATGTAAAACGTATCACACCGTATCCTCACCTTTGAGTATGTGGAATGTGCTTCCCCCACCTAGACCTATGGCTAATTCTCACCATTTCTGCTCCCCGTGTTACGTCTCTTTCTGTGAGACCACACTGACCCCTCCTACCGTCACTGTTCCACTGTTATGACCGCACGTTTTAACTCTGGCTTCTGCATTCGGGGTTAGCTACCTGCTAAATCCCTGAGTAATTTTCTAACACTCCCTCACTCTGCCTGTGTTTATTTTTATGACCTTATTTGCCCATGCTGTGTACTGCCCAGAATGCCTGTGACACAGAAACTACGTGTCCATATCTTAGGATTTAAATTCTATCAACTACTTGAATCTTTCTGCGGACATCCTAGCTTGTAGTGATATCTACTTTGCATATTTCTATGGCACCTTGTGAACTGCCGGGGTGCGTCCTGTCCCACAAATAGAGGAAACATGTTTTTGAGGCAAAGATCATGCCTTTTTCTTTTCCGTGCTCTGCCCAGTGTTGAGTCCACTGCTCTGTCGATAATAAGGACTCGATACCACACCTAGAATGACCCAAGTGACCCAACACCTGGATGAGCGCCCTTTGGTGCCCATGAGTAAAGCAACTAAGCCAAAATCTTGGCTTCCCAGACTCATCTGGGAATTATTATTCCCATCCAAGCCCAGCTCACTATTTTTCTTTGATCTTTGCACCTTGGGAAGCTTGTCAGATAAAATGGCCTTATTTGATAGATTCAGTCATAGGAAATGAGTACCAGCTCTGGCAACGAGCAGACACAATACGTCCTCAGAAGCCCTTTCTGCCCCTATTCTTCCTTGTGTAAGGCTACAACAGAGGCTGGCAAGCAAAAATATCTTATTTCTTGGTGCCTTCTCCCCATCCCATATTGCAGTGGGTGCCATGAGATGTTTTTCTGGCCAAGAAGTGTAGACAAAGTCTCTGGGAAAGGTTTCCATCTCTGAAACAAAAGGCAAAAGCTCACTACCAAAAACCTCCTGCCACTTTGTCCTTCCCTTTCTTACTGCCTGGAATGCAGATGAAAAGTGTGGATGCAGAGCAGCCATCAGGAGATGTGAGATGGCAAGCATGAGGACAAAAGCTTACAAAATAGAATGGTAGACTAGACACAAGAAAAGAGGTTAGTTGCTTAAGCCATCCCAATGCCTCTGTGCTGGTCATGGATTAAATTACTCTAGGTCTCTAGTTATATAGCTCTTCTATATTTGAACCACCAGGAATTATTTTATTTTGTTTGCTAGCTGAATACAGAGCTGACCGATACAGTAAGCTGCAGGATCATTACTGAGGTTTCTTACAGTCATCTATATTCAAGCGAGATTAGATTTCATTTTTAAAGACAAATGAAAATAAATCTACTCTTTTAAAGTGTGTATTTATGATGGAAGTATTCATAGTCTACCTTGAAAATAGTGTTATGTTAAGATCACTTTTCTCGTGGAGTATTTTATGCCCTTGACTTCTGTGCCTTGGTCTTACCAAGGCTGCATAAAATCTGTTCACACCATCTCTGCTCTGGCCCTCTGCATTTTAAAGGCTGCTCTGATTCCATCTCTTCAACTCAATTAATAGATTATCAGAACTTTCAGTTTTACATTTACTTCAACATCTAGTCATGGTTAGTAAATGCTTTAATTATTCCTTTTTCTTTCTAAGATAGATCAGTCTCACCAATAGTTTCTAAAACTTTTTGGCCCAGAAAAAAAACAATCTATTAAATCCAAAGAATCTGTTTAGGGGCCACTATGATCACCAAAGGAATCTCACCCTTGTCCCCATCTCTCCCTCTTCCACGAGTGAAAAACACACACTATTCCAGACACACGTTTGCCCACTTCTACCGTTCAGACTCTGTGAGTAGATGTCAACAATTCTCCCTACATCTGTAAATGTGAATGTCTGAACGAATTAAAAGACAGTGAGCTGCCTTTGTAGGTCAAGATACACTAATGACAGTATGACTCATGCATGCGCTGAGCTGTCTTTCCAGGACCAGGAAGAGATTCGCTCATATTTCTCCATATTCTCTTTTTATTCTGAATGCGCCAATCAGAATATTTTTGCCAACACTTCAACACTCTACCAAACAGGCTCGTCGGTCTGCCCTGAGGTATTTCTTGCCGTGCACCATATGGAACACACTTGAATGTTTCTGTTGTGTTCACCAGTCAGATGGTAAGGAACCAAGAAAGAGGAACACACAAGTGTGTCGGGAGAGCAGGATGAGGGCAGGATGAAAGCATCACGTGCCCTGGGGGCTGACCCATCTGCTGCTTCACTGGCTTTGCTTCCAGCTTGCTCCACTGCGCTTGCGCCTAACTTGATTTCTTGAGCCCATTTTGATGTCAAAACACGCCCATCAAAACTGTAGTAAATAATAAAATGTACTCCCTTACAAACTCTGATATTGAAATGATCCGTTAAACTGTTATAAAAGGCTGCAGGAAGGTTCCAAAATTGCTCCCCTTGTACTGGCTCCAAACCCATTCAGATTCAAGACAATCTCCAAATTGGAAGACATGAATTCTTCTTCAGAGACCCCCCAGAACATCAGCCTTCAAAGGATAAAAATAGCATTTTTCTTTCTCTTCTAACCTTTGACCACTGTTGACACTGAGTATCACAAAGTCGAAAGAAAATAGCTGTCCAAGCACTTCTTCCGGTGTTAGAATCTATAGAGATTAAAAGGAGGCGGCCCAGGGCAGTGGAAACCCAAGTCCTCAACTTGTAACCTGGTGCTTCCCGGGGTCCTAAGTAGCCTCAGGGAGATTTTTTCTTCTTTTCCAGCCAGCTTCATACACATGAGTGGAAATAAACATCAGAGCAGCGCTTAGCATATCTAAATTGGAATTTTCCAAATTTCCAAAAAGCATTCACTAAATATGACTCAGGGCCCCTCTACTTGACCTTGTCATCAAGTAACATGACTATTAAAAATTATGAGTTGACCAAAAAAAAACCCTCTGTTTTCTAGTTTTCTACAGGGGAACAGTTTCTAGGGTATGGAAAGGGTATGGAAAATATCCTGTCCTTTGAAACCTGTTCTCAGAAAGATAGGTCAGGACTTGGTTTTCCTATGCACAAAGCATCTTTAAATTTCTTCTTGCCAACCAAATAGTTTAATTTGTCACTAAAGCCCTTCACACTTACAGCAGAATTCACATCAAAAAGCCATTTTGAGCAAATATTTTCCCATTTTTGTACAGTTCCCTTTCAGATGTGGGAAGATGGTCTGTTCCTTATTTCTCACAGGCAGACACAGACACTGAAGGAAACAATGAAAACCCACTCTCACCTCAATTATCCACAGACCAATTTTCTTAGAACACATAAGCTTATGTGGATAGATAATAATTAGAGTAACACTGCCTTAAATAATATTATTTCCCTTCCTATTCACCCCCATATATTCTTGCTATTTGATGTACTACTCCTTAGATGACCTAAAGGCATGTGGGAGAAAAATGTATAGTTCTGAAGCATTGAAAGTGTTTGTTGCTATTATTAATAGAGAAAAGCTTTTTTGTTTGTGTTCTACTCTGCTCATAGGCAGGTAACGTGATGTCAGGCATAAAGGAATAATAATACAAATAATAGCATAGCAATGATAATAATGAATACTAACATATAGTCAATGATTTCTCTGTGCCAATCATTTATTCTTTAGTACCTGGGAGGTAGATGCTCAAAATCTCACCATTTACAGACGAGGAAACCGAGGCACAGAGACGTTAAGCAACTTTCCCAAAGAAAATTCAGTACCTGAAAGGGCGGCGATTTAAATCCAGGAAGTCTACGTTATTCAAGTCCGCAATCTTAACCAACCTCAAAGCTACCTTGTAACTGATAGTATTTTTCAAGGCCACCAGGTCAGCTCTGGATGCAGAGGGAGGCTGCAGGTCTGCAGTGGCCCGGTCAGGGCATCGTCCGTTGGACCAACTTCTAACTGAAGCCTCTTTTAACTGCTTCCAGAAGCTCGCCAGTGTCTCCACTTATTAAGACTCAGGATTTTTTCCTTCTACTTCTACAAACCCACCTGGGCCCTTTTACACTTTACAAGGGGTTTCAGCTTATTTAATTAGATAAAGGAACCATATAGCTTCAAGCACTCTTCAGAATGCTGATTTTTTAAAAGAAAGATTAAAAGTTCAAGACCATTATTATTCAAATTGTGAACACTACCAGCTTGGTTTGGCTCCGTAAATGGACTGAAAAGAATGAAATTCAGCAAGGTGTCGAGGGGAGCAGGTGTGCCCAGCAGGGCTCAGGTCTGAGGAATGCAGAATTACATGGAAGGAGTCATGATCAGGGGCAGCCTGCCTGTGGGGCAGTTGTGCTGGGAGAGTGTCTCTGTTCCCCAGCAGTGTGATCACAGACTCAGGAGGCTGGGGCCTTCCCCGCACGGAGACCTGGCAAGTAGGACACAGGTGCTCCCTTTCTCCCGTGGCAGGTGGTTCACGCCCTGGCTGGGGACCGTGGCAGTTCAGCCCCTCCCTCCCGCATCTGGGCAGGGGACGCGTGGCATTGTTACAGCAACTGCATAAAGGGGACGCTTAGTCCAGAACAAGGGCTTGCAATGAAGTCCTCCGAGCTAAAGGAGAAACAGTAATGTTCATAATTCCTGTGAAAACACAGGCAGGCACGTTAAAAGAAACGTAACTGGCAAGTAGCTGAATATCTGTAGCCTCGGTAAGGCTGTCCTAGAAAAGGAAAGAGTGACATTTTTCAGTGTGGTGGAAAGTCACTGAGCGGATTTAAAGCAGGAGTCTCCAGAACAAGGAGAGGACGATTCTTTAGATTCTTTAATCTTCATAATTATTTTTTCCTTTCTTCTCTCTCTCTCTCCATCCTATTCCATTTCACTCATTGCTACCAAATAAGCCACTCCTACCTGTGACATTTCAGTCTAAAATATATATTGATATGTACGCTTATACAAATACAGGCTTATGTTTACATTTTTATATATTTATTGAAACACACAGCTTCCAGAAAATTCCAAGTCAAAATGAGCCTGGAATCAAATGGTTTGGGATCACATCTTGGCTCTGCTTCCTAGTAGCCATGTAACCTCAAACAACTTACCCAATTTCTCTATGCCTCACATTCTTTACCTATAAAATGAGGATAAGAAATGCATGTACACCATAGGATTGTCCTAAGAATTAGGGGAGTGAATGAATATATGCATTAAACATAGCACCCAGCACATTTCAAGTGCTGAATACTGTCAGTAATTTTAAGGATTATTCCTATTGACAGTATTATTCAAATAACCAATACAGCGTGGAAGAAATGTATCACCTGAACCCAGTTAGGTGGGCTGCGAGATTACCGGTGTTTAATATGAAAAGTTGGCCTATCAGTTGGACATGGTCCCTTCTCAATAGCCATCCTTTGGAAGACATACGTTTGCTGAGTCAAGGTACTAGGTCCCTGAAGAGCTGGGTCCAGCCCAGGATACCACACATTGAGAATGGAATTGAAATTCTGGAATATTCAGAAGAGATTAACCCAATGGTATGGTGATGGGGGGTGAAATATAGCATGCCAAATATAGAAAACTTAAGAAAATGTAGGATATTTTTTCCTAAGATTAAATAGTGTCGGTGAGGCTACAAGAAATACATTCAAATACTTGGAATACTATTATATGGAAGAAGGTATCATCCTATTTTATGCTGATATAAGAAAAAGAATTTTATCCAGTTGGTTTAGTCAGTGGTTCTCCAAGTGTATTCTAGAACTTCAAGGGGTCACCAAGAATCTTTCAAAGTGTCTTCAAGGTCAAAACTATTGTCACAATAATACTAAGCTATTTTTTGCCTTTTTTTTCTCGATCATTAGTAGAAAATAGATATTTCCAGAGGCTACATAGCATATGATACAGCAGCTGTTAAAACGTAAAAGCAGATATGAGAATCCAAGTATTTCTACTAAGATAGACATTAAAGAGATTTGTAAAAATGTAAAACAGTGCACTATTCTTACTAAATCTTTGTTTTGTAATATGTGGCTATTTTTCATGAAAAAATGCTATTTATATTAACATATATTGGGTTTATTCTTATTATTAAATTAATAATAAATAAATATTTTAAAGTCTCAGTTTTAATTTTCACTATGGTAAATAGAGATATGACCCACATAAAGAAAAACTCTTCAGGGTTTTGATAATCATAATGATGCTGAAGAAAGGAGTTGATTTTAAAGAACGTTCAAGAAGACATACTGGGACTGAAATGTTTGAGGTCCATGAGCTTCAGTCATCATGGAGAGGCTTTGAAACCACCAATTTCAAATAATTTGAGCTGTTCACCACTAAACTCTACTAAACTAAGCTTTTCTTTTATAATAACAGTCTTTAGAAACTATTCAAACATGGAGGGTATGTGGTAAAAGAGATACAGGCATTGACATTAATGGCCTCTAAGATGTCTTTCAACTCAGATCGTGCAATTCCCTTGCAAAAGAAAACAAAAGGGAGTTTACTGAGATATTGTTGTCATGAAGCTGCTGGGAGAGTGGGCAGATAGGCATGTGGTTATGGGTGGAAGTTTGGGGTGAAGCAAAAAGTGAAGAGTCCCTCCGGGCAAGGAACAGTGCACTTTGAATTGCTGTGCCCCTGATAGGTTCTCTGAGAGGAGGGTCATGAGCCTCTGGGCTCACCGCCCAAGTCACCGACATTTCCTGGGGGACCTCCTCCTGGGAGGATGAAGGCTGGTTTCCCTGATGGCCTCACAAGTCTCCCCGGAACATTCCAGAAACTAATCGTCAAGAGTCCTTCAAAGATGAAAATTGATCGAAGCACATATGATTCCTCTTCTAGGGTATGTCACAGCTGATAACCTGGTAATCTCGACTCACTGTACTGGTTCTAACATTTGTATCAACTGGGAATATATATATAGTTCTCTCCTCTTCCATACAACTTGATATCAAAATTTAAACACAGCTGCACCAAAGATAGGTGTGCAAACCAGGAGAATGCAGTTCACAGAGGAAATGCAAATGATGATAAGCAAATGAAAAAAAAAAACCACAGTAAAAATCAAATTAAATGCAAAATAGAAATTCTAAGGAGTACCAGTTGCACCTATACAATTAACACGTTTGAAAATGATGCAAGTAAACCCTGGCAAATATATATGAGAGGAAACTCACATACGTTGCCAGGAAGAGCCTCCACAAGAAAATCTTTCTGAAAAGCCATGTGTTCATGTACATGGAGAGACTTAAACCATTCCTGGTCTTTGAAAGAGAAATTCCAGGTCAAGGACTGTGTCTTGAAGAAATGGTCATACGTCTATGGACGAGAGTTTCTGCATAATGATATGCATTTTAAAGAAAAACTGCCAAAACGTTCTTCTTTGACTGCAAACTAATAAACCAGTTCCACAGAAAAAGTAAGTCAAATATCCTTGAGGACCAAATTGGTTTGGTCATTAAACGCACACTGTGCCTTTCCTGAGACAGACCCCACGTGTTGTGGCCTCAGAGTAAGCATTGGTCACTTCCATATCTCCAGGGGGGACACACAGGAAGTTCCACGTGGGGAGAGGCCACCTCCCACCACTGCTGTGTCCTCTGTCCCCTGGCGCTGAGTGATAAGTACCTTTGTTGAGTCTTTGTAGGAAATAAGCAAATGATTCCTATGACACAGTATGTGTCTAGTGAACACAGGCAAGAGAACGAGGCAGAGATCAAAAAGTGTGAGGTTGCTGGTACCTGTTCCTTAGAGACCCAGGACTCGTGTGGACACCGCCTTAGGACCAGGTGCTTCCACTGGTCCATCTGAAGTTTCCAACCTTAAGGAAATATAATCTCAATTCTCTAAAAGTGTTTATTTTTCTTGAAATCACTTGGTCCTTAATTTTAAGTTCACCAGAAATAACTTGGTCTTTAATTTTAAGTTCACCATTAAGACTTTTAAGAAATGTCATTTTGTAAAATCTTGTCTGGGAGGAAAATGGTGTTTCTCATTTACCACCGCAAAGGCAGAACGTTGCTTGCTGGAGCAGATGTTTGCCACATCCTGTAATGTCCTGTAAGGTCCTGTAAGGTAGGACCATGCCACTTATTCAACTTGACATTCTCAAGTCTCATTCAAAAATGCCTTTTCTTCTGGAGACTTTTACTCCAGAGGGAAGGGAAAACTGGGTTTCTTCTCTGATTATTATGAAAAGCTTCCAGACAGCGGTGCCACTTTCTCTGAAGTCTTTGTGGGGGACCTGAATTCTCATGATTTTTTTCAGAAACTAGCATCAGAACAGAAGAGCCATTTCATCGTCTTGTCGTGTGTGTGTGTGTGTGTGTGTGTGTGTGTGTGTGTGTGTGTGTGTATGTGTGACAGATGTGTTTCATTTAGGAGTCCCAGGTCATAAATACCAAAGTGTTAACCACCTTTTGGGGAGGTGAGAGGGACAGGAAAGGGGGGAAGAGGCACAGAAAACTCATTACCTTTGTCTGTAAAAGACCAAGCAAAAGGCTCTACAACACATACCACTTGACATGGAATAAATACTTTTCTCATATGCTAGAGACTGGTAAGTCATGGTGAACATTCTAGGCTCTCCCTGTCATTCTGTCTCGAGGACGTAAAGCATTTATGTACCATGTTTCTTTCATGAGTACAGTTATTCACAATGCATGCTACCTTGTTTCATCCCCTCCTGATACAAGGAAGTAACACAATAAGATATGACTCAAATTCAGTGGTTTGCCATTTTTCTCTCAGAATATCAGCCATCGGTATCAGTGTCTCTATACAAAACAGTCTAAAATATTCCCATGATAATAAGGTACCTCGAAGAGTTCTAAGGGTTCATTCATTCATTTGTTTCCTGTGAATTCAACAAGGATGTGTTGAAAGGCTGCTCTCTAACGCAAAAGCATTTGCATCTGAGGATGCAAAGCAAACAAGGAAAAGTCCCTCCTGAGAGGGATTTATAGCATTGTAGGGAGAAATTAAAAGTAAATAAGGAAGGGCATTCCTATGACACAGGGATCAAAAGGATGTCCCTGTGGGGACGTGAGAGGGCTGCAATCTACATGTACCCAACCTCTTCCCTACAAAAGTGAAAAAAACTGGGCTATGCCACAGAGCTGGTTACTTGGCTACAGTTTAACACATTCATTGAGTATCTCTAAACATAATTAGACCATTTCTGTATAATTATGGAAGAGATGATAGCCAATGTGTATTTTTAGGGGGCATGGAAGAAGCCAGTGGCAACAAGAAACCTGCAAGAATTCATTCAGGATGAGAGTGGGATGTTGATACACAAGCAGCAATTTTGAATGGGTAGGGGGTGACCAAGCCCTGCTGTGAAGATGCAGCACTGAAATGAGCATTTAGTAAGAATGGACTTTCCTCCAGAAGTACCAAATGGACTTCTGGTATTTCCATTTGAGTGGAGATTGAAAAAAAAATAGAGCAAAATTTTTCTCACAATGTTTTGCAACTTCTGCTTCCGGACTCAGTCAGAGCCCCGAGGCAGCAAGAGAGTTAAAAATGAAAACACTGTTTATTCTTTTTTAAATGACAATTGATTTTTACCCATAAAACTGAGTCTACCTCATTCAGGTATGTTTGGGATTCTATGTGACTATCTATAATAAATCTATCTTTATTTAAAATGAAAAGTAGTTTATTCTTGACATCCTTTATCTTAGTTTGGGGAGAAATAGTCTTCCTTGTTTGACTCCAGTAAAAACAGAAAACAGAATGACTTATAAAAGTTGAATTTCTTTAATAAAAAAAAAAAAAAATGCTAGAGCACCAGTAATCTGGTGAGAGTATTCAGTATCAGAAAAGCTTCTTTTCTCCAAGAGTTATCAACACTATGATTAGGGAAAAGACCCAGGTAATTTTCTCTGCTCTAATAACCAAAAGTTTTGGATATCAGCCCAAACTTTGCTTGACTGGAAAAAGATAAATCAGAATCTTTATTCCAGATATTCATATACATATAGACTACTGTACATACAATTGTTTACTATTTACACCTATTGGTGTAAGATGATCTTAATTCCATCCTATGCTGCATTTTAAATGTTCTATAAACACAAGAAATGGATCTAATTGAAACAAAATTGGCTTTCCCTCTCTAATTGAATCCCCTTGTCTAGTGTACTCTGCTATTACTCCCTGGTAGAAGTCTGCATACTTTAACAATTTATTCACAGGATGCATGCCTCCATTTTTTTTTTTTTGAATTTTTGAATTTTATTTTATTTATTTTTTTATACAGCAGGTTCTTATTAGTCATCCATTTTATACACATCAGTGCACACATGTCAATCCCAATCTCCCAATTCATCACACCTGCCTCCATTTTTATCTCCATCTGCTAGAGCATAACCAACGTATTTGAGCTCTCAGCTCCCACTTTATAGCAACTAAACTTTCCCTGCAAGCTCAACCTCCACCCTCCACCACCTTCATGACGTGCATTTCTTGTAAAACCTTAAGTCAGTAAACTTCCTCAGGGAACTGGTAGCAACGCATGACAAACAAAGTAACTCTGTGGCATGCAGCAGAGCTGCATCAATTGCTAAACAAGTTTCTGAGGCCCTTCTGTAGCTCTGCTCTGAATGAGGCTCTCCTATTCTACTGGCAGGTGTCTGGATTCAGTGGGAAAAAGAATTGAGGATGGAGGAGAGAGAGAGAAAGGAAAGAAACAATATCTTTTAGTTTAAAACCTGAAGATAATGGGTATCTATTTCTTCCGCGTGCAAAGGATGCAAATATGTCTGTGACCCTTTTCACTATGAAACACTTAATGTTTGTTCTAGCACATCTTATCAGAAACAACTGTCCGACACAGTTGAAATGGTCTTAGAGAGGAACATGCATTGTGGACACCTATGATTTGCAGTGGGTCCCTATTAATCTATGAAATAAAGACTGAATTGTTGTTGTACCTTTGGGACAACTGGTAAATACAGAGATGATTCTTACGTTAAAAAAAAAGATGCCACTTACAGTGAATACATTTTTATATTGTTTTGCTAAGCCTTCTTAAACCTTTCTAATATTTACTATCTCATGGGTGTGATAAAATTCTCACCTGTGAATATTTCTGATCTCTTAAGTTTCTAAAAAATCTATGTCCCTTTTGGTCACTGTAAACAGTACCCAACAAACTTCCTGGTGAATAATGCTTCGTGGGTCCTTCCTGGAAGCATCCAAAGGTTAACTCTGTAGTCCAGAATTGTACAATGGTACTGCTGGGGGAGTCCTAAAGAAATGATTTCAACTAGACCACTAGTTCCCAAGGAAAGTGGTGAGGGCTGGCGGTTTTGCCCTTGAGGGACATTTGGCAATGCCTAAAGACATTTTTGGTTGTCATGACAGTGGGGAAGGGAAGAAGGGGGTCAGGGGTGCTACTGCATCTGATTTGTAAAGATGAGGGAAGCTACAAAACATGGTACAATGCACAAGACAGCCCAGTCATCCAGCCCGAAATGTCAATCACACTCAGGAGAAGTGCATTTCACTAAAAAAGGAACTGAGGTCTGAGGACATCAAGTGACTGACCCAACACCACACATCAGAGTCTGACTCTAGGCAACAGGAATTGGTGACAGAGTCAAGATTCAAAACTTGTCCCTAAACATCTAATCTGATACTCATTTCATTCTGTCAGGCAAATGGCTAAGTACCTGGTGATGTACAGGAAGAATTCTGGACCAAGGTCCCTCGTTTTGGGTGTGACACAGGACAAGCCACTGAACACTCTTGACTTTCAGCTTTTTGTCTCGTAAAATAGATGAGTTAATGGGCTTTCCTGGTGGTGCAGTGGTTAAGAACCCGCCTGCCAATGCAGGGGACACGGGTTTGAGCCCTGGTCCAGGAAGATCCCACATGTTGCGGAGCAGCTAAGCCCGTGCGCCACAACTACTAAGGCTGCACTCTAGAGCCCGTGAGCCACAACTACTGAGCCCGCGAGCCACAACTACTGAAGCCCACACACCTAGAGCCCGTGCTCCGCAACAAGAGAAGCTACTGCAATGAGAAGCCCGTGCACCGCAACAAAGAGTAGCCCCGGCTTGCTGCAACTAGAGAAAGCCCGCGTGCAGCAACTAAGACCCAACACAGCCAAAAATAAAAACAAATAAATAAATTAAATTATTTTTTAAAAATAGATGAGTTAAAATAGATGATTTCTAAAGTCATTTTATTCCTCTAAAATTCTATTATTGTATAAATAATAACACCTTATATTATAATAGTCTCAAAATTCCTTTTCTCTTTCTTTTTAAACTTCTCTAGGAATCCTAACCCAGAAAGAAGCAGGAAATATTGCTGCTGATTTAAACAAAACAAAACAGTGCTTGACCAATATTCGACTCTCAGTAAATAGTGAAGTGTATAATAAAATTCAGGAATAAAACGTATCCACATTGTCTATGATTTTAATAGGAAGACAAGTTTTTCTGGTCCTTTTATATCCTGTGTACATATTAACTTATTTTGACTGTATACGTGCCACATAAAGACTTTTATAAAAAGGAAAGAAAAGCAGCCATGTAAGCAGCAAGATGTTGTTACTGAATTAATGGAATTTGTTTGACAAATATAATCCATTGATATATTTCCTGAGATAAAAGTTCCCCAAAGTCTTCACGGATCTGTAATTCGTGCTCAGTAATTTTAATATTGTAGAAAAGAAAAATTAATCAGTGCTTTAAATTTTAATTTTCATACCCATACGTTTAGTGCAAAAGAGGGACCAAAGTCACTTGTTAAGTGCTATATTTTGAAGACTAAAAATTCAGTAGATTAGTTGCTAAAATTGTAAAAGAGGACATGGGATAAAAAAAAAAGAAAAAATGTATAGTTCTCATCTCTTCACTAAAAACAAAACTAGTACCTGTAACCTGTATGTATAAATTTGGGGGGTACCCTGTAACCCCTAAGTCCTAATTTTAAACCCCTTTTCATTATAAAAAAAACCAAAAGACATTTTACATGTCAGATTGCTGTTTCATCCCACTAGCTAATTTTTTTTTAATCAGAAGAAAATAAGCTATCATTTCTTTTCTTTTTTTCTTTTTCTTTTTTCTTTTTTCCATAAAAAGAATTTTAATCTGACCCATGTGCTATCATTATAGCACATTAACCTCTGGATGTTTTAATAACATTTTGATGGATCTTAAATCAATTAACACTAGAAAGGAAAACATCTGTGGCCCTAATACTTTTTAGAGTGGTTCTTAATATTGTTTTTATAAGGAATTTTAAAAGTATTTAATTTTTAAAAAGCCACTGAAAATTCCATAATTCACTGTGTGTTAAAAACAGTAGATATGAAAATCATGTCAATTTTATTAACAAACATGAAGTATGTGTATCTATAAGAAAGGATTATTAGAAAAGTCAGCAGAAGGAAATATTTGCCTGCCCATCAAATCCAGATGTTCAGCCCATAAAATGGAGGCCTAGAAAGAAAGGCAGGTTATGGTATCTGATATCCTTAAGAAGTGTTACTTCTGAGAAGATTCATGGTCAAGGCAAGCCAAAATAGATTTTTAAATGAATTATGTTTTACTTTTGTTTTAAAAGAATTGTAGTAATATTTTCTACATTCAATAATGGAATGGAATAAAGAGTGAATTAAAATAAAAGGTACATGAATTTTTTTCAGAAACAACATTATGTAAATACTTAACGTTTGATTTAAAATATAAAGGTTACTCTTTTAGCAAAAAATAGAACCATGATAAGCATTTTCTTTCATAAATTGACAAAACAGATACCAGAGCAAAGATTCCACAGAACCATGGTTTTGTGGGTTGCATTGATTTTTTTCTTTTCTTAGTCCATTGCTCTTAAGCAAATACAGATGTTTGTAAAATAGTTTAATTACAAAATAGGAGTCCACATTGATAGTGGCTGAACATTCCATATTTCTGTATTTTGATTTACAGATTAATATGCAAACATTTCTTGTTTTTTAAATAAAGATTTCAACTTTTATTTCAATTCTTAAAGTGAAAAAACAAAAGAGAAGCTAGTGACAATAGTAATAACAGGGACTTCCCTGGTGGCACAGTGGTTGGGAGTCCACCTGCCACTGCAGGGGACACAGGTTCAAGCCCTGGTCCAGGAGGATCCCACATGCCGCGGAGCGGCTGGGCCCGTGAGCCACAACTACTGAGCCTGCATTCTAGAGCCTGCGAGTCACAACTACTGAGCCTGCGTGCCACAACTACTGAGGCCCATGTGCCTGGAGCCCGTGCTCTGCAAGGCCAACGCAATGAGAGGCCCGCACACCGCAGCGGGGAGTGGCCCCCGCTCGCCACAAATAGAGAGAGAGCCCGTGTGCAGTGACGAAGACCCAACGCAGCCAAAAAAAAACACCAAATAGATAAGTAAATAAATTTATAAAAACAAAAATAGTAATAACAGAAATTGGTACTCCTTCATAGTTTTCCAAATGCTTAAAGTAAGAATCCCTTATGATTTCATTTCATTATACTTTATGAAGTGCTTTCTCCATTTTCTGTAACCACCCCCTACTTAGAAATGTAAATTTTAAAATTTAGTTTAAAAGAAGGCATTTTATTAAGGATAACAAAAAAGTCATTTTGGATTCTTTGAACATAATATACTTCTTTTGTTGTTTTGAAAATTGACCAATGAAGTTAGATGAGAAAAACACGTAGAGCTAAATTGATGTTAATAGAAAATATCTTTAGTTTTACAATGCTCCTGAAAAATAGAAAGTGACAAAACTGGCACAAATTTTACATTTGACAACTAAAAGTATTTTTATTATTCTTATTTCCCCATCTTTGAAGTTCTCCTTATATTGTATCTGACTTGTTCCACGTCCAGATTTTTGAGATTCTACTTGCCTTTGGTCTCTCACTGGTCATTCCAATGGTTCTTTCATCCATGCCTTCTAGCTGCCCTCAACACAGCACCAATAGAACAGGGATAATCTTGTGTTTCAAAGGCTTTGGTGAGTTTCTGTTGTAGGTCACCCTGCCAATGTTCTTCCTCCCTGTAAGAACCTCTCTTTCTTGAAACTGTAGATGAACTCATGGGTTCCATTGTTCTAAAGTTACCAGGGAGCAAGGCAGCATCTTAGCTGTTCACATTGAAAGGATGCTGAGTTCTCTATTATTTAGATGGAAAATCATTTCCTTCATTCGAACTTTTATCCTTGAAGCAATGGGCAAATAAATTCATATTTGCTCCATAATTGAGCTCACACATCTGAAAATGGATTACTTAGGTTTACCAGGCTTTTATCTCCCTACTACTTACACACAGGTAGATTTTCTGCATTACAGCAACTAGGCTTTCTGATTCACTGATGCTACAGTCACATGCATGATTATCTATTTCCCCTGCACTAAGATACTGCCTGCAATAAATTGGTCCTATTTCTCTCATCCCCTCTTCCGCCTTCTGTGCACGTGTGAAGAAGCAGATGTGCCTAAACTAAGCTTTACATCCGTATGAAAATGCAGCAGGGCCGGAAGAGAAAGCGGTACAACTTTCTCCTGTGCTGAGCCTTTTCAATACGATTTCATGATAGAGATCACGGTAAATTGCCAAAACATTCAATGTGCCCATTTTTCAACGTAAGCAAAACACCATCATACAAAAATAAATGTCAATAATTTTTAGACTACTTACTCTTTTGGTTTAACCTTAATTCTGCTATCCGCTATTAAGACTAGAGAACAAGAATTGCTGGAACATTTATTTGATACTCTGAAGAATTCTGAATACAGAAAATGTAGAAAGAGGTGAGACCAGCGTGGTGCAGGCAAAGCATTGTTCAGAGGGCCAGGCACAGAGGAGGGGCCCTGGGCTGCTTCCCTTTCCTTCCTGATCAATCTTAGTATTTAAAATTAGAACAAGGAAAATGAAATTTAGCTATTTCCTCTTAGATCACGAAAATCAGTACATTTTATGATATATATTGGGAAACACATTAACAAAGACAAGTATAAGCTAGATTTGATAATGGTTTGTGTACTTAAGTTAAACGAGATCACATTTATAAAACGTTGAGAGCAGTACCTGGTAAGCACTACTTTTCTTGCTAGCTAGCTACCAGTGACTACAAAAAATAAGTTGCCCTAAAGATTTTCTCTAAGCAAACCTGCCAAGTCTGATATTAAAATCTTATTTATGTATGATCTCATAAAGACAAATCCTTATTTGTATCCTGTACAATTATCAAGGCTATTAGGTTCTACCTAGTATAAGCCTACGTGGTAACCAATTGTTTTCAATTTTCTTAAAGAAATGAAAGATTTAAAATTTGATTTAGAAATAATCCTTTTACAGAGAAAGATGAATATTATATGATAGTACCTATATGTGGAATCTAAAAAATAATACAAATGAATCTATATACAAAACAGAAACAGACTCACAGACATAGAAAACAAACTTATGGTTGCCAAAGGGGAAAGGGAGGGGGGAAGGATAAATTAGGAGTATAGGATTAACAGATACACATTACTATACATAAAATAGAGAAGCAACAAGGGTTTACTATATAACACAGGAAACAATATTCAATATCTTGTAATAACTTACAATGGAAAATAATCTAATATAGATAGATAGATAAACTGAATCACTTTGCTGTACATCTGAAACTAACACAATATTGTAAATCAACTATATTTCAATAAAAAAAGAAATAAGCCTTTTATGTAACAAATTAACTCTCAACAAACCCCCAACCTGTCCAAATATTGGCTTAAATAATATTTAAAGATATTTTTATCAATATGCATCAAAACAAGGTCCCCAAAATGCACTCAACAGAGCATTGTCTTTTCAAGACATTCTCAGTTAAATTCCTAATTCATTAGTCTCTCAATACATTTTATATAGTTTTTATTAAAACAGATTATTTTAAGCTGTACCTTTTTTTAATAACTAAGCTAACAAAGGATACATATAAACATATATAGAGACATATATAATACATACATTGAAGATATTTGATTCTTCCAAATATTGCTATAACTTCCTTCATACTTACTTTTGTGATAATATTAAAGTTAAAAGGGGATATTTGAGAATAGTTAGTATGTTCACAATCACTGTTCAGTAACCTTTCAAGAGGAGACATGAATTTGGATTTTCAGTAGAATTTACTGGATTCTCATTATATGCCAGCAAACATGTTAAGCCTTTCACAATCATCACTTCTTTCTTTCAACATCCCAAGCAAAACATTCTTCTCCTTTCCTCACTGACTGCCCCTTCTGACTTTCCTCTCCTAACCCCTCCTTCCAACCCCTTCAAACATGCAGTGTCCCAGGGCTCAGAGTCGGGGCATCGGTACTTCTCCATCTGAATATTCTTCTGACTCTCTCATAGTGGGTCCCTCAGCTCTAAATCCCATCTGCACTACGACTCCCAAAGCTATGGCTCCAATCAAGACCTGACCAGCCCCTCACTCTTAACTTCAGCTGCCTTCTTGGCATCTGTAGTTGGATGCCTGATGAGAATTCAAGCATTCACATGGACAAAGCAGACACTGGATTGTCTACCCCCAACTGGGATGTTTCCCATCTTAGTTGCTCATGGAAAAAAAAAAAGAAAAAAAAAAAAAAGAGTCATTCTGAACAACTTCCTACTCCCCTTCTGCACAACAACTTCTCCAGATCCCATGTGGATCTGTCCTTTTCTTTTACTGTCAACGTTTGGTCCAGATCCCCAACCCTTCTCCCGTCCACCAACTCAGCGGGCTCTAACTAATCCCCAGGCTTTGTTTCACCTCCAGCCTGCTCTCCACATGGCAACCAGGGTGGTTTCTTAATATGGAAAAGAGATTTGACCATTCCCTGCTTAAAAATTCCAAATGGCTTCTTCTCATTACACTTAGGGTGAATATAAATTCTCTCTTTCTGTTTCTGTCTCCCTCTTCACCACACACCACTCAGCCTTTACTCGCCATCCTGCAAGCACCCGGCCTCCTTTCTGTGGCTTGGACCCACCAACTGTTTGCTTTTTCCAAAGGGCCTCGCACCTGCCAGTTCCTCTTCACCTGAATCTTTACATTCTCATCAGCCAACAGGTAGCTTCATGACACTTTCTCAAAGAAGCCTTCCTTGATCACTCTGTCTAAAGGGCCATTCACCCCCAAGTCTGGCCTGTCTCTGTCATATCACACTGTTTCATTTCCCAACACTCATCAATATCTGAAACTTCTCTATTATTTTTTTGGCTTTTTGTTATCTCTCTTGCTAAGATATAAGCTTCATGAAAGCTTTATTTACCACTATTTACCACTATTTTTATTTACTACGATTTTTATTTCTGTTGTATGCACCACTGTGTCAGCACTTAAAATAGTTCTTGGCACATAGTAGGGGCTCTAAAAACAACTGAATCAAGGAGTAAATCGTCTCACTTAAGAACTACTGCCATTATTCCCATTATACAGATAATGAAGCTGAGAATTTAAAAGGTAATTTTCCTCACATTTCATAATTGGAAAGCTCGGAATGGACTCCAGACAAGATGTCAAACACTAATTTCTTAAGCACTTTAAAAGTAGAGCATGTCTGAATCCAACATTTCTATAATTATCTCTTTAAATTACTTCCATCAGCTCCCTGACCCTCTTCTTTTCCTCATCTGCCTCCCTCATGTCATCACTTCCTCTTACAGTCAAGCCCTGAACTGATGTCTTCCACTTCATTTATGTTTTCTTAGATATTATATATCTTGATCATGCCTGAAGTATCAGTAAGTAAATTAAGAAAATAAAACGACCGAAAAGTAAAAAGACAGGGTTTATTAGGCATAAGTTAAAATCATAGTTTAGAAACCAAAAAGGGGATTTGGAAACTCAAGTTTAAGAAGTCAAAGTACAATATTTGGCCTGAATTATCTGATTGGCAGCCCACATTCATCAGAGTAACCAAATAATACACATACTTTTTTCTTCACTTTCCCTTAAGTTATAGTCAACTTATTCCTAGAGTAGCAAACTGTAAGACAGCTCTACCTGATTCATTTAATATGCCTCTTGGATGAGTATGAAAAGATTATCTAGTGTCTACACTTCCTGGAATAATATGAAAACCTCATGTGTTTTCCATGATCAAAGTGTTTAACAAATGTCAAGTTACTTCCCTTGCACTTCAAAAACAAACAAAAAAAAATCTAGATACTTTGGTACATTATTCAATGGCTTTCATTTTATGTAATATCAAAAACAAATTAGGGATGGGGAAAATCCATTATTTCCATCCTATCACTCACCTTGAGACAGACTGGGTGCTATGCTTTGTTAACCACCTTTCAAGACAATGGTGACAACATCACTTCTGCATTATTAACATGGCATCAGCATTCATAGTAAAGACAAATTAATTAAAGATACCTCTTTGCTTTTTATAGTTTTAGATCTCGCTAGGGATATGGAAGTGGCTCAGTATACAGTGGTTCACTCATGCAGCTAAATCAGGTACATGGGGATTAATGCATGTTTCACACAAATGACCTCTAAGCAACTTCCAACTACCCTTCAGTCTTGCTGTGATTTGCCCACCATCATCATGTCCTCAATTACCTGGTTTTTAAGCTGACCTTTCAGAAGGCTGAAAAAAATAGACCTAGAATCAGATAGACTCAGCATGAAATCTCAACCCTCTCCCCCCAACTCCCTCTCCTTATGAACTGGTGACCTTGGAAAATTACTGTGGAAGATCACCAAAAACAGTTGAGGATTTGTTTGTGTGGTGTGTATGAGTGTATGTTTAAAATTTCTCTCCAAATAAATCTTTTATTTTCAGTTTAAATCATAAAACAAATTGAGGCTATTGCCTAGTTCTGCAGCTCCCAAACTTCTATAACCAAAAGCCTGCCAAAGGAATCTGGTTGGAATGGAGGCCTAAATGTAGTTTCGCAAGAATAGAGTTTTTACTGAAATAGTGTACTATATGCAGATTTTAAAGGAATAATTTATAGAAGATTGAGAACACAAATAATTATCTGTTGTGAGGTATACTATTACTTCGAGGAGAAAGCTTATGAAGAATTTGGAAGATTTAAAACCCCATCTCTAAGCAGCCACTGCTTCACTGAGATTACAGACTTCACAAGGTAAGGAATGGGATATGGTATGCCCAATTCATGGAACAATGAAAACACTTATAAAATATTTGTTCATGAAATGAATAAATGAATAAATAAATAGGTTTAGCTAGCCTGGTAAAATGAAATACTCATAAAGTGTTTAGGTGATGGTATTGGTAATCTGATTTTTATTTTCCTATGTATTCATTTCTGTATTTCTCAAGTTGCCTAGAATAATCATGGTTTACTTAGGAAAAAAATAGGATATGCAATTTTATACACAGCATGTGATCGAAAGAGAGGAAGATCGGGAAAGAGAGAAAGAAAAAATGTTGGCAAAGATTTTAAAGCAATTTTTTTCTTTCTTCTATTTCCTGAAATTTTCTATCATGTAGAAATTTTGCCATGAATAGTTCACTTAAGTAACAACAACAAAAGGACAATTAAAATTGTTTGCCTGAGTTGTTAAGTATTTTCTACGTACAGGGTTGGGCTGCACTGACACACCATCCATTCATTCATCTCACTGGTAAATAAGAAGAGACCCAATGAAAACCTACATGAGCTCACCAGCTACTGTGAGAAAGAGCCAGGTAAAGAGATCCCCAGAAGGTCAGAAGAGGACCTGTGCAGGTGTGAAAGGGGTGAAAGAGCAGGGGATGTGCAGAAGGGCTGCCCAGAGGAAGTGACCTTTGAACTAAATTTTGAAGGACAATTATAATTTGCCCAGTGTAAAAAAATTATGGAGGGAAGAAAACATGGAGGGGTGAGCAACAGTTTGGAGACAGGAAAACATTATATTTTTAGGAAAATGAAAGTTACAAGAGTACATAGTACATGTCACAAAGTGGCCCCAGATAAATCTGGAGAAATCTGGAGGGATTAAATTAGAACCGTGTGTGCCATGCTATTTGCTTTCATTTTTCCTAAGTGCACAGAGACCAAAGGAGGGTGATTTGCCACCTTATTTTGACCTCACCCACCATTGTGCCTTGAGAACATTTTAAACTTGTGTTGATTCTTCTATTTGCTTTTTGTTCCACCAGTTAGTAAGAAGTTGGTACAAAGGAATGAGAATTAAAATATACCAATGCTAGACTATACAGCAGTCTAATAAGTGATACTAATGTTTCCATTGGCTACCTGAGAAATAACCAAAAACTCTCAAAATCTCAAAAAGGAATCTTGCTGAAGGAGCTCTCAATCACAAAATGGATGTTACTAATAGAAATATCAACACAAAATAGATTTGAGTATGGCTAGTACTGCCCAATCTAAACTTTGACAAAAGTGAAAAATTATATTACATCACTTATATTTTATGTGACATTGATGTGCAAAAAAAAAAAAAAAAAAAAAAAGAAAGAAAGAAACCAACAGTGGCTAAAACTGCACACATGAAATGTTATTTCTGGCTAAATAGAAAAATTAAAGCCTTTTTGGGTAATTTAGATCTGTGTGGTTTGACAAGAAAAAATTGCACTTAGAAAAATAATAACCATAAAGGAAAATTCCCACAGGCATAAACTATAATCAGTAAAATGTGCCGTGGATAAAAATCAATTCATGAATTTAATAGCGACTGTAAAAATTAAATGAACATGGATGCTGTTGAACATTAGTTCAGTAAAATAAAAATGGAAAAATTGGCAATGATTTAATCAGGTTATATAAAAAATACTCAAGGAATTAAACTAGCTTAATGGAGGGTAATTTTTCTGTGAAATATATTTTCAAGAAAAATTTATAAATGTTGGTATATTCTAATTAAATGTTTATATTCATAAATGTTGAGTCAAAACACCTTGAGACCACAATCATGGGATCAGTATATTCTCTATCCCAACTGGGAGCCATTGAAGGAGGAATGTACAAAGGTGAGTTTTGCCTTTTACAAAGATTATCTTGGTAACAGCTGAAGGGAGACAAGGTTCCAGGCTATTAATGTTAAGACGCTGTAGCAGAGTTGTGATACGGAATGGATCTATAAACTATTTAAGAGGTAGAATCCAGAGAAGTCTGAAAATCCCTAAAGTAGGGGATACAAAGTTAAAAACATTCAAAGATCTATAAGAGTTTATTCCTCTGCCACACAGCCTTAAACCTTATCTTCTCAGACTCTCTCAAAGGAAGAGATGTGATTTGGAATCACGTTTCAATGGGAAAGAGCTGTGTGCTGTGATTTCGAGGGATTATGTAAATGAAATTTACAACTTTGCAGAGTACCTCACCGTTTTCAAAGCAGTGTCACAAATATTATCACGTTTAATGCTTACAACACTTTGTAGATAAGGAAATGGTGTATCAGAGAAGGAAAATGATTTGGATCCAGATCATACTATTCAGAGAATTTGCTTTCCAAAATATTTCTCGTTCCACCTGCCATGGTCTTCTCCAACTTGGATGGCTCCTGACTCATTTCCTATGATGCTTAATATTTCTTTTATCAGTAAACAAATTATTGTTTTTTTCTTTAAGTGGAAATACTTAAAATATGGTGACCACACTTTATTGTCTTGATTTTGTCCCTTTGATAACCTCTTTTATCGATACAGCATTATTATTTGTATAGGTGTCTCTAATCTATTTTCATGACTATCAGGACAATTTTTTTTTTAATTTACAAAGCAAAGAGTTTCTTCTTATCTATCAGTGATTTGTGTTCAGTTCACTTTACCAGGTATTCATGTCCTAACACTACCTCTGAGTGTGATGCTGAGTTGCCCTCGACTCAAGTTCTGTTCCAGCAGATCACTTTTTCAGATGGTTGATGAATTTCCTCCAGTTGTTCACATTTTGGTTGGAAGCAAATTTTTGAATATATGAATGGCAATCATTTTCATTTAAATATCATGACATGTAGTTACAACTTTATCACACTTGCGATATATTTATAGGAGAAATCGAAATTTTAGTAAAGTCACTTTTTTCAGTTCAGATACTTGTGTCTCATTTTTAACAGGAAATGAATGTTTAATCTTTCAACACTGTGTAAGCATGTACCGTAAAAGATGTTAAAGTTTGTTTGAGTTTGGGTCTTCAGTAAAGAACCTAAAAAAGTATTGATAATCTTGCTGATTATCTTTTCAGAAGGGAATCAATTGAAGATAAAGTGAATGAATGTGAAAGATTCTTGACTATTTCCCTAACACTGACTTATATATATTTATGCTTGCCCCAGCTGAAAGAGAAAGAAGGTTTTCATTTCTTTCTTTATTTTTTCTTGTTTCTGTTGTTTTCCTGAACACATAATACTCTGCTTACAATAGCCATTCCCTGGACTCTTGAGAGACTGAAATTGGAATAACATATTGACATATAAAAGGAATGCACATTAAAGATTTTAGGCAATAATTAAATATTTTCTTATCTAAATATTGATTAGAGCCATGTACACAAAATCTATTAATTACTGTAATTTTTACTTCTGTATATTTCAGAATTGTGTAGAAATAGATATCACATGGTATTGCTAAATGAATAGCCTGCAATATTGTATTTTTTTCTTTATCCTTCCATAAGACTACTATCTTTTTTTTTTTAATTGAAGTATAGTTGATTTCATTATTGTGTTAGTTTCAGGTGTACAGCAAAGTGATTCAGTTGTATATATATATTTTTTTTTCAGATTCTTTTCCATTGTAAGTTATTACAAGATATTGAATGTAGTTCCCTGTGCTATACAGTAGGACCTTGTTTATAAGACTACTATTTTTATGCATGCAAAAGTCATAGCACTAACTCTTTGGTGATCAGCAACTAGTATGTGGTTGGGTGTCTCGTACTGACAAAACTATTTAGACAAGATTGAAATTAAGTTTAAACTGAGGTTAAGTTAAATTTCCATTCTTTTCTCCTGTCTAACAATTCCCATAGACTTATAAGATGACTGAAAAAGATCAAAGATCTGCAGTGATGACGAATTTCTTTCTCTGCACCAGTAACTCTTATATACACATGGTCTGAACACAAAACCCTGTAACATTAATGCTGCATGCACTTTCATCAACAAAGTTAATCAACCTGACTACAGATCTCTCTGCTCTTTACCTGCTCAGATTGAAATTCTTTATCACATTATCTAGTAAGAAATGATGCTCAGACTCCTACAGGCTTTCTGTGCACACAAAATGCAGCTGGCAGGGTGAGCCGTTCTCCATCTGCCTTTGGAAACAGTCCCAGGGCAATAGGTCAAGTGCTACCCACGCCAGTATGTGCAAGGGCTGGACCTGCCTCCAGTGTCTCGTTCCCCTGCTACATGAGTCCCTCCCTCCCTATTCCTTACTTTTCTTCCCGTGGACGTCTGGATCTGAAAAACAAACCAGACCCATCAAATGAAACGCCACTAGCGAGAATGTCCAAAGAGTAGGTCAGGAAAATTTAGAAACAACATGCATGAACTATGGATTTTTTAAAAATCAGGAGGCTCTTTCCAAAGAAAAGGTAAAATAAGGAGATGAAAGAAGGAAATGGGGGGGTGGGAAAGGGCAAAGCCTGTAAAGATCTAGATCTAAAATGATTCTACTTAATCTTGATAAAATTGTCCAATGGCCTCCACCTTCCACTTCGCCTCTGACTAGTTCTTTCATTTCATGTTTTTCCCCTCTCTGTCCTTTCTTTCTGAAAATTTTCTTACCCTCCTCCTTCTCCTCTATTATTATAATCTGCAGTTTCATCAAAAAACGCCCATTGCTTTTTCAGTGTCTGGGAAGAAATCAAGCACAGATGATACAAAAAAGGTATAAGACGGTTTCTGCTATCATGTAGGTTGCAATGGCCGTAATGCTCTGATTGGTAAAGAATAATGCCAACAACAGCAAACTGAAATAGTATGTGAAAAATGACAAGGAAAGGTGATAAAAAGTACCCAATTTCAGTGGAGATGTTTTGTGGCAAGAGTGACGAAAGAGAATTTTAGAGGGGAAATAGGATTGGCGCAGCGCCTTGGAGGTCTTGAGGAAGTGTAGAGCGGCAGGGTGTTGAAACTACCTGCTGCTTGTTCTATTTTAGTCAATCATAAAAGAAAAAGAAAAAAAGATCCCTGCCCAGCTCCTGCCATGCTCCTAGCTCATCGGCGGACTCAGTTGTTCTGGCAAAAGTTTAGACTAGAAACCAAGGCAACAAAAAGATGTCGGAGGGTTTTTTCCTCTTTCATTTTATATTTTTAAGCTGTAGGGTGTGAAAAGAAATGGACAGATTAGGATACTACTACAACACTGCAGGTGCAAAGGGATAAAGGTGTGAATTAAAGGGATGTCAATAGAGGTGAGGGGGGGTGGCGAAGATTTTAGAGATCATTACAAAGTAAAATGATAGGACTTGGGGAGCATTTAAATATACATTTCAGATTTTCTTTCTCCCTCCCTCTCTCTTTTTTTTTCTTTTTTGCAAAAACACAACACAGTAAAACAAGATTAAATTTAGGAAAGGAGGTGGTAGGGCGGTGGTGGTGGTGGGATGAATTGGGAGATTGGGATCGACATGTATACACTAATATATATAAAATAGATAACTACTAAGAACGTGCTGTATAAAAATAAATAAATAAAGTAAAATGAAAAAAAGAAAAAAGACATAAGCCCTCAGCACACAGGCTAAAATAATTTTGCTTAGAGGCTTTGCCCCAATCCTGTTAGAGTTCTAGAATAGCTCTACATCACCGTCTGTTTGACTGAGAAAGTTAGGAATGAAACAATATATATGTGTTTCAGGATTTAGTTGGAAAATGTTGCGTTAAATAAATATTAAACACAAAAATCTAACACACAAAAAAAAGGAAAGGAGGTAGGTTCCACCCTCTGAGGGGTGAGTCTGAACATGGAGAATCAGCACCAGCAGTACATAGTAGGTGATGATAAGGAACTCTGAGTTTAGGAAATAAGAATAAAACAGGCCGAAGACTGAGGCCCACAGAACTCCAATATTTAAAAGTAGACAAATGTGGAGAACCAGTAGAGAGATGATAGACAGACAGACCAATATATATACATAAATATATAATGTTTGTGTGTGTATTCTATAACTCACACATATATAACTCATCTATTTATGTGTGTGTGTATGTATATGCATACAAACAGTGTAGAGATATCTATGTTCTTACGGTACTTAATTGTCACTGGTAGAAGGACACCAAGTAGCCCAGAACAGAGCAAAGACCCAGCTCAAAGCTGAGGGCTCTGACCTTGTGCTCAGTCACATAGAGGAAGGGAGGAAAAGGAAGCCAGACCCCTAACCTCACCTCCCCTTCCCTCTAACCAAAGGCATTTCAAGGTCTAGCGATGGTAACAATCCCAGGCAGATTTGTGTTAGGAAAATGTTTTCCAAAAAATCAATATATAATCATACTCACCACCCCCAAACTCTACATTGTATTTAGAACTTAATAGGATTGCTGATCAAATTCAATTCATAATTACTATTGAATACCTGCAATGTGCAAGGCAAGGTACATGTTTGGAACTAAGAGCTATTTCTTTTTTATGTAGATGGAAAAATGAAAAATTATGTCCAGGAAATGACTCTTAACCGTTATGACTCATAACTCACATAACTCATGTATTCATGGCTGTTATGGTGTGAAGCGCTAGATTCTGGCACTACTTTGTTAGAGACAGAGATCACTCATCCCTACCTGCATGCTCGAAACCATCACTGTCCCCCAGAATTATTTAGAAATTTTAAACAAAGTGTTGGTTTCCGGTTAACATGGCATAGAGGCACAGATAAAGAGATCAGACATTTATGCAAAACTCAACCAGCATTGTTACTCTGCTCTGGCAAAGTGTAACTTTGCCCATATTTGTATTTTAGAGATTAAATAACACATCCGAGTTGTGCAACAATTTATCCACTGAAGTCACTCTCCATTTGGCTCTATTTCTTTATGCCTTTAGCGTTCACAATATAAATTTGATGTCTAATATTTCCTATAAACACTAAACTCAATTGAACACATTAAAGTAAAACATATAATGCAACTCATAGGTTGCTAATATAGAAAAATATATCATTTAAAGAATTAATAACTTCCAAAATTATACAGTGAATCCCAAAATCTCTCTGGGGACTTCAAAGTATGATAAACAAGATTTGCACACCTAGATAATTATATCTATATATTTTTTCTAAAAATGAGTATGTCTGCTCTCCATATTTATGTGAGCAGTTGAAGTGAAACTTGGTTTTCAAAATAAATCTATGTATATCGATACATTTATTTATAGTATAAACTATTCAGCAAAATCGGTTTAAAGGTTTCTAGATCATTTTATACTCATTTTGATGATAAATTCAAAGATGTTTCTTATGGTAAAAATCCTTAATAGACTGTGTTGAAATTTTTATGGTGGTTTGCTCTGTGGCCTACAAAATATTTCAGAATTTCTTGATGCTCATTTAGAAATGCTTTCCAACAGTTCCTGAGTGGGAATTTTTAATGGAAATTTACTCTGACTTATGATAATACACATATTATTACCTTATTAAAATTATTATTCTTTATAATTTGGTTTTTATTATTATAACCAACTTTATAGGAATGGTAACTTTGTAAACATTTTCTGTACTAAGACAAAATGCTGTACCTATATAAAAAATGTTTAATCCGTTTTTGCAGTTAAAGAAAACAGACAAAAAAACCCCACTATCCACGCTGCTTTCTACTGTCCTTGGTTACACAAAATGTAAATTAACAATGTAGCATGCTCAGAAGGTAGCTACTGCCCTGCCCTTTGGAGAAAAGGAGAGCAGTAGGAAGTCAAAAAAAGATTTCAAAGTGAATTACAATCAGCAAGATTTTAAAAAATATTTTTCCTCTTTTCTTTTTTCTTTTTTTTTTTTTTTTTACTTATTTGGAAATCTACAAAAATACCATTTAAATATCTTTTCAATAATAAAAAATTCCTTTTATATTCTACACCATAAGAAGTAATATTACATATCAACCAAAAATGTACTCATGACCCAAACTGAAACTGTTCAAGAAATGCCCATTAAATGGACCATAAGTGTACAAAGATCTCAAACATGAATAGGTACCAGAGGTCCGATTAGTTATATTTTCCTACAGAATACAGCATTTGCATGATTCTTAAGAGTTTAAGTATTTTTATCTCATCAAGGCTCTACTAGTTACCCATCACCCAGGAAGGGCGGCGGCCCCATAAGAATTTTCAAAGCAAATGATCATTAAAACGACTGTAAGGGACCAAAACCTTGATTTAAAATACATTCTGTGATAAGAATTTGCAAAAAGTTAATATTTAATTAAATACCCAATTGTATTATTTTAAACTACCATACAACTAAGTATTCAAGAAAATATTTCAGTCATAATCAAAATTTGAGGAAGCAAACTTACTGGTCCGAAAAGAGGGAGTGGTTTGCATGCAAGCAAAGCCATATTATGATTTTTAAAAATTCATTTTTTGTTGAAAAGACAAAAATTTACTTCTTTTGCCATTAAAATTTCCTTAGACTTTCATAAACTTGTGTTTGTATATTCTGAGGGTTAAGTAATAGCTTTTGTAATATCCTTGAACAGTTTGTAAACCAAGATACAGAGAGACAATGTTTGCCTTTTAAATCGTGATTTTTTTTTTGGCCAAACATGTATGCCTTTTTTAAACAGAAACAATGTATTCTGTCACATAGCGAGCCACGTCTCTCTGAGAGACAGTAACCTTGACTGTTTTACAGCAGGTTTCCTCACCTCCAGTCACCAATGCTTAATTAATTTTTATGTCTATTTCAAACCAATGACCTTCCACACACACACACACACACACAAAATAACTAAGGAAATATGAATTTCCTCGTACTTACCTGTAACCAACACTACAGTGTCCAGAAAGGCAAAGCCAAATGCCAAGAGTTTAAGCCACAAATACATGGTCATATCTGGAAATCAGCCGTATTCCTGTGAAATAGCATGCGTCCTTCTGAAAGGCAAAATAATGGTTATCTCCGCAAAAATGTTTCTCTGTAAAACTGAATCAAAAAGAAAAGAAATGAATGCATACTCTTCACTGGTGTCTTATCGGACAGGGAGCAATTTCCTCCTTCGCTAAGAACAAACCACTTGCTGCTAGGTAGTGATGTCAGATTCGGTTTTACTAACTTCTCCAAAAATGCTGTAAAGCGTCCTCTTTGCAGGAAGTCAAGAAAGTTGTTCCAAGTCACTGCAAAGGCATCTTACTTCCTTAACTCAAGTGATTAGACTGAGTTAGCAGGCTTTTCAAAAGATGTTCCCTACAAGATGTGTTTTTAGTATCCAAATAGCACTCCCATGCAGTATGCATTACAATCAAAAACGAATATAACCCCCCCAGAAAAATCCATAACATTTTTACCTAAAAGATGATGAAAGATAGTCAGCATGGTTACAGTAAAATGGGGGTTGGCAAGATGATACACTAATTGAATTAGTAAAAAATACCTGTATGGGTTTTAAGAGGACCAAATGAATGAGAAAACTACTACCTATCTGGTCATTTTCGACAACCGGTATCATTTACCATCAGGGCATTCAAAACCTAGCAATATGACAGTGTTAGCGTCTAGCCATTTCCTATGCAAAGCACTCTCAGGGAGCTTCACAGGTTTGCCCCAAATCTTTCATAGATATCCTTGTGGAGCCAGCCATGGAATTGGACACCCACTTCTACTGCAGCAAATCCTGCTTCAAAAAAGTAATACTTCTGTGACTTGAGATGTTCTTAGTGCTGCTGATGAGGGAAAGATGAACCATTAAATCAAGAGCTGTCTTTTACAAAGGTTAACCATTTTTTCTCCCTCAGTAACACTCTCTCAACCTTTCTGATTAAAAGACAGCAAATACACAGTGTTCTTCTTGATTCTGATGGTGTTCTTAGTAAGTCCATTAATTAGGAAAACTCATGCTGGCAGAAAGCCTCTGTGAATTGAACAATACAGTTAAGTGAATTGGTATCATGGTCACAATCTCTGAATGCATTTAAAAATCCTCATGCACAGACATACCAGGCATTATAATTTGAACTACAGATAATGTTGAGGGGACTTCGAGAGAGACAGAGCCCTTGCAGCAAGCTGGTTAGGAAGGAGCGTTGCAGAACTTTTGCGTTTAAGTATATACATCTTTTGATGTTTGCAACCTTACTTGTTTTATACTTACTTCAGCTGCTAGGAACTACAGAGCCACATTTGCAACCGCCCTTGGTGCAAATGAAAATAATCCCACATCTTAATTTCTGAATAGTAACACTATAATGAGATTCTTATTAGGATTCTGATTTTATATGATTATTATTATAGTAGCTAACTTACTGGGCTCTTACCATGCCCATGAATATGCTTAACCCTTTAATTGCCTAATCCAATTTGTACAACAACCCTTGAGATAGATAACGAGACAGATAATTCCTCATGTTATCTATGAAGTTCAGAGAGGTTAGGTGATTTGTCCAAGGTCTCACAGCCGGGAAGTTAACAAGCTATGTTTTGAAACCATCCCCAAGTTTCATCTTGCTTTCCTTATTTACCTTACTATCTTCTTTCATTTTTCTCACCTCTTTCTCCAATCATTTTTACTTTGTACTTTTATAATTCTTAATCTCAGAAAGATAGAACTTGATGTCATAAAAATGATATTGTTCTCTTTTTGCAAATGTGTTTTTAAATAAAAGAGCTGGGCATGTCTGCACTACTGTTTAGGAGGTAGGTCTAAGAAAATTTAGCCCCACGAATTTTAGTTCTTGGCTCCTCAGCCTATTTCTTTTTTTAAATAATTAATTAATTAATTTAGTTATTTATTTTTATTTTTGGCTGTGTTGGGTCTTCGTTTCTGTGCGACGGCTTTCTCTAGTTGTGGCGAGCGGGGACCACTCTTCATCGCGGTGTGTGGGCCTCTCACTGTCGCGGCCTCTCTTGTTGCAGAGCACAGGCTCCAGACGCGCAGGTTCAGTAGTTGTGGCTCACGGGCCTAGTTGCTCCATGGCATGTGGGATCTTCCCAGACCAGGGCTCGAACCCGTGTCCCCTGCATTGGCAGTCAGATTCTCAACCACTGCGCCACCAGGGAAGCCCCTCAGCCTATTTCTTAAAATACATTTGCATGGAAATCTATTTGGGGATTAGCTTTGAGTATGTTTAAGTGAATACTTGTGTTCTGTTAGCTTGCTACTATGGCAGGGTATTTGGTAAAACTGGAGGCCAGGAAAAAACTGCGTGACACACCATCTTTTAAAAGGAAGTTAAGAAAATATACTTTTTTTTTTTTTTATTAATTAATTTATTTTTGGCTGTGTTGGGTCTTCGTTTCTATGAGGGCTTTCTCTAGTTGTGGCAAGCGGGGGCCACTCTTCATCGCGGTGCGCGGGCCTCTCACTATCGTGGCCTCTCTTGTTGCGGAGCACAGGCTCCAGACGCGCAGGCTCAGTAGTTGTGGCGCACGGGCCTAGTTGCTTCGCGGCATGTGGGATCTTCCCAGACCAGGGCTCGAACCCGTGTCCCCTGCATTGGCAGGCAGATTCTCAACCACTGCGCCGCCAGGGAAGCCCCCAAGAAAATATACTTTTGAACAAGCTAAGGAGAGGGGGTTAGACGCCTCAAAGAAACATTTCAAAAGGGCTTGCATATCACAGCTTTGAAGAAATAATAAGAAATCAGGAGATTCAACTTCTTTTCAGGCAGGCGGGTAGAGAGATTCCACCCAAGGAATACTGAGATTAACTAACAACACATGAGTTGGATTATGCGTTTTAAGGTGTTAAAATTGAGTTTAGTGTCAACCAGAAATATTAGACTTTGAGGTAAGCAGAATGTTTATGGGATACTCCAAATGTACAAAGAAATAGGGCCTGATGTAGAGACAGCACTGGGTGAATAGATACACAATTCAAGTGCTCTCAGAATGGAGGCAAAGGCACCCAGGGGCTGAAGGCAAGAAGGAAGGCCCTCGCAGCTCGCTGGGGGACAGAGCACAGCTCCCCTTTGGTGGTGGACAACTGGACAGAGAGGTGGGGGCCTGGTAAGCAGCTGGCCTCTCCACAGGGCACCCGAGGAAATCTCTGCTTTATCACATGCAGGCCCAGCATGGCCCTAGACAAGCAGCAACAGCCACAGACTCTCACAGAAACAGAAGGAGCGTTTGTGACACTGGTGTGATCCGCTGATTCTGAGAAACAGGGACTGGGCATAAGGCTGATGAATGGCATTTTCAAGAACCACTGACGCTGGGAAAGCACCAGGAAGTGACGTCAGAATTTATACGTAGAAGAGTAAATAGCTGGGTCTTTCCTGAGTGGTTGAAACACTCCAAAACAATCTCAAAGTTTGATCAATAAATGCCAAAATAATCATAGCTGATGGACATATACTAGATTTTTTAAAGATATAATATTTTTACATTTTAAATATTTTCTTTAAATTAATCATCATTTCCCAGATTTTTTTGTTACATAAAGTAAAAGTTACATCAAGATAGAAACTGATGTAAAGCAATTATACTCCAATAAAGATGTTAAAAAAAAAAAGATAGAAAACTGATTACATGAGATGAACTGCAGAAGCAGATAGTATCCATTTATTCATCCACAAATATATAGTCATCTCCCAATATAAGACAGTCATTTTTACCATGATGAAGAAAAAATGGTGAGTAAAAAAAGACGTGCTCCCTGCCCTGATGGAATATACTTTAGTGGAAGAGACAATAATTAATTAGCACACAGGAAATACTTGATGTTATGATTGAAGTACATAATAAGGTATCTGGTCTGGTCGTGAGGTCAAGGAAGTTTACGTGAAATCAAAAGCAATGAAGCTAGACCTGAAAAAAATAATAGAAATTAAATGAACATGGGGAGAAAGAAAGAGTATTCCAGGCAGAAAGAACTTTATATTTAAAGGAAGAGGTGTGTTCAAGGAACAGAAAGAGGCATGGGGGCCTGCCACAGAGAGAAGCAGAGCCTTATATTTACATATATTATGTATATTATGTCACAATACATGAATGTATACAGTCATCACATGGTACGCCTTCAACTTATACAATGCTATATATCAATTCTATCTGAATAAAAAAAAAGTCAGACATGAAAAACAAAAAAAAAGATCTGGCTCCAGAGGGAGGTGATAGTCAAACCCTGCCAGGCCTTGTAGGTTCTAGGACACTTATCTCTTTATCCTTTATCCCGAGAGATACAGGAGGTACTGAGGCATGTGAAGCATTGTTGCCAAGTCTCCTTGCCAATGACACCCGCATCGCCAGATGTGATACCTTCACTCACTTCTCTGTGCTCCTCTTATGTGACACAGCAGCACTAAGTACTGCCAGCCTCTCCTCCAACCCTTGCCTTTGGTCAACTTCCAAAACACCATTACCTACTGATTTTCCCTGACCCTCACTGGCTTATCCTCAGCGGCTGCCATGTGGGCCCTTCTTCTACCTGACTTCTAAGTTCTGTGACACATGACAGGCTCAGGTCTGGCCCCGCTTCACTCTTCCTGAGCATCGGAACCTTAATTCTCCTGGTGATTCTCTGTAACCCTCGTCCATGGATCCCCACACATCACTGTCAACTGATGCAAAAAATTCAATACTGGGCTTCCCTGGTGGCGCAGTGGTTGAGAATCTGCCTGCCAATGCAGGGGACACGGGTTCGAGCCCTGGTCTGGGAAGATCCCACATGCCGTGGAGCGACTAGGCCCATGAGCCACAACTACTGAGCCTGCGTGTCTGGAGCCTGTGCTCCGCAACAAGAGAGGCCGCGACAGTGAGAGGCCCGCGCACCGCGATGAAGAGTGGCCCCCGCTCGCCACAACTACAGAAAGCCCTAGCACAGAAATGAAGACCCAACACAGTCAAAAATAAATAAGTTAATTAATTAAAAAAAAAAAAGTAGGTAAACATATATATTCAAAAAGAAAAAGAATTCAATACTGATGTGCAAAAGGAAAAAAAAGATTCTGCCTAGTGGCCAAGATACAGGGTTAAATCCTAATTCTAGCAATGACTGAATCTCCCTAAGGTGGAGCTAGTAATACTACCTTAGTGTTGCTGTGAGAAGTAAATTAATTAAACAAGCTTTCAGTTAATGGTGTAAATACACTAGGTTACAGTTAAAAGCATACACAGTAGAACATACGTCCTGCCCCTTCTTCCAGCCCCAACAAACGGAGGAGGAGAGACCCAAAGGAGGGAGGGGGGAGCACCTCGAGAACCTGACCTCACTGACCTCACCAGAACATTCTGCACCCCATCCAGGCGACGTCTTGTGGACGCAGGAGGAGAGGAGGTGAAAGGCTTACACTGACCGTGCTCAACTCAGCTGAATGAACCTCTTTTTTTACCCCAGTGTAATTAGGAAGTTGGGGGACCTTCCCTGTATACTGTTAAGAGATGGAAAAGGCAAATTCAATATGCTGTTTTCTTTTTTTTTTTTTTAATTAATTAATTAATTTATTTATGCTGTGCCGGGTCTTAGTTGCTGTGTGTGGGATCTTCGTTGTGGCATGTGGACTTCTTGGTTGCCGTATGCATGCGGGACCTTGTTCCCCGATCAGGTATCAAACCTAGGCCCCCTGCATCGGGAGCATGGAGTCTTACCCACTGGACCACCAGGGAAGTCCCTGTTTTCTTGAATTGTCTTAAAGACACTGTGGGTGGCAAGACTCATTCTGATTTCAGCAATGTCGAAATGTTTTATAAAATATGTGGCTCAGAATCGATGAAATACATTGAAATAGCTGACCTGTGGCAGGAGAAATATACAATTATTTTAATGAGCTCAGACCATTTCATAAACCAGTCATGTATGTAAAAAACTACAAGACGGGCAGTGAGTTCTGATACCCGTTTCCAAATCTGCCTCAATAAGAAAGTCTTGTAGCTTTTCACAAACTAAGAGAATATTCCACTCTGGCCAGGTCGTCTGTGGATTCCACTTTGTTCTTGTTCCATAAGGTCTGAACCGAGGTGTGTGTGCTTTACTTCAGTAACATGACTGAGGACAAGCCACGTTTAACATTGGTTGGTTCCTTTGAAGCCTGCAGCATCCTTTTCTCTCTCTTTCTCTCTCTCTTTCTCTCTCTGTCTCTCTCCCTCTCTTACTGCACTGGCTCCTGGCAATGGATGACTTCCCTTCGTGGGCTATTCCAATCACCTACCTGGATGCATAATATAACACATAGCAAGTCGAGCACAGGAGATGAATTAGCCTCCAAATGCTATGAGGAGATATAATGTTGGAAACTATGATAGTGTAAAATAGGGACTCTACGTATGGTCTGTTGTATATGCCTTCACTATAACCTAACACGTTCACTCCAAGCCATGCACTGAGTGCCCGCTCAATTGATTCATTTAGTTTTCACAACACTAAGTGTTATGACTTTTTCAACAAGAGAGAAAATAAAAAACAGAAGATGCTGCACATTGGGCTCTATCTGAGCTGTCACTGTTGCTTCCTTCATATCATGTCCACGCAGCTGGTGTCCTGCCCACCTGCATGCACGTGTTTACCTTTGTGTGCTGTTTCCCATCCCATGTCATACAAGGCTCAAACTCTTCAACATCAACTTAGTATAAAAGCAATGGTTTCTTTCTTGCTAGCTCTTATTATTTGAAAATATTATTAAATAGTAGTCTGCATTTTACTTATTTTTCCATAAAAAAATTTCTAAAAGTCTGTACTATATTTAAAATAGGTAACCAACAAGTACCTACTATATGGCACAAGAAACTCAGCTCAATATTCAGTAATAACCTAAATGGGAAAAGAATTTGAAAAAGAATGGATACCTGTATGGGTATAACTGAATCACTTTGCTGTTCACCTGAGTTGAAGTTAAAATTTCTGAATCCAGCTTGAAATTAATCCAAATAAATAATGGATGATAAACAACGAAAAAAAATTTCTTTCAAAAAGCTCACAGCCGATTTCAAAATGTCAAAGAATATGGACATGCAGATATTTCAAGTGTGTCACACGGAGTCACAAAGGAAATAGTGTCAGAGGAGATATGGACTGAACCCCACAAAACTAAATTAAATAAAACAAGGGCCAAGCATGTGAGAAAATGTGTAGATCTGATGTAATGTCCTCCTAGAAATTCAATCTGTTGCAAATCTCAACAGCCAGACTCTTGGCATCTTAAAGTCATTGCATATCACTTTGGCCAGTTAGTAAAACACATTGAAGAAGACGACAACAAGATCCTACTGTAGAGCACAGGAAACTGTGTTCAATATCTTGTAATACCTATAATGGAAAAGAATCTGAAAAAGAATGGATACACATGTGTATAACTGAATCACTTTACTGTACACCTGAAACTAACACAACAGTATAAATCAACTACAGTTCAATTAAAAACAATTCATTAAAAAAGACTCATTCTCTACTCTGACTGGGTTAAATTTAACATGTGAGCTCTGATTATGCTGGTTTCACTTGGACATGATCTTGAAGACGTCTTTAGGTTGATAAATGTGAGATATAACATGCTATTTTTTTTCTTTTTTTGGCCGCATGGCATAGGGGATCTTAGTTCCCTGACCAGGGATCGAACCCGTGTCCTCTGCAGTGGATGTGTAGAGTCTTAACCACTGGATGGCCAGGGAAGACCCAACATGCTATTTTGGGGGCAGTGGACTCCTGTATGATTTTTAAAATTTTGGTAAACATAAATGCTTTTCAGAAAGCATTTTGTCTGCTTGAATAAGGCCCACGGGTGGAGACACCTGAGGCCACCTCCTCCAAGGAATCTTGTCTTCCAGCCCCTCCCCCTGTAGCCCCTGTTGGAGTAGGACAGTCATGGAACACCTGTGTCCATGGAGTGCTTCACGCCAAACGTCCTCTGGGGTACATTGCTCAGGAGGAACTAGGTCGATACCACGGATATCCAAGTTCCACATGTCTCTTGCCAACTGATGAACAGAAAGCTATGGTAGCTGCAAGACTTCCTACCTTGAAGCATCAGAGATGCTGCTTCCGAGAATAAGAAGGGTGAGAAGATCTGCCTTTTGGGCCACTGAGTTGTGCAAAGTACTTCCTAGTGCAAACGTGATTTCTGAGAAGCCAGCTTTCTCAGGGGAGTAAGGAGAGATACGGGGGTCTGTGACTTTGTGAGCCACGTGTGTAAGAGACCCACACTCAGCTTTCCCTACAGGCTGGCCTTTGGTTTATCTCTTACCCTGACCTTTGTATCCTTTTCTCTCTCCCATGTTGTTATAATAGGCTGTGTCACAAGATGTCATTGAGGGAGCCTAGCAAAATTAGAACTCTGGGAGTATAGCTAGAATTCAAGGGACCTGACAGGCCTAGAAAATGGACCCAGTGGACACATCCACAATAACCTGTGGGAAACAGAAGATGCAAGTTCAACTCATAATCTTTCTCGCCCAAATACAATTTTGTTCTAGAGTTTCCTACCTCAGTTTGTGGCACCACCAGCCATTCTGTTGTGAAAATAGAAACCTTGGTGTCATTCTCGAAACTCACTTCCTCCAATCCATCATTAACTTCTCTCCATATGACTTCCTAAGTAGATCTTAAATTTCTCAATTTTTCTCCATTTACGCCACCAGCCAAGTGACTACCACCTCTTGAATAAACATTTAAAATACCGGGACTTCCCTGGTGGCGCAGTGGTTGGGAATTTGCCTGCCAGTGTGGGGGACACGGGTTTGATCCCTGGTCCTGGAGGATCCCACATGCCACGGAGTGGCTAGGCCCATGCGCCACGGTTGCTGGGCCTGCGCTCTGGAGCCCACGAGCCACAACTACTGAGCCTGTGAGCCACAACTACTGAGCCTGGATGCTGCAACTGCTGAAGCCTCTGCACCCAGAGCCCGTGCTCTGCAACAGGACAGGCCACCGCAATGAGAGGCCCGCACACCGTGGCGACGAGTGGCCCCCGCTCGCCGCAACTATAGAGGGCCTGCTCGCAGCAGAGACGACCCAAAGCAGCCAAAAATTAATTAATTAGTTAATTAATTAATTTTTTAAAAATGACCTCCTAACAGCTCTGCCTATATCTGCTCTAACAGTATTTCTCACTTGCCAATTCACTCTCCACTCTGTATTCAAGAGGTCTTTCCTAAATGAAATTGTATCTTGGGCACCCGCCCCAGATTCTGTCAATATTTTTCCACAGAATTTAGGATTAAAAGAAAAATGCTTAAGAGAACCTCAGTGGCTTTGCATGGTCCAGATTTCTGCTCCTCTACAAACCCAATTTTTCACCATCCCCTTCACCTTAGTCATACAGACATTGGCTCAGACCTTCCTGTTTACCGTAGCTTTATCCAGGTAAAAGATTTTACATATAGTGTCCTCTCTGCCTTAAAAACTCTCCCCCATCTGGCAACATTCTTTTAATCCTACAGGTAGGACCAATCATCCCTGTCTTGGGAAGTATTCCTTTACTTCTCTGATTAGACCAAATAACCTACTATTGCTCTCCCAGTATTTATTTCATCTTCTTCATGGCGCCAGTCACATTGTTTGGGTGATTATTTGATTAATTTCTTTCTCTACCACCAAACCATATGTCCCATGAGGTCTGCTACCTCAGCCCGCAGGCAGAGGTGTACTCTCATTAGTTGTTAAATGAATGAATGACCACAGCATCCTTCCCGATGCCCCCGGGCTGCCTAAGACTCTCAGGACTTTTTTGCAACCCTGAGATGAGGATTAAATTTTCCACCCTTCCTGGTATAAAATGGGTAGAAGGTTAGATTCAGTTGGAGTTACAGAAAATAAAGAAGTGTGACAATTTGGGGACACCTGAATTAAGGTCACAGAATCATATCTGCTATATAGACAGACAGTCCCCAACTTACAGTGGTTTGACTTAATGATTTTTTTGACTTTACGAAGGTGCAAAAATGATACGCATTCATTAGAAATCATACTTCGAATTTTGAATTTTGATCTTTTCCCTGGCTAGTGATATGCTATACGACACTCTCTCCTGATGCTGGGCATGGGTAGCCAGAGCTCCAGCCATGAGATCACGAGGGTAAACAACCAATACACTCACAACCATTCTGTTTTTCACTTTCAGTACAGCATTCAATCAATTACATGAGATATTCAACACATCGTTATAAGCTGGGCTTTGTGTTAAATGATCTTGTCCAACTGTAGGCTAGAATGTAAGTGTTCTGCGCACAGTAAAGGCAGGCTAGGCTAAGCGATGATATTCAGGAGGTTTGATGTATTAAATGCATTTTAACTTATGATGTTTTCAACTTATGATGAGTTTATCGGGACATAACCCCATCGTAAGTGAAGGAAGATCTGTACTTGCTGAGTAGGGCACTCTTATTCTTCCTGTTTTCAAAGACAAGTTCATTTTCTGCACCGTATGCAGGAAGAAACAAAGGAGCATGTAACACCAAAACCATCTTCCAAAGATGTAGCTCTGTTTTGATGGAAGGCCCTTTCCTCCTAATAAGCACTCCATTAGTTAGGGTTAATTCTTCCTGCTGGATCAAAGAGACTCTCAAATGTATAAAGGCTCAAATGCAGTGAAAGCTTATTTCTGCCTCAAAAGACAGTCCAAGGTGGTGTTCCAGGGTTGGAAGCTGATCTTCTCCACACGGTGATTCAGGCACCAGGTCCTTTCTATCTTGAGGCTTCACAATTCCCTGGCCTCGGCGTTGTCTGCACTTAGTGGGAGAAGGGCAAAGAAAGCATGGATAAGGCCCACTCAATCCTTAAGACCTTGGCCTGGAAGTGACACATATCACTTCGCCACCCATTCTAATGACAATGACTTGTGACATAGATCCAGATCCAGTGGGGGAGGGGTAATGGGAAAACGTAGTCTGGGACAATGTCTCCAGGTGGGCGTCTACCTGCCTGCAGCAACTCTATACTATGGAAAAGGAGAATAAGTATAAGCTTGGGAGGACAGCTAGACATTTTTGCCCAAAATACCCTGGGTTTGGATAAGAAAAAACCAGGAGAACTTGGACGTAGAAAAAAGAGAGTGTTAAAAACTGCTATGTGCAGAGTACAGTGCAAATGAAAACGAGCAGGATATTATCCACACCCTCTAGGAGTTCAGGCCAGGGAGGAAAAGGACAAATGCACAAACTATAACATAAGATATGTACATAGGCGTATGTATGTGTTCAATTTTTTGATGAATATAAGGATATGCTTAGATCTGAAGAATTATCTTCATTTTCTTCAGATGATTGTCAAGCACTGGGTTTTCTGGGTGCCAAAGAAATATTACCCTGCAAATGCAACTTATTTTACAGGAGAAGCATTTGAGACCCCTTATTACCTGTCAAATAACCTTGACACTTTAGTTTTCTGTGAACTGAGGGTATATTTAATATGTAAGGTAGTAAATTTTCATGGTAAAAAAAAAAATCTTTGTAAACTAAGCAAGATCACAAAGGCACCACAATAGTGGATGATCTGGTATGAAATGGAAAAAATATCATGTACCTGAACAATTCTATAGAATGAGATTATGTTTAAAGTACCAAGAGGAAAGATTTGGCTTTAATTAGTTATGTCTTCTCAAACACTGATAAGAGTAGTAATAGTAGTAGTAGCGGTTGTAATACATTCATCAAGCACTGTTCTCACATTAATTTGAATTTTCTCATGGGATCAGAGCACCAGTATGAGGCTGGGTAGTATTATGTCATCATGTTTTCAGGCCCAGATTAGTAAAGAAACTTCCCCTAGTTCATTTATACTGTAAGAGACAGAATGTTTGCAATTCAAATAAAATCTAAACCCCATAGAGCCCTGTAAGTTCCAGCCTGGATCTCACACTTGATCCTGTGGACTTTTCACTCCATGCTTCTCCCACGTTTGTCCTCCCCCAACATTGGCCATGACGTGTGCTGTTTACTATGCTCCTTCCCTCCTACTTCCCATCACCAAATCCTTCTCTTTTTCACATCACGGCTTGACTATCAGAAAGGCCTTCCCTGACCATCCTTCCTAAAAAAGATCCCCAACTCTGATTCGCTCCTTTATTTCAACCCCTTACTCTTTCCCTTTGTAACATCTTCCAATAATTATGATATTTTTATTTGTCCATTTATTTACTAACCTTTCATCCATCTTCCCCACTTGGATGTAAGCTCCATAAGGGCAGGGGATCTGCTTGCTTTGTCCATCACTGAATCACAGGTGCCAGGAACAGCTTCTGTCTTCTGGAAGGTTCCCAGTACATGTCTGTTAGTGAAGGGGAGAATGATGGTATACAAGAATAAGAAGATGCATAAATGAATAAGTGAAAGAGGTGCATTTCTTTTTCCCATGTGAGGAAACTTTAACATAAATAAATTTTCTAGATAGAGATACAGCATAATATATAGACAGCTTACTCTTTTGAGTCAGCTTTCCTTCCTGAAAATTTAACTGCTACCACTAAGTTTTGAGATCTTATAAAAAGTTACTGTGCTGTCTACATGTAGTGGCACTTTTTCTTAGCACAGTTTCTCAATATAAAATGGTAGCTACTACTTTACTGAATTTGAACCTGAACTAAATGAAATGAATGTCAAGCATCTAGCACCATGTCTTATACATGAAATGTTAGTTCCTTAGAGAACACAGCCTGTGATCTAGACATTGATCCAGGAGCCAGAGGACTTATTTCTATTCTCAGGTTTCCCACTTACTTGCTCTCTGACCCCTTAGCCAGTCTTTTTCTTATTTCTTTACTTAAGGGAAATACTCCACCTTTTTCTACATATAAAATTCTCTCTCACATATTAACTTCTTTAGCTAATGTTATAGGATAATAATAAATTGCTTTAAGCCCTAATTTGGGGGCTTAAATCCATCATTGTCTCATCTGGGTAAAGTTTAAGGTAGTTTCTTAATGAACCTTAATAGTGGGCAAGAGGAGCAAAAATTAAAATGCTAACTTTTTCCAAATGATATTCTAGTCCAATTACCAAAGTATGTCAATCTGTAATTTGTAACCACTTTTAAACATGGCTTTCAAAACTCTGCAAGCCCATCTTTTCCAACCTCTTAGTTAACTATTTAATAACTGCGTACAAGTGTTTGAGAATCACAAACCTGAAGGAATCTGCCCCAGACCTACGGGCAGCACCTGTGTTTGTGTCAATGGAGTTCGCTTTCATATGTAATCAGTTGGCTCAGATGGACTGCTAGGGGGTTTGACCTTTGTTTCTTTTGGGAGAAACACTGTGTTTTGGGAAGACTGTCAAAGGAAGCTACCCTCCCACTTTCTAGAATCACACTGAGACTCCATCCTCCATCTGAACACATGAAGAGGGGACCAGCTAATGAAACCCCATCTCATCGTGATTTGGCATGAAGTAGAAAGTCAAGGGGACCTATTTAATAATCAGTAACTTCATTAGAAAGGAATCAGTTACCCTCATTTGGAAACATCTGGATGAATTATGAATACGCCCTATGGTAAGATCAGAAACTTACCATAGAAAACTTACCAGGGGCTTCCCTGGTGGCGCAGTGGTTGGGAATCCGCCTGCCAATGCAGGGGACACGGGTTCGAGCCCTGGTCTGGGAGGATCCCACATGCCGCGGAGCAACTGGGCCCGTGAGCCACAACTACTGAGCCTGCGCGTCTGGAGCCTGTGCTCCGCAACAGGAGAGGCCGCGACAGTGAGAGGCCCGCGCACCGTGATGAAGAGTGGTCCCCACTTGCCGCAACTAGAGAAAGCCCTCGCACAGAAACGAAGACCAAACACAGCCAAAAATAAATAATAAATAAATAAATAAAATTTAAAAAAAAAAAAAAAAAAGAAAACTTACCAAAGTTTTCAAGTTTATTAGAAGGAGGTCAGAACACAGAGCGCAATTAGAATTCTAAAATCTCCAGTTCTCCATTGGATCCTCATTTCCAAACTAAAGATGAAAGCAAGATGGAACTAGCTTTTTTTCTCCCCAAGTTAGACATCGAGGCAAAGAGATGTTATCACTTTAATAACTGAACTGTAATCATGAACATGTTCACTGACTTAGGGAAAAATAATTCAACAAAGGCCCTCTGCCCTCCAAAAATCGCCACTTTCGGAAAAAGGCTGTAGGTCAAGTGAGAGAGATGAAAGATGGTCACACTCTCTTTGACAAGATCTGAACAATAGGAGCGGCCTTAAGAAAATGGCGGCTTCCACGTCCTGTCTCTTGAATACTCACCCTTGAAGCCTTGAGCCTACTATGATAGCCACATGTGGAGGTCATTTACAGTAGAGGGCGGCAAATTTTCTGTAAAGGGTCAGATAGTAAGTGTTTTGCAGGATATAGACAACATTTAAAGAGAGTAGACAGAAAGTAGACAACATTTAAACAAGTGTGTGTGACCGTGTGCCAATAAAGCTTTACTGGATACAAAATTTGAATCTCATATAACTTTCAGACTTCATGGAGCTTTATTCTTCTTCAGATTTTTTTTTTAAAACATTAATAAATTTTAAAACCTTTCTTAGCTCGCAGGCTGTACAACAGGCTGCAGACTGCATTTGACAGAGAGAGAAAAAGATGTTCATGAGCCCTCGATTGCTCCAGCCCTCAGACATTTGCTTTCCCAGCTGAGACCCCGGATATCAGGGCAAGATGAGTCATCTGCACTGTGCCCCATCCAAGTTCTTGGTTCCCAGAGCATGAGATATGATAATAATAATTTGCTTTAAGCCCTAATTTTGGCCATAGTTTGTTAAGCAGCGGTAGATAATCTAACTGGGATAGCCCTTATACCAAAGACGACAATGAAAAGCTACATTTAATGTTTTTGAAAACTTGGTGACCATCTCACTGGTCTTATCCCTTACAAATGCCCTTTTCCCTTGGGCCACATGAGTCAACAATTTTGACTGTACTGATCAAAAGAAGTAATTTTCTTGGTGCCGTAGACAAAACTCCATTAATAAAATGAGCAGAGTTTCCATTTAAAAATCACATTGAAAGGTATGCGTTATGTGAAAATCCAATAGAAGGTGAGTTTTCTGATTTTGCCCTTAGCAGTGAGGCAACAGATGAAGTTCTCAACTTCCCAAATCTAGGTTTAAGAGAGCAAAGTGTTTCCTTTATTACCCTATCTTCACAGACCTGTTGTTTTTGTCACCCAGCTTTAATTCTTTCCCCTTCTGGTAACCCTTTGAGTGTATCCACCTCTCCACTCTCAGCCCCCGGGGCTCTGGGGAAGCTGACAGACAGATATAGCACAAAACTCATGCCTGAGGCCATCTGAGTAGAGCATTCTCCTGGCCAGAGAAATTGGTTCCACAACTGCCACATATACCAGTCAGAGACAATTTGGTTCAAGAGACTTTGGTATTTCTGAGAAAGAACTCTCACTCTTTTTTTTCTTCTAGACTGAAAATTATAAAAATAAAAGAGGCTGGAGTTTGGACCCTCTTTTGTTAACATACCCATTCTAAACCTAAAGTTCCTCAGCATATATCTGGTGAAAACCATCATTCGAAAAGATACATGCACCCCCAATGTTCATTGCAGCACTATTTACAGTAGCCAGGACATGGAAGCAACCTACAAGTCTAAAGACAGAGGACTAGATAAAGAAGATGTGGTACATGTATACAATGGAATATTACTCAGCCATAAAAAAGAATGAAATAATGCCATTTACAGCAACATGGATGGACCTAGAGATTGTCACACTAAGTGAAGTCAAACAGAGAAAGACAAATATCATAACAATATCACTTATATGTGGAATCTAAAAAAATGGTACAAATGAACTTATTTACAAAACAGAAATAGAGTCACAGATGTAGAAAACAAACTTATGGTTACTGGGGGGGGAGGGGTAAATTGGGAGACTGGAATTGACATATACACACTACTATACATAAAATAGATAACTAATAAGAACCTACTATATAGCACAGGGAACTCTACTCAATACTCTGTAATGACCTATATGGGAAAAGAATCCAAAAAAGAGGGAATATATGTATACGTATAACTGATTCACTTTGCTGTACACCTGAAACAACATTGTACATCAACCATACTCCGGTAAAAATTTTAAAAAAAGAAAAAGAGCTTAAATGCAACCGTGGGGATGGGAAGTAAGAGATGTGGAAACACATGACATTTTGGTATGCTCCATTGAGTTATACCTAATTTAGTAATATTCCTAAATGTTTGATCTTACCTTAGCCCCCAAATTACCTCTTTGCTTAAATTAGATGAAATCCAATTTTGTGAAAGTTGCAACAGAAAGTGCCCTGAGTCACCACATGGAAAAAGCCTTTCTTGCAGTGGAATATTCATTCCTTTACTCTTTACCTAATACTTTTGGAATGATATCGGGGCTATTCCAGGCATCAGTGATGGGACGTAAGAACACAGAGACAAGTAGGCACAAAGTCCACTGCCACCAGCGGCTCACCATCTAGTAGTGAAAACAGACGTATAAACAAGTAATTCAGATGCAGTGTGATAACAGTGGGACAAGACTGTGGCCTGAAGGAGGAAGTGATCCACCATGGCTGAGTTGACAGCAGAAGGTACCCCAAGGAGACAGCAAGCTGGGTGGGGGAGGGGCGGCAGGTACAAACGCTCTGCACCCAGGTTCTCAGCAAAGCTCTTTGTTTGAAGAGCTGCACGCATTTCCAAGTCACAGAATCGCCATGCGCAGAGGAGGAATTTGGAGAGATGGGCCCTTCTCAGGTCAGGAAAGGCCTTGGATGTGACACCAGTGGTTTGGATTTCAGCCTGTGGGCAGCGAAGGATCATCAAAGCATCCTAAGCAGGGGCGGAAGAGGTAAATCGATCTACCAGTAGCTTAGGTAAAGGGATACTCCTCATGACACCGTGATGAGAGCCTGGGCTGAGGAGAGGCCAGGAGGCTGAGGGTAGAAACCAGAAGCCAAAGCTGCTAAAGATGCCTCATCAATACATTTGAGACTGTCCACAGGAGCGGGAGAAATGAAAAACTCTCAGACTATTCAAACGTTAACGGTGATAAAAGTAAAGATCTACCTGTTCTTAATTCCAACTGCTCCTGTTTTGTATCTTATAAATGCTTCCTTTTTGCTTCCTCTCTGCTACCATCTCATTTCCATTTTCCCTCAAGAATGTACAATTTGCTAACTTCCCTTTTTAAAAAATTTTATCTTCTTTATGCCACGACCTTCCTAATAAACCTTTGGTTGATATGTGCTCGCTCTCTCTCTCTCCCTTTCTCTCTTCCTTTCTTTGTCTTTCTTTGTGTGCGTGTGTTTTTGTTTTTGTTTCTTTGTTTCTTCCTCCAAGCACTCAGAACGCGTCTAGGGACATAAGATTCCGGGAGGGATTGCGGAGCAGCGTTCCTTTCAGCTGCACAAGGTCCCCGGGAAGCCAGGGTGAGTAAGGAAGACTTCACGAAACCTCAGCACTTTCAGGGCGCGGTCCCTCCACATCGTGTACACGTGGCCCCCGCCAGCACATGGTGTAGGAAGTTGCATCTCGGTTTAGAAAGATGTAAAACAGCTAATGGAGGGCTCAAGTGTAGCTCCCCACAAACCTCGCTGCTTCTGATGTGGGCGGAAGTGAGCTCAGCGTGCGATGCTCCGCCGCTTCCCCACCCCGGGCGGTGCAGCTGCAAAGTGTGTGCTGTGAACCTTGGGAGCCACAGAGCCATGACTTTGGCGCTAAGTTAGGAACGGAGAGAAGCAGAGGCCCCGGGGGACCTGACCAGGGGGAATGTGGCCCTTTGTCTCCCTGCAGGATGCCTTCCCCACCCACCGCTCAGAGCTCCTTGGAGGAGCACCTCCAGGGCGCTGAGGGCACTTCCTCTGCGATGAACGGGCAGCCTCCCCTCTGCTGAGATCAGGGGTGAGATACTCACAGGAAGTCAACGGTCCCCTTGTTCACAATACCTGCGGGCTCGCAGCCAGGCCTCTCTAGCTGCCCTGTGAAGCCTGAGTGGGACCGGGAGCCGGTTGGATGCTGGGCCTGCCCTGCCCACCTGTGGGCTGCTTTCCAGCGCCGGTGGAGGCGGAGCTGGGGCAGGAAGCACGGGCTGCTTCCCAGGTGAGGCCCAGCACCGGGATCACAGCCGGGCAGCTGAGTTCGGCGCCAGGTAGAGACCCTGAGGCCGTGGCAGAGGCGGGAAGCAGAAACGCTCAGCCCTTCACGTGGCAATAGATCTACCTCACGTGTGTGTTTCATGCACGGTGGGGACTGCAGCTTCCCTGCCACACATCCAGGGCTCACACCCATCCCTGCCCCCAGCTGACATAGACATCCTACCTCTGGACAGGATCCTTCCTCATTTAAATAAGAAGGTATGACCTGAGGACATCTAGAGTGGGTTGAAATGCCTGCTACGCCTAGAAATAAACGAGTGAGAAGAGAGCCCCTCTGTTACCATGGCACTGAGTGTCCATTCAATGGAAAAGTGACGATTGCAAAGAAAAGGGGGGGGTGGACATCGAACAGGACCATGACAGTGACAAAAATGACTTACAGTCTCAAGTATATGGTGAAGGAAAATGTATATTCTGATCTTAGTCACCTGATTAAAGACTGATGAAGGAACTCAACTCATTCTACAGGATTTAACCTCCTGATCCCAACAGATCCAGAGGAGTAAGATCCCTGCAAGCCAGCTTTTTCGTTTCTTTTTTTTTTTTGCTGTTTACTTTAACTTTTGTTTCTTTGAAAGACAAGAACCAGGTCCATGTTGTACTGTGTTTGAAAACAGTGATGATCTGCCTAAGGATGTAAATGCACTTTGGGTTTCTGGATAAAGGGGTGAATGCCGCAAACTGGCAGTGTTTCCGTGCCAATGGTAGAAACAGCTGTTTTGGTTTGAAGCTCACCAATGTCAACACACTGTAGATACTAGGTGTCCACAACAAATCACGTGCAAAGGGGATTGTGTGCAAAACTGTACACAGTTGTGTGTCCAACTGTAATTAAAAGAATTTTTTTCTAGCTTTTGAAAGTTGGCTTTTAGAAAAAGTCAATTCTCAATATGAAATGCTATTCAGGATTGTATGGTAATTTTATTAGGGATGTGGTTAATGGCATTTATGATGATACAAATGTGAACGTAGGAGAATGTTCATAATTTTGTACACTCTGGTTGAAGTCTTTAGGAGCAAAGTGTCATGTTGTTTTTATAATGCTCCGGAAAAAACATCAAAGAGATTAAATTGAGAGATGGATAGATAGGCAGACAGACAAAGAAAATACAGCAAAATGCTAAAAATTGATGAGTCTAGGCATGGTATGTGGGTGAACACTGTACAGTTATCTTTATTTGTGTTTAAATTTTCATAATACAAATTTTGAAAAAGAGTATATGTAACACATGTGCAGATTTACCTTCCAGTTAACAGTATCTAATCATAGCTACTTGGTAGTCACCCTCTAAAATATTCTCATTCAGTATCATATTACTAAGTAGTATTCACTTTGCTACTCTGTTAAAAGCATGTACAGCTGAAGCTCAGTTTAAAAAGGATGCTTCCAAATACACATTCATGGACAAACTTATCCATCTTCCTATAAAATGTGTGTGTTTATTGACAGATATAAAGGGAGGTTCTGAAGAGCACATTTTGTAAGATTCCATTGACATAAAAGTCTGTGTGTGTGTGTGTGTACACAAATGTATACATAGAGATGACTATTTGGCAGGAGACAAACAGGGGTTATCTCTGAGTGTTGGATGGTCAGGTGATATTCTCTTCTTTGTACGTGTTAGTCTTGCTTGGTTTTTTACAATGATCGTTCTATCATCTTAAAACACAAAAGTATAAAAAAGCAGATAAACACATTGACTTTAATCCTGTCCTATTTAAGAAATACATGAACTTGTTAACCAGAAACATAGTCTATGTACACAGTACACAGGTATGAAGTTGACTTTCTCAAGAAAAATGCAAAGGCATGGAGCTATTTTTATGTTGTACTTACACTCATATTTCTTTTTCTTTTCCACTTAGGATAGCATTTGAGTATGTGGTTTTTATTTCAAAGAATTTGAAATGCTAAATAAATAATGTTCTCCAACACTGTATTTTCCTCTGTACCTAAGGAAAGAATTATTCATAGACCTAGGCAGGCTAAACCATGAGAGCAATAAGTCAAACTGACTGTTACATTTTCAATGAGTCTCTTTCTACTCATTTAAAGAATCAGCATCAAAGCAGGTCTGTATATTTCTCACCTCATGGTATATCTTATAAATGAATCTTACATGTGTCGTTTTCATATTGGTGTACATAATTATGAAGTGGAATAAACTCAAAGTCACACTGTTGTAGAGTGTATACTTTTCCTCATCATATTTATTACAATGATGACATTTATCCTTAATTTTTAACATCTTCTGCCATATTTGTTAGATGTTCTCCATGGCTAGACTTGGACCCCACTTACAAAGTGGTTCATTTAAATATTTTAAAAACTTGCAACATGCAACGAGCAGCACACGACAAGAGCTGTTGCTTGGACAGAACAGAGCTAACTTTCTTACCCTCTTCCTTAGTGGATTAGAACATGCTCAATACTGTTCATGCCAATGTACTCAGGTAGCTCGTGCAGAAAAAAAAAAAATAGTGAAATGACACAATTACTAGTGCTTTTCTTTCTGGTTTATTTCGTTCATCCTTCTGAGGCCAACCCATCTCAAGTAAGGATCAGAAAAATTCCTTAATAGTGATATAGTGGATGGAGCCTTCAACTAAACATCAAAGATCTAGAATCTAGACTTATTTCTGCTCTTCATTAGCTGAGTGATTTCTACAAATTATTTAACTGATCTGACTGTCAGTTTTGTAACTGGGAAGACGATGATTTGGACTGGGGGGGGGGGGTCTCTAAGGATCTAATGTGCTGAAGTTAAAATCGGGAAAACATTGTCTCCATGGAAGAACCAATCTCCCCTGGAGGAGGAACATGAAACAGAAGTACAGTGTCAGCACAACCAGGTTCTAGAGCTGCAATGGCCCCGGTGGTTACATCAGTTTTCTCTGATGCTGTCAGATCTCTCATATCTGGGTCAAAACAAGAGTTCTGAGCCCCTAACTCAATGATCTCTTGTCTGTGTTTGTTTGCATCAGATGCAGTATGTAGCCTGGTTGAAATCAGCACATTAATGACATCAATTCCCTTTTGAAGCCGCTTTTTCTCCCTGCAACTAATGAGGTTTGTCAACCCCTCTTTCTTTGTCTCTGGGACTCCTGTGTTTTTCCCTCCGTATCTCTCTCCAGCCATTTCCCTATTCCCTGCATAGTATCATGTGTTGGTGCTTAGACCTAGCTCCAGCGCAACTCCCTGGGATTCCTGTAAATGGTCAAAGGGTTACAAGTAAATGTGCAACTGAAATCTGAAAGTGCCTTGGTACAAGGTGTCAGGGCATCGCTTCTCCTCCAGCAGCAGGATACAATGGTGATTGTTTCTGCTGTGATAAGATGCCCTTGACACAGACATTAACATCTTCATCAGTGCACGTCAGCGTCTTTGTGGGTGTGTCTATGGATTTCAGCTGCAGCGGGGACCAGTAGCACCTTTCAGCCAGGACTAGAGAAGGAGAGATGTCACCGGAGCTGAAAAGAATAAAGACTAAAGATGCTGAGGGGTGGCACAAGAGGATGAGCCAGTGGCAGCACATGTGAGACTACCCTCTCCTGACCTATAGAGGACGTTCAGGACTATTGGAAAGGAATGTGAAGAAGACCAGACAGAGTTCACAAACGGCAGAAGGGATACTGTGAACCTATTCTTAGCATCTGCCTAGGAAACACATTTTACATGTATTTTAATGGTTCACTTATTTGACTCCAGCTGCCTACAAATCCTCTATAACTAGCCTAAATCATCTATAATTAAGCCCTACATTTTCCATGCTTTCCAGAATCCTAACATTAATACAATATTCCATGATATAGGCCATGCCATTGAATAATGTCAACTACTCTGAAATTTTTAAGTACGTAAATATAGGTCATTATTAACCCACCAAATTAATCAAATATATTTAAGCCACAAATTCGTATTGAACATCCACCTTATATTAGTTTAGATGTGATGCTGTTATAGTAATGGTGTGAGATTCAGTAGAAATATCCATCAACATAAAGAATAAAATAAATTTTAAGAGACAGGTTATGATTCCAAACAACAATAATAAAAACAATAGGGCTTCCCTGGTGGCGCAGTGGTTGAGAGTCTGCCTGCCAATGCAGGGGACACGGGTTCGAGCCCTGGTCTGGGAGGATCCCACATGCCGCGGAGCAACTGGGCCCGTGTGCCACAACTACTGAGCCTGCGCGTCTGGAGCCTGTGCTCCGCAACAAGAGAGGCCGCGACAGTGAGAGGCCCGCACACCGCGATGAAGAGTGGCCCCCGCTTGCGCAACTGGAGAAAGCCCTAGTGCAGAAACGAAGACCCAACACACCCAAAAATAAATAAATAAATTAAAAAACAAACAAACAAACAAACAATAGCAACAGATCAATAGCCATCATTTATTAATCACTTGCTGTATACCAGGCATTTTTTTTGAAAACTTCTGTGTACATTTCTTCATTTAAGTGTTGAAACCAATCTTGAGTAGTGAGGCATCATCTCTGTTACACAGCTGGGACGTGGATTTCAAAGCCAGCTTAAAAAATTGTGACTTTTTTTTTGGCCCATATTGCTTTTGTGGTTGTTTTAATCTGCATTCGTTGCTACCATTTAAAAATAAGAAGGATTTACTTACAAGTTCACATTTTTAATTTCTCTTGAAAAACTAGGAGATTGTGTGCTACACCAGGGCCTACATTTTTACAAAACAATAACATGATAAAGCTGCACCATGGATGCCAGCTCTAAACAAGCCATCAACCGCCCACTTATGTATTTTTTAGAAAAAGGCAAACAATTCAAGTTCAGCTTGATGAATTTTCACAAAGTTAATAGGAAATTAATTTGCACAAAGAAGCATCCACATGAAGAAACAGATCATTAGCAACACTTCCAAAGCCCCCGTGCCCTAACCCAGTAATGTCCCCCACCCCCCCGCAAGGTCATTGTTATCTTGACTCGAGCATGTAGATTATTTTTGCTTGTTTCTGAATTTTACATAAATAATATACACTTTATTTTGTGTGTGTGGCTTCTATCACCCGTCATTGTATTTTTGAGATTCATTCACATTGTACTGTCTATTTGTAGCCAGTTCATTCTGGTTGTGGTACAGAATTCCACTCACAAATACATCAATTTTGTTTACCTATTCAACTGTTGATAGACATCAGTTTTTTTCTAGTTTTTGGCTATTTCAAATAATGCTGCTGTAATATTCTGGGGTATATCTTTTGGTGAACGTACATGCATTTTCTTACGAGAATTAGCTGAGGAGTAGAATTGCTGGGTTATATGGTATGTATATATTCAGCTTAGTTAGATAATGTCAAAAATATTTCCAGAGTGACTGTACCAATTTACAACCCCATCAGAAGAATATTCTAACTATACCGAGTTCTCACCTTCCCTCTTCCTTCTTTTCCTTACTATTTTACTTATTCCAATGGGGGTATAATAGTATCACGTCATGCTTTTAATCTGCATTTCCCTCATGATGAATGAAATTGAGTACTTTTCATAAGTCTGTTGACTATTTACTATTCTCTTTTGTAAAGTGCATGTCAGTCTTTTACGCATTTTTTTAGTTGTCCTTCCCTTCCTAGTTAATTTGTAGAAATTCTTTACATATTGTAGATATAAGACTTTGTGAGACATATGTATTACAAATCCTTTTCTTCCACTAAGTGGTTTAACTTTTTATCCCTTAACAGTGTTTTTTAGTGAACAAAAATTTTCCTTTTTAATGTAATCCAATTTGTCATTTTTTCAATTTTCATTTCATTCATTTTTTATTCATTTATTCATTCATTCATTCATTCATGTCATTTATTTTGTATGTTTCCTTCTATGAATTTTTGTGTCCTGTTTACACAATTGCTGCCCATCTGAAGTTCATGAATATATTCTGCTGTTTTCTTCTTGAATATTTATTATTACCTTTTGACATTCGGCTCTATAATCCATCTGAAATAGTTCTTTGTCCATGGTGTTGAGGTATGGGTTGTAATATTTTTTTTCTACACAGGTATCCAACTGACCCAGCACCATTTATTGAAAAAAAAAAAAATCCCTTTCTGTAGGAAACTACAGTGGCACCTTTGTCATAAATTGTTACAAAATTAATGTTTGGGAGTTTTTCTGGACTCTACTGAGCTCTCTGGGCAGTTTATTCTTATAATAATTTAATATAATCTTATAATAATGTCTAATTAAGACAGTTTATACTGTCTTAATTACCATACTTTTACCAAAAAGTGATATATAAAAATGTAAGCCCTTCAGCTTTGTTCTACAAGATTGCCTTGACTAGTCTTGGTACTTTGCATTTCCACATAAATATTAAAAAGAGTGTGGCAATATTCTGAAAATATCTTCTGAGATTTTGGTTGAGATTACATTCGATAGATCGATTTTGAGATAATTTATACCTTTACATTATTTGTTTTCTTTTTAAAAAAATTTTTTTTATTGGGGTATAGTTGTTTTACACTGTTGTATTAGTTTCTACTGTACAGTGAAGTGGAGTTCCCTGTGCTATACACATTATTTGTTTTCTAAACCATGAATATGGTATATATCTCCATTTATTTAGATAATCTTAGTTTTTCTCAGGGATGTTCTGTTATCTTAACCGTAGGTGTCTTGCACAATTTTATTAGAATGTATTTCTAAAAATTTGATGTTATTTGACACTACTGTAAATTGCATTGTGTTTTTACTTTCATTTTCTATTTGCTTGCTCTTGATACATAGAAATGTAATTGGTTTTTGTATAATGACCTCATATCCAGCAACTGTAGCTTCAATGTTGTTAAATTCACTTGTGAATTTTAGTAATTTATAGATTCATTTGGATTTTCCATACATTTGACCATATTTTTTTTCATTCTTAGCCTTATACCTTTTATTTCTTTTCTGGCATTACTGTACTAGGATGGACCTCCAGTACCCTGTTGAAAAGCAGTGATGATACTGGGCAACAATTTCTCATCCCCAAACTCAGGGGAAACTTTCAATATTATACAATTAACTATGGTATCTGCTGTAGGATTTTTTTTTTCTTTTAATAGAAGCTCTTTACTTAGATTAAGGAAGTACCTCTCTCTTCCCAGTTCAGTGAGTTTTTTGTGACATAGTTTATTTCTTTTCCTCCTGGATCTGAGCAGATGATTATGGGATTTCTCTCTGTCTGTCTGTCTGTCTGTCTGTCTCTCTCTCTGTGTCTCTCTGTCTCTGTCGCTCTGTTTCTCTCTGCCTCAGTCTCTGTCTCTCTCTCTCTCTCTTTCCCTCCCGATTACATGGTAAGATACATGAATTGTTTTTTGAATGCTTAACTTTCCTTGCATTCTTGGCGTAATGCCATGATGTATATTATTCTTTATATATTTCTTTAGTGCCTATGTGCTAATATTTTATTTAGCATTTTTGCTTTCTTTTGTACTTCTTCTTTCTTGTAATGCCAGTATAAACTTTTGATAAAAAGATTGTGCTACCGTCTTAAAAATAAAATGGAAGCTATTTTCTTTTCTCTGTTCTTTTGAAAAGTTTATACAAGACAGGTGTTAATTCTTACAAAAACTATCTGGGCCTGGAAGGTTGAGAGGAGAAGAGAGCAATGATTTTAATAATAGAATCAATTTTTTAGGTAAACTAAACTTAGTTTTTCTAATTCTTGTTGAGGAAGTTTTGGTAAGTGTGTTTTCAAGAAATGTGTGTATTTAGCCTAAATTGACAACTTTCTTGGTACAAAGTTGCTCTTGCTATTCTTTTGCTATCGTTTTAAAGTTCATAAGATCTAACTGGTGCAGCCACTATGAAAAACAATATGGAGGTTCCTCAGAAAATTAAAAATAGAACTATCATATGATCCAGCAATTCCACTTCTGGTTTTATATCTGAAGGAAATAAAATCACTATGCCTAAGAGATATCTGTACCTTCATGTTCAAAGCAGCATTATTTACAATACCAAAGACATGGAAACCTAAGCATCCATCAGTAGATAAATGGATAAGATAATGTGATATATATTATACTATATATACATATCACATTGAGTATTATATAGCCATAAATAGGAAGGAAATCCTGCCATTTGCAACAACATGGATGAAACTTGAAGGTATTATGCTAAGTGAAATAAGCCAGATAGAAAAAGATAAATATGATCTTATTTATATGTAGAATCGAAAAAAAATCCTGAATTCATAGAAACAGACAACAGATTGGAGGTTGCCAGAGGTGGGGAAGTGGAGGGTGGGAGAATGGGTTAAAGTAGTCAAAAGGTACAAACTTCTAGTCATAAAGTAAATAAGTCCTGCGATGTAGCATACAACATGGTGACTGTAGTTAACAATACTGTATTGTGTATTTGAAATGTACTAGGATAGATCTTAAAAATTACATCATAAGAAAAAATGTGTAACTATGTGAGGTGATGTATGTTAACAAAACTCATTGTAGTAATCATTTCACTATATATATATGCACACACATATATATATCTCACTATATATGTATATATATATATATCTATCTCAAATATTTATGTTGTACACCTTAAACTAATACAATGTTATATGTCAATTATATGTCAATAAAACTGGAAAAAAATTTAATGTTCATAAGATCTGTAGTGATACCATTTTTTAAAATTACTGATGTTAATATTTTACCTTTTTTTCTCTTTTTTCTTGATGAGTTTTGCTAAATATATACTAATCTTTTCCAAGAACCAATTTTGGAAGTTTAGTTAATTTTCTCACCTATATTTATTTTCTATTTAATTTATCTGTTTTTTGCTTTTATACATATTTCCTCCTTTCTTGTATGTTATCAATACTTCGGTTTGATTTGCTATTCCATTTCTAGTTTCTTGAGATGGAGGCTTAGATCTTTGATTTTCAACGTCCAATATTGTCTTATACCACAAGCTTTACTCATTTATATTACGTCTTTCATCTCTAATAGCATTTGTGTTTACAAATCCTTTAAATGGTCCTTAACTTGTCTAAGATTAGTTTGACATGTTTATAAGTTGATACGGGGTAAAAGAGCAAAGATTCAAATCCAGGCTGTTTTACTCTTAAATCCATGGTCTTCCTTCTCACATAGGGTTGACTATATAAGCCATCAGGTAGAAGAAAGAGAACATAGAAAAGCAAAAGTAAAACAAAGGAAACTTGACTGATGCATACTTCTTGCTAAGTACAGAGAAGCTTCTGGAGGAGACAGAGAAGTGAGACGAGAACCAGACGAGTTGTGTCTAGTTACCTCCTAAGTATGAGTCTTTCCACTTTCGTGGCTACTGTTTCTCATCTGTAACACAAAGGCATGGACTAACCATTCCCAAGGTTCCTTTCCATTCTAACAGCAGAGTTTCAAAGAGGAAATGATGATCAATGATATCAACTATTATAGAGAGGTTAAAAATATAGAGTTTAAGAAATAGGCAATGCACTTTTAGTCAAGTAATCATTGTATTACTGAAGGTGGGGGCCAAGTGACAACAGTTTTAAAATTCAGTGGGTTTTATGCATTTCTGAAGTGGATGGGGTTCTCTGTGCAGAAACACGTCTTGCACAGCCTGGCACAGTTGGGAAAAGTCATAGCAGGGGTAGGAACTACAGACCTTGTCAGCCTGAGAGTGACACTTGGTTTCCTGGGTCCTCTTTTTCATAGCTAGAGAGCTACAGACACAAGATGGGATCAATCAAGAAAGATCATCACGAATAACAAAAAAAGTAAATTAATTAATTTGGTTTTCAGCATCAAAAGAGTACCTGGAAAGAGTTTATATTTAAAAAAAAGGTCTGAGATAAACAACATTTTATCCAGACAAGACAAAGTTCAATAGGACAACTCCTTTCCCTGGTGGTGCAGTGGTTAAGAATCTGCCTGCCAACGCAGGCGACACGAGCTCGAGCCCTGGTCTGGGAAGATCCCACATGCCACAGAGCAACTGAGCCCGTGTGCCACAACTACTGAGCCCACACACCACAACTACTGAAGCCCGCACACCTAGAGCCTACGCACCACAAGGAAGAGTAGCCCCCACTCGCTGCAACTAGAGAAAGCCCACCGGCAGCAATGAAGACCCAATGCAGTGGAAGGAAGGAAGGAAGGAAGGAAGGAAGGAAGGAAGGAAGGAAGAGAGAGAGAGAGAGAGAGAGAGAGAGAAAGAAAGAAAGAAAGAAAGAAAGAAAGAAAGAAAGAAAGAAAGAAAGAAAGAAAGAAAGAAAGAAAGAGAAGGAAGGAAGGAAGGAAGGAAGGAAGGAAGGAAGGAAGGAAGGAAGGAAGGAAGGAAGGAAGGAAGGAAGGAAGGAAGAAAGAAAGGGAAAATTTTTTTAAATTTACCTGGCAGGTAGTTAAAAAAAAAAAAAAATAGGAGAAGTCCTCACACAAAGACGATTCATAAGACAATCATGATAAAGTCCCCTCAGTGACCTGAGGTTTTCATCTATGACATTATAGGGGAAAACACAAATTAAAAATAAGAGGTTTAATTCTGCCTGTTGAAAGTAAGGGAAAAGATTTCCCTCCGCTCCTTTTTCGTAAAGCATTTACCTTAGGAAATTTGTAATTTTAAGTACTTTCTCCTCTCTTTCCAATGTGTGTTCATATCATTTTGAAAACAAGATAGACTTTTTGTCAGCTTTATGACCAGGACTGTCTCTCCCAAGCACCTGGGAGCCTTCACTTTGAAATGTAACTTCAAGGGAGCTAGCACCCCTGTCTCCCAGTTTCCATGGGAAGCTAGAAACCCAACGTCAGCAGTTACCTTGCTCCAAGTTCAAAATTACCGCCTGTCATAAAGATATTAGGCATTTGTTTCTCCTCTGGATAAAGCCAATCAGCTAACATCAATGGTGACGCCAATTACCATGGTAAAGTTAGGATGAACTATGTGTGACTGTCAAGTTCTCTTAATTAAGGACTAGGTATTCTTTATTTAGAATCTGAAAAACATGTATGTAATGGATTGTATCTACCTGGCTATATCAGGGGATGAGTTTTTTTGTTTTTGTAGTCTCTTAGCAGATTGCCTGTGATATATGCCACATTCTGGATTACTGCTTATGCAAGAATAAAAGTGTTTTCTTTCTCTACTAATTTTGTGCCGAGGGTTCCTGGGTTCAAAGATGATTCTGTTTTCATTTATATTTGCCAAATGCATATTAGGGTCGAATCTAGCACTGAACCACCTGAGACTTGAAAGCATATTCCAAGATAAAGATATTTTGGAATATTCCAAGATATTGATATCTTGGAATATTCAAAGATATTGATATCTTTATCATATTCAAAGATAAAGAAACTCCCCACCCAGTTTGTTTCCAGCAAACTAAGTGGATCACTGCCTAGATGTGGATTGTGCTAGGAGGGAAAAGCAGATGGAGAGAGTCAAATCTACAGCCTGGACCCCAGGAAGTAAGTTCCTTACATTGGAATCCTTTTGTTTATCTCTCAGTAACTTTGTGGAGCTGGGTAAGTGTTCTACATGTGATCACGCTCTCACATGGAAGAAATAAAGTATTAAAGTCCACTGATGCAGAGTTCAGAAATAAAGCAGAAGTAAAAGTACCTTGAAGCTATTAAGTGGAAGTTTCAAGGCCCCTGGCTTATACAGTCCCCTTTCAAGGACCTACGAAGGTGTTTACATGGTCGTATGTGTTTATAAAATTTGCAAAAGTAAGATCTTTCTGTATTCCTTTTGATAAAGAGGGCCCACCAAATCATGAAATCTTTAAGCTCCTGCTGTGAGAAGAAAAAGAGAAATGGCACAGGAGCAAGAAAAGGAGGAAGGGTAACAGTGAATTTATGTATGTTCCCAAGACAGGGTTTTCAGAAGAAAGTGGGCACTTTCCAAAAATAGCGACTACATTTTCTTAGGAAAAAATATTTTTTTAATTCCTGCCAAGTAATAGGAAATTCAGTTACCCAAATGACCTGAATTCTTGACGTCCAACTGAAAAGCCTGTCAGAAAATAGTTCCCCAAGATATCTGCTTTTCTTACCTAAAATTTATTTCACACATTTAAATAGTGCCAGCTAAAAGGAAAAGAGTGCAATCATTACAATAGTACAATCTTTCGAAAACAGAATGTTTCTGAAGATGGCAAATTTTAGGAATTTAGAACTTTAAATTATGAAAGTGCAGGTGAATATATATATATATATATATTTTGCTCTCATGTACTAAAAATATTTCAGCTAAAATGCACAAATCACTATTTGGGGGCAATTTGTTCATATTATTATAAATGTGTTAGGCTGTGTGGCAGAGGTAATGACAACCCTTCCCCGAACAGCCTTATTTCTAAAAGACTCTGAATTAAAATAAGAGCAGCCTTCACTGAGCACAGCCCCAGCTGGGTCAGGGGCTGGGGGAGAGACAGAAAGAGCAGCCAGTAAAACACAAACCTCCAGCATGAAAAGGATCAAACTCTAGAATCAAAAAGGGTCCTGAGCGTGTGGTCTCCTCCTTTACGCTGGGTGGGGTTTTACTGCAGGTGGAAGAGTGAGCAGAATTTGGACTCAGAGACTAGAAAGGGGTGGATTTGGCAGTGCACAGACATGAACGGGAGAGTGGTGACCTGGGCCCCCTCCCCTTCTGCAGGCCTCAAGCTCTTCAGACTTACTGTTAGAGACCCTTGGGGTTGTTGAAGGTGGCCAGAACTGTTTTTTTCTTTTCCAAGATGGTTTATTAAGGATATTGAATATAATTCCCCGTACTATACAGTAGGACCTTGTCGTTTATCTATTCTATATATAATATAGAACAGTTTGCATCTGCTAACCCCAAACTCCCACACCATCCCTCCCCTGTCCCCCCTTCCTCTTGGCAAGCACAAGTCCATCCATTCTCTATGTCTGTGAGTCTGTTTCTCTTTCGAAGATAAGTTCATTTGTGTCATATTTTAGATTCCACATATAAGTGATATCATATGGCATTGGTCTTCCTCTTTCTGACTTACTTCACTTAGGATGATAATCTCTAGTTGCATTTATGTTGCTGCAAACGGCATTATTTCATTCTTTCTTATGGCTGAGTAATATTCCATTCACTATTTAAATGTGTGAAATAAATTATATGTGCCACATCTGCTTTACTCATTCATCTGTTGATGGACATGTAGGTTGTTTCCATGTCTTGGCTATTGTGAATAGTGCTGCTATGAACATAGGGGTGCATGTATCTTTTTGAATTATGGTTTTGTCTGGATATATGCCCAGGAGTGGGATTGCTGAATCATATGGCAACTCTATTTTTTGTTTTTTGAGGTACTTCCATACTGTTCTCCATAGTGGCTGCACCAATTTACATTTGAAGGTGACTAGAACTTTAATAACGTCGTCTGTTTTTCATCGGAATTCCCCCCCCCCCCGAGATTTCCCTTGCCCTGCACAAAGTAAATATGCTGTAGAGGCTGAAAAACAGGGTCTTGGGAGAAGGAAGCTCCCTTCATCCTGTAATTTTTCAGGCTCCTGTAGATAAAGAGCATTGGCCTACCCCCAGTCTTCCACCTGGAATTCCAATGAGTGGTGATAACAGGCAGTGGTCCAAAACAAAGATGGGGGCTGGATCCCCTGGAGTTGGGATGGCATTTGGACATGAGGTGTGCAAGAGGGCCAGTAAGGCCAAGTCAGGTCAACCACCAATTCCTCTTGGGATTGTGTGCGGTGGGGGAGTATGTGGTGGGTAATAAGACAGAGGGGAGGGGCCTACACAAACCATGCATTTGATTTGTTATGCTCTCCTATAAATAAAAGTACTTTAGTGATTAAACAAATTTTAGCATGTGTTTCGGTAGGAGCTCTTTTCAACCAGGCTGAAAGCTCCTGAGGGTCTCTCTTTTCTTCCATTTGTGTTTTTGGGTTTTTTTCGTTTTTTTTTTTTTTTGCCTTTTTTTCTCTTTACGGTAGAAGAGCATCCAGTGATTCTCAAGTAGCAGTGCTGCATTTGATAATACCAAGTGATTCATTATGAATTAATGATATTATAAAATAATAATCATAAGAATTCTTGTTCAAAAACATAAATGGAGAGAAATTGCTCTCCTTATTTAATTATTAAGTCATTTTGCTCATCTTAAGTTTAAATACCAAAGACTGATAAATTACTTACATTTTATGAGTAACAGATACAATTTTCCCTTTTAGAAATGAGCACAAGCAATGTTTACATGGTGTATATAAGACGTTTTCTGGAGCTCTTAAAAATACAACAGAGGCCCTAAAACTTCAAAGAGTAACATTTTTTTAAACTAACAGTTATAAGAGTTTTAAGTTGAGATTATCTGCTAGACATCAACTTGCGTGGATATATAATGACAGCAAGAATGGCAATAACTCCACCAAATTTGAAGTAACTCTTCCAAATGCTCAACTCATTTTCTTTGAGCAAGTTTTTATTGAAGGATAAAACTCCCTGAGGAATATGTGTAAGGAGATGAGTTCCCAGTTTCACGTAGCTCTTTTCATTTTACACAGGAGGTCACTGGAGCCCAATCACGGTCTCCCCAATAAACTCATGGCTGAAGGCTAATTATTGTCAGATCTGGAAGTTTAATCACATTTCTGGAGTGTCATTTCTAGGTACTACCTGAAACAAAAATTTTAGAATTCTCTTTTTCATTTAATCTGACTTAATTGGAATGGCCCTTGTCACTTCATGGATGAGAGCACTTGGTGTGGAGGTGTCTACAAGTTTGACCCGGTAGATAAATACAGACAGCAGATTATCACAGCTCATAGACTGCTCCTAAATCCATTTAATAAAACAATGCATCTTAAAAGGCTTTGATAACAAAGTCGATTAGTAAGAACAATGCAAAAAAAAGCTCTTTAATTTTCACACAGGTGTTGTCATCTATTTTACATGACATGGCCAGCATTGATCTGACAGACTAAAGGATTTCAAATATTGCGTTAAGTAATGTGCTTCTACTTGTAGAAATCTGAAACCTGCTAAATACACCTCCCATTAGCACAAAGCCTTTATTTATAGAGTGAAAGAGAAGCTGTGACTTGGGAACTTGTTAAATTAGGCAAAAAATTGCACCTCGTTTATTTTCGCACTTCCAAATAGAAAATATAAACACTTAAAAGTAAGAAAATGCCAAAAGCATGATGAATTACATAAAGTACATATTTTGAACACTGTGTCATATAGCTGATGCTGACCACGTAAACGATAGCAAAATAGGGCACTTACGTAATAATTCATAATGAACCCAGCCATGGAGCCTGAGTTTTATATTTCATAGGATCAAGACCCTCAATTTAGCCCAAAACACATCACAAAACTTAACACAAAATGATTTAGAATATGTAGTTTCCTAAGCAATTTTTATGTCAAGACTTTCACTTTTTTATGCTCAATCTTGCAATATGAAAATGCAGGCAAGATAATTTTTTTTAAAAAACCTAGAAAACAACAAAAACAAACTCATGTGATATTCACTTATATTTATAAGTAAGCATTAATAAATGAGGTTTTGAGGTTTGAACTAGGTGTCCTGAAGTTACCATAGTCTAGGTTTATTTGGAGCCTTTGAGACTTTTAAGTCTAACACAATATTTATGACATAAAGGGATTTAAATGTGACACTGCTGACATTATAGTTAAAACTGCCATATCTGGTTTACACAAGATAACATTCATTTATAAGCTCCTGTGATTACTCTTTCTGTATATTGAGATTGATATTCTAGGGTTTTATTATTCAACTTTATTATAATTAAACTAATTTTCCATTTTGTACAAAAAGGTATTCTTGAAGGGGTGTGTCTGGGTAGGTGTGAGTTGGACTAATTTTTTCCTATTCAAGATCTACAACATAATTATCTTTGAAAGGCCCAGAAAGTTTGAAGCCAAATTTTTTGACTCTCAGTATTACCATCGAATTTCCTTAGGTAGATGGACTATTTACTTGACATATTAATAGTTCAATAAAGGGCCAGCGTTCGGTTCCACTTATGTTCTTGACATTGGATCAGGCCAGCATTTCTTAGGCTAAGGCCTTGTCAGTATCGGCCTCGTGCTTGGATAATTCTTTGTTGTCAGGGGCTGTCCTGAGCACGGTGCCATGTCTGGCTCCGTTCCTGGCCTCTTCCCACTAGATGCCAGTAACACTTCCCAGTTGCAACAACCAAAAATGTCCTGGGTGGAAGAAGTGCGGAGGTAAATGTGCCCCCAGTTGAAACTCTTGGATGGGGCATTAGGAACTTTAAAAAGTAAATAAAATACTGTAGAAACAGAGTACTGTCTTTTACCTCGCATTGGCTTCAAGCCACTTTCAATTCACCTAGGCTAATGATGGCGGGCTTCCTCTTCTGTTTCCGCAGCTAGAAAGCCTGGTCCTAAGAGCCCTGAGGAGGACGCTGGGTCACCAGGGCAGAGGGGGCTGGAGAGCTGCTACATCACACCGATCCGCAGTGTGTGGGTAAAACACGCACGGAAATTGTTACCGGGCTGTTCTGGCGCCCGTGGAAAATCTTCATCTCTTAAACGCGTACGAATGCAACAATTGGTAGCTTTTTCAAGTGGAAAAGAATGGGCTTTGTCTAATCCAAAGTGATTTTCAATGAAACAGAACATTTATATCCGTCCTTGCTGCTCTCCCGGGGTGTGCGGGGCAGAACCTTGCGCAGGTGACCCTCCCGCCAGGCCTGTCGCCCTGGCCCGCCTGTGGTCATTTTTGATGTGGGCTTGGGGGTCCCGCTCAGAGCTGACTTCGCCAGGGGCTGCTCCTTACAGAAGATGTTAACAAGCGCGGGCATTGAGGAAAGAGCTCCCCTGCAGGGCTTCTGACCCGAGGCCACAGATCCGCTAGTGAGTTTACAGCTTCATAGCATGGTTTTAATTTAGTCACCTCAAAGGTCTGTATTCCTCAGACTTGCAAACTGCCCGCCCCCTCCCCTCCCTGGAGCCCCTGCTCTCCCATCCCCCAAGCCCAGAGGAAGTTTCTCTTGCAAAGATTAGAGTCCAGTTGAGAAACTAATGAGCGGCCAACACCGGGCTTGAGAGACAAGTTTTTTCCTTCTACAAAAGGCAGCTCAGAGGGCTGCTTTGTGTTTGTGTACTTAGCAAAGTTTCCCCAGTTACCCCTTACCCTGTCACCTCTACCACATTATTTCCTATTTATCAGACTGAGTCACTCTGAGTAGCTTTTAATCTGGATTTTGACCACAGGAATTTTAGATAGCTCTGAAAAAGAAAAGACTTGCTCTGCGAATTAAACTTTTCCCCAGACATTTCACGTTGGGAGGACTTAACATGGTAGACTGTGCCCAAGCCGACTCAGAGCTTGTCATTATTTACATGAGCTAACTCTTTGCTGTGGGGTTTTCCCGTGCCTGTAGGGTGTTCTGCATGACCCCTGACCTTTACCCACTAGATGCCCGTAGCAACCTCACCCCCAGTGTGAAAACCAGACGTTGCCAAGTGTTCCCTGGGGGTAGTATCACCCCTGATTAGAACCACTGATTTAATGTCACACACAGTAACTATTTGTCATTTTACCGTGTGCTGGAATTGTAGGATTGCTATACATTTACTACTAGAAACAATGGTCACAAAATCAGATGGTTTTGCTTTTTCCCAAAAGAAAAACCTTCCCTCTTTTTTATAGATTTCGGTTTTATTGATTATCAATATTTCAAAGACAAGTGTCATAGATTTTGCCAACTTTCCGTTTTCCTTAGGAAAGGAAAACTCTTATACACTTAATTTTTCTGATTTTGCCACATATCTTGATAGAGATGAAATGGAGAGAAAGCTGTTCATTAGGAAGCCAGGGTGTTTCATTTTTGGGCAGTGGTTTGAGGGATAAGTGGACTTTTCCGTAGTCGAGAGTCATGTGATAATTCTCTATGGCAGTTACCTGCTCCCTGCATGACATGCCCCCAGTTTTCCCCAACCAGGTCCCGACCTCTGTGTTGCCACGTGTTCGGGCGAAGCTGGGCTGGGAGATAAAGTAAACCCGTTGTCAATCATTGTTACCATTGAATAACAGGGAACCAAGCGACTTAGGATTTTAGTAAGGAAATACTGCCAAGTCAACAACCAACAAATGATACCACATAGAACTTTTCAAAATTAAATCAATTCATGTGGTTTTTATACCACTAGTACACAAGGCACATTTTAAAAAATGTTTTTGACTAAGTGCATTTTAATGTTATAAAAACTATAGATATCAATGCAACTGAGTACTTTCTGATTTAATTCAAGTGAGGAATTAAAATAGAGCTTGCCCATTGCACTTCACACCTTAGCATTATCCTTGACTCATAAACTTTAAATAAGGGCCATTTGCTATAATCCACAAGGAGAACTCTGAGAGGGGTAGATATGTAATAAGTATAATAATCACAAAAATGGACAACTAAAGAATCAAAAGAGTTACTCTTAAAAGTACAATGATATTTTTACGTTAATAGTTTTGCATTTTAGAAGACACTTTTGTTATTACACAATAGAGTGTAAAAAATTAAACGGTAAGATCCCAGTGAACAACAAGCAGATAGTTTTTAATTACTGCTATTGTTACCAGGAGCAGGGGTGGGGTGTAGAGTGTGAATTTTGTCATGCAGTAGGTGAAATAAAGTAAGATGAATTTCTCAATACTGTGTAATGTTGGAAAGATTCTTCAGGGTGGCATCAGAAATGAATGTCTGCGCAAAACCTCTGTTGCTGTGCAGATTTAGAAAGGAAAACATGCTTGCTTGCAGGCATTATGTAACTGGCAACAGCAATTGGAGGGATTTTATTGCCTGGATCTGTGACGTGCCAAACACAAACAGAAACAACAGAACTCTAACAGTAGAGTTCAAGGTTAACTAATACACTGTACTTTAAAAGACTGACTTTGGAGTGAGTGTGGAGAGACAAGGGACCATCTCTAATTAGTGTGTCAATTCCGAGGTAAATTACCATCCACGTGAATTGTTTCCGCTTTGCGTGGGATATAGATCAGAGTAAGATGCAAAAGGTGGGCAGAGAAATGTCAAAAGAAGAAAATCATCAAAAGGGACAGGAACAAGAAAACTGCATTAACTGCTTCTGACTACAATTCTCATTAATAATCAGGTGAGAATAAATGGAAACTAATGCAGAAAAACATTGTTGTTAAATTTTTATATTACTTGTAGATAGTAGATATGTTTATGCTTAGGTTAAACTGTTTAGTAAACTAGACATGTTATTTCATAGTAGAGGTTTCTTCCTGCCCGACTATTTTATTAGCTTTATGTAGCTGAATGTTAAATGAATAGCTTGGAAGCATCATTTTAAGATGGTAAACTGGTAGATCCAACTGATACTTTTAGACAAAATTTTGATGCTTAAAGTAGAAGATCATGTAAAACAACAGAATTGAAAATAGCCTATTAGTTGGATATGTTCACATATATTATCTCAGTATTAATGTGAATTAAGTCAGTCAATACTATTTTGTATTGACTATATGATCATTGCTCTATGATCCTGTTATCCACATGGTATTGCAAAGGGGCCCTTGGAATATCTTTTCCATGAAAGTGAAGAACTTGTTCAAAGAGTTTCTACTACGAATCTTTTATATATTCTGATAACAATAACTTACAGTTCTGTCATTCATTCATTCATCTACTACACACATCTGCACGCGAACACATGCATATATAACAGGCACTGTCCTGTTTGCTAAATGTAGGATGTGAACCAAAGTTCCCGTCGCTTTCCTCAAGAAGTTCTCAGTTTAGGGGTGTGGTCCATGAGAAGAGATTTGAGAGCCGCACAATGGGAAGGTCATTAAGAGTTTTAAGCAAACAGCGACGTAATCTGATTTACATTTTTTTAATCTCCTTGAACTACTCTGCAGACCATGTATTATAGGGAATCTAGGATGGAAGTGAAGATATCAAGTTGGCTGCTGTTGCCATGGGCAACATGAGAAATGATGGTGCCTGGAAATAAGGAGAGTCAGAGTGACGTTGAGGAAAATGGACAGGCTGCAAATGTGGTTCTGAGGTAGGGTTGACGGGACTTGACGTCACCACTTTGAATATGGTGATGGGGGTGGTATGGGGGTGAGATGTGAAGGTAGAAATGTTCAAAACTGGAAGGCTCTTTGTACAGAAAATTAAAAGTCCACTTCTTGGCACTTTAATACAGGAACCAGAAGAAAACATTAAAACCGGAAGAACTTGTTGGTAAATGGGATGACAAAATTTTTTGAATTTTGAATGAAAGCATAGTTGTGATATCAAAAGCAGATAATAGGGTGAATCCCAGGGCTGAACAGAAATAAACTGGTTTTGAATCGCTTGACAGTGGCTAGGAGGCCTGTGGTAGTCATAGTTGGTTAAGCTAACTTCTCTCCCTTGTTCATCACCCACAACAAGTTTTGGAAAATTACCACCCCCAACATATTTTGAAACAGATACTTCCTTTTTTCAACCTCCCTCGTAGATAGGGATTGCAATGTGGACTTGCTATCACCCGTGAGAGGTGAGTGGAAGCAATCCTCCTGCTGCATGGGCTTCTAGAAAAGATGGTTCTTACCTGATAGAAGAGAGTCAGATGACATCTCTCTCCCTCCCTCTTCTTTCCTTCACTCCTCCTTAAATGACCCTTTGCTTTCTACCCACGCCCTCTGATGTGAGGGTCACGAACCATCCGGTTTAGTGATGTGTTTAGGTGTCTCTACTCAAGCTGCCATTATCGTTGCTTGGAATGATAAAATGTGAAGGATGTGAGGCATCCTTTTGGGGTGGCAGCATTAAAAAGTCCCGCAGAATTACAGAATACCAACCCAGGATTTTGATAAATCAACTCCAGACTTCTTGTTAAGAAAGCGATAAATACCTTCACTCTTGAAACGACAGTGGTAGGGTTTTCTGTTATAAATTAATCCTTGCTGACAGCAGGGCAATACATCCAAGTGGCAATTTAGGTAAAAAAATAAATAAGTGGAGGGCAGGTAAGCCACGGATATAATTGTGTGAGTCCAACTGAACTGAAATCTTAATTGATAGCAGGGGATGGGATAAAGCAGATTTTTTTTTTTTTAGTTATTCTTAGTTTAGAATTTCTTTTCAATAAACAACAGCTTGTTGTAATGGAATAGAGTCTGCCAAACAGACAAACTTAATCCAAAAATCCACTCCTCTGTATTTCAGCTTTGTGACTTTTGGCAAATTTACCTAAACTTTTTGTGGTTACCTAAGGTTGTTGTGAGAACTAACTGAGATAATCCATGTAAAATATGTGATGTACAGGGTCTGAAATGTGGTGAGCAGTTGGTAAACAGGCTCTGGGCATCAAATTTCTCACAACAAATTCACAGGCTTGATATGAGCTTCAAATGGTATAAAGCATGTTAAATGTCTAGTAGAGAGAAAGTTCTCAATGAATATCCAGCACTTCACCTCTAGATCAATAACCATGGCTAATTTATTATGGGAATATTAACAGATGCTTAGGTATTACCATTTTCATATAAAATGTCTAGAGTAAACTTGTGTCCATTTTTATAATAGGGTGAAATAATTTGAAGGTGTTGGAATCTCTTAGTTTGAAGTTCTTTGAGGTCAGGAATTGAATCTAAATATGAGTGGGCCATAAAGAACTAAACATTCTGTGTCCTTTGGAATTAACATTTGAATAAATGTCAGATGGAAGAGGAAAGCTTCTAGATATCCATTCTAGATACTTGGAGAGGCTTGGCTGTCTGCCTATTTAATGTTTCATTACGGCTCAGAAGTTTGCACTTACCCAGCTAAGTCTCACCTTGGGTTCTCCCTCTTTGGAATGCTTTCCTGACTTGTGTTCCTGGCCCTGGATCATTAAACCTGGAGCCGTTATAGCCCCAGATATTGGCAGCTACGTTTCTAACCACGGTGGGGTAACCCAACCATGAACTTTGAGAACCGCCATCTGGTTTAACTATGTGGTTTTAGTTGTTCTCTACTGAAGCCTGAATCGTTCCACCCTCATGCTTGCTTGGCCCAATAAAATGTGAGTTCCAGTAACGTGTGACTTCTGGGTGGCGGCGTGAAGATCTAGGGTATGATTCACTCAGTTTCCTTTTCCCTGCTACATGATCCTGAAGGCAGGACCATAGCTGATCTCTGAGTGACTGCAGTGGGTAGAGAGAGAAAGACCCCCTGCCAACCCACATAGTATGAGCAAGAAACAAACTTATAGTATGACCAAGAAACAAACTTGGTTCTAAGTCTCTGAGAGGTTGAGGCTGTTAGTACCCACTGCCTAACCTACCCTATCCATACAAAAGCTCATGAAAGGAGGCTCTCCCCCCTCAGTTAAAGAATTCAGATCTCCAGATCAGGACTATCCATCGTGGGAGCGCTCACTAACGATTCCCTACTTGACTCAAAATGATATACACTGATATGTATAAAATAGATAACTAATAAGAACCTGCTGTATAAAAAAATAAATAAAATTAAATTTTTTAAAAAAAGGATGCTTTTGAAGGTCTGATTGGAGGAGCCATGTTTTAGCATCTTTATTTGATTTATTATGCTCAAGGACCAAAGGGAGGGTATATTAGTTAGGATTCTCCAGAGAAAGACAACCAACAGAGAGAGAGAGAGAAAACAAGAGAGAGTGGGAGCAAGAGAGAGAGAGAGAGAGAAAGGAATTTGTTCACACAATTACAGAGTCTGAGAAGTCCCACAACATGCCATCTGCAAGCTGGAGGCCCAGGAGAGTCGGTGGCGTAATTCAGTCTAAGTCTGAAGGCCTGGGAATCAGGGAAGCCCCTGATGTAAATCCCCGTCTGGGGACAGAAGATGAGGTGAGATGCCCCAGTTCAACAGGGAAGCAGAAAGGGGAGCGTTCCCCCTTCCTCTGTCCACTGTTCTATTCAGCCCTCAGGACTGGATGAGCCCTGCCCCCCACAACGGGGAAAGGCGTCGACTTTACTGAGTCTGCGCGCTCAAATGCTAATCTCAGCTGGAAACACCCTCCCAGACACACCCAGAAATCACGTTCCCTCTGGGCGCCCCAAGACCAGTCAAGGTGACACATAAAATTGACCATCGCAGAGGGGAACATAAAGCAAGGCTAAGAATCAGAGCGCTAACAAAGAAGAGGAGAGGTTCTTCCTGGACTTTACTCCCTTATCTTGTCCGAGAGGGGCTAAGAGCTGTCCTTTAAAACACTGGTTCCTACCACACTCTTCAGTACGATTGATTTCAAACGTAGGAAGTCATATGATGGACTTTGTAAGTTTGGGAGGAAGGACATTCAAGCTCCTTGCAGCTCTGATGGGTAAAGAGAAGCTCTCATTGTTGAAGAACTTCACGGGCAGGGCCAATGTCACTGGAGGCCAAGTGCACATTTATACCAAGCACCCGCTTCTGCTCTTTCTAACCCTTCAAAACTCTCACAGTACCTTTTCTCCAAAGCTACCATATCTGAAAAATAAAGTTTGCTTCATTTAGAAACTATATCACTTATGGATTATTTAAACCATCCTAAATGGCATCCAGATAATGATGCAAGAAAAAGATGTGCTGTGCAAAGTCAACTCAGATACAAAGAATATAGTAGCTTAAATGAGGCAACTACACTTGGAAGGCTAAAATTAAACCAATGTGTTGAACCATGGACATAAAACATTGTGTAAATCCGTGAGCTTCTGAGTAGACATTTCTTTTGAAATTCCTTTTTAGTGTTTAAGTTAAAATTAATCAAACGTTAAAAACACAAACAGGACAATAAGTTTGATAGTTAATTATTTTACTTTGAATTTATTTTTCTTAATGTTTTGTTTTGTTTTAACATCTGTATTGGAGTATAATTGCTTCACAGTGGTGTGTTAGCTTCTGCTGTATAACAAAGTGAATCAGCTATACATATACATATATCCCCATATCTCCTCCCTCTTGCATCTCCCTCCCACCCTCCCTGTCCCACCCCTCAGGTCACAAAGCACCGAGCTGATCTCCCTGTGCTATGCGGCTGCTTCCCACTAGCTATCTATTCTACATTTGGTAGCGTATATATGTCCGTGTCACTCTCTCACTTCGTCCCAGCTTACCCTTCCCCCTGCCCATGTCCTCAAGTCCATTCTCTACGTCTGCATCTTTATTCCTGTCCTGCCCCTAGGTTCTTCATAACCATTTTTTTTTTTTTTTTTAGATTCCATATATATGTGTTAGCATACGGTATTTGTTTTTCTCTTTCTGTCTTACTGTTTTTAATCACAGGTGGAATGTAATATTTTTAATGGAGTGAAAAGGAGAGTTTTCTTTATCAAGCTGTACCTTTGGGTTCTTGTGGATTCCTAGTATCTTTGGGGGTACATATAGAATATGATAATATTCAATATTAAACAAAGAAATAAACTCTGAATGGAATACCGACTTCTTCCTTTAGGTCCTGGTCAAGAGACGATACCTCTCCCCTGGGTACAAGGTGAGCCCATCCACCACTAGGTCACTGCTCATGTTGCTCGAAGGAGCTCCACAAGGCAGCCCTTCTAGGACGGTGTCCTATCATCCCTCAGATGGTAGGGCACCGATCCCACAGTGACCTTCAACAACCTAGTGTGTGAAAAATGGAAAACACAGGATATCTCTCAATTTAAACACAGACAAATAGCAAAAATTTCTTCCAAACTCGGGAGTGGAGAATGTGGGCGCATCGTGAATTGTAATGCTCATCTGAATTTCATTTAATAAATGCAATGCCTCCAATATTTGAGGCTTGTGAGATAATAAGAAAGGAACTATCCCTGAAGACCTGCACGTTGAATAATCCAATATCAGTTCTCAGTTTTCATCTTTCTCGATCTCTCTGTAACACTCGATAAGGTTGATCCCTTCCTATTACTTGAAATGCTTTCTATGCTAGGCTTTCACGATTCCACGCTTTCCTGTGTTTTGTCTCATCTCACTGGCTGCTCCTTTTTGGTCTCTTGCTGATTCAGCCTCAATTCTCCAGCCTCTAAAGTTTAAAAAGCACCACGATTCAGTCCCTGGGCTTCTTTAAGTCTCACACTTCCTAGTGATGCCCCTTTAACACCTTCTGTGAACTCCAGGCTTGAATATCCAACTGCCAACTTGACATTTCCACTTGCATCTCAAACTTAACATAATTTAATTCTCCCCAACATCACTCTTCTCTCTGTTGCTATCCATGTTAGGAAAAGAGACCACCATTTAGGCTGGAATCTTGGGAATACATCTTTACTCCTTTCTTTGTCTCATACCTCACATTCAATCTATCAAATCTTTTCAGCATCTCCTTTAAAATATTCTAGAATTGAATCATTTATTACCACCTCCAATGCTACTACCCTTGTGTAAATTGGATTCTACTCTTGATCCCTTTGGAATCCAATTTAGAAAAGGGTAGTAAGCATTTGCTTACAATCAGTTTTCTACATAGCAACTAGTGTTATCTTTTAAAGTGTTAAATCTCTTACTTCTAAACATACACCCTTGCTAAAAATCCTACAATTGCTTCCCATCGCACTGAGAATGAAACCCAAAGTCCTTCCTTCCTATGCGTCTCCTATTATTTGAGCACCTGTCTCTCTCTCCATTCTCATCTTCTCAGCCCCGTTAACTGACTCAAGCTTCATTGACCTCCACGTGTTCTCTGCTGAGCCAGTCACTTTCCCACCCCTGTTCTTAAATTTGCTTATCTTTCTGCCTCAAACGTTCTTCCCCAAGATGCCTCGTAGCTCACTCCTTCCGTTACCTCTTGGTTTCTTCCAATTAATCACTCATAGAGGGTCCTGAGCAGCCTATCCAAATCTATACTCTATTCCACGTTGATCTCCATCCCCTACCTTGCTCACCAGGAAAAAAAAATACATGAAACAATGGTCTTCAAGATGCTGGATATCACGCAACAAAGAAGAATAATTCCTGAAAGAAACTAACAAAGTCAGCTCTACAATTGCCTTAGCCTACTGACTTAAATGAGACTCCAGTTCATAGATCAGAAAGGAGGATCAGAACATTTCCTGTGTTGAGGAGATAGAGCCAAGAGTTTGGGGAGATGGACACAACTAGAAATGCATTTGAGAACAGTGTTTATCTTGCTGCTGTTTGATAGAATGTTCTGTATATATCCACATATGTCCATTTGGTCTAAAGTATACATGTTTCCTTACTGATTTTCTGTCTGGATGATCTATCCATTGTTGAAAGCAGGGTATTGAAGTCCTCTACTATTATTGTATTTTGTCTATTTCTCTCTTCAAATCTGTTAGTATTTGCATAATATATTTAGGTGCTTTGATGTTGGGTGCATATATATTTATAATTGTTATATCCTCTTGATGAATTGACCCTTTATCATTGTGTAATGATCTTTCTTGTCGCTTATTACAGTTTTTTTACCTGAAGTCTATTTTGCCTGACATAAATACAGTTTACCTTGCTCTCTTTTGTTTTCCATTTGCATGGACTATTTTTTTCTACTACTTCACTTTGAGCCTATGTGTGTCCTTAAAGCTGAAGTGAGTCTTTTGTAGGCAACATATAGCTGGGTCTTGTTTTGTTAGCAATTCAGCCACTCTGTGTCTTCTTTTGTTGTTGAATTTAATCTATTTATATGTAATATAATTAGTAGGTAAGTACTTACTACAGACATCTTGTTAATTGTTTTCTGGAAGTTTTGGGTTCCTTTCTTCTTCTCTTGCTGTTTTCCTTTATAAATTGATGGTTTTCCATAATATTATACTTTGATTCCCTTTGCTTTCTTTTATATATTTACTATGGGCTTTTGCTTTGCTGTTGCCCTGTACATGAATCATTATATAGATATAACAGGCTATTTAAAACTGATTACATCTTAACTTCAATTGCATATAAAAAATCTGTTCTTTTACTCCCTTACATGTATTTTATGTTTTCTATATCATAATTTACATCTTTTTATATTGTGTACCTATTAACAAATTATTGTTGCTATAGCTATTTTTAATATTTCTGTCCTTTAACCTTTATACTAGAGTTAAGTGATTAGCACACTAATATATTAGAGTATTGGAGTATTCTGAATTTGACTATATACCTACCTTACCAATGTATTTTAATTTTTATATGTTTTCATGTTACTAATTAGCATTCATTAAATTTAGCTTTAAGAATTCCTTTCAGTATTTCTTGTAAGGCAGGTCTAGTGGTGATGACTCAGCTTTTATTTTTCTGGAAAAGTCTTTATTGCTCCTTCATTTCTGATGGTCAAGTTTGCCAGATAAAGTACTCTTGGTTGACAGTTTTCTTTTTTTTGTTTCAGCACTTTTAATATGTCATTCCATTCTCCTGTCCTTTAAGATTTCTGCTAAGAAACTCACTGACAGACTTACGGGTTTTTCTTCTAAATGACAAGCTTCTTTGCTCTTGTTGCTTTCAAGAGTCTTGATTTCTGACAGTTTTAATATAATGTGTCCTGGAGAAGATCTCTTCGAGTTGAATTTGTGGACATATGAGTTCCAAATCTATCCCTGCTTTTGAAACTTCTTAGCCATTGTTTCTTTTTTCTTTTTAATATATTTATTTATTTATTTATTTATTTATTTTTGGCTGTGTTGGGTCTCCGTTGCCGTGTGCGGGCTTTTCTCTAGTTGTGGTGAGCGGGGCCTACTCTTTGTTGTGGTGCGTGTACTTCTCATTGAGGTGGCTTCTCTTGTTGCAGAGCACGGGCTCTAGATGTGAGGGCTTCAGTAGTTGTGGTGCACGGGCTCAGTAGTTGTGGCTCACAGGCTCTAGAGCACAGGCTCAGTAGTTGTAGTGCATGGGCTTAGTTGCTCTGCAGCATATGGGATCTTCTCGGACCAGGGATCGAACCTGTGTCCCCTGCATTGGCAGGCGGATTCTTAACCACTGTGCCACTAGGGAAGTCCCGCCATTGTTTCTTTTAATAAGCTTTCTGCTCCTTTCTCCCTCTCTTTTCCTTTTGAGACTCCAAGCATGCATAGATTATTTCTTTTAATGATACCCCATAAGTCCCATAGGTTTTCTTCCTTTTTATTTTTCTTTTCTCCTTTTGCTCCTCAGACTGGATAATTTCCAAGTATTTGTCTTCAAGTTTCAGGATTTCTTTCTTCTGCTTGGTCCAGTCTGGTGTTGAAGCTATCTATTGAATTCTTTGGTTCAGCCACTGTATTCTTCAGCACCAAAATTTCTGTTTGGTTCATTTGCATGTTTCTATCCCTTTGCTGAACTTCTCATTTTGTTCTTGTATTGGTTTCCTGATTCTCTTAAATTGTTTATGTGTGTTTGCTTGTTGCTCTCTGAGCGTCTTTAGAACAATTATTTTGAATTTTTTGTCAGGCAATTAATGTATCTTCATTTGAGGGGGGATCAGATTATGAAGGTTTACTGTGTTTCTTTGTTGGTGTCATGTTTCCCCTGATGCTTTCTTACCCCTCTAGCTTTGTGTAGATGTCTGCACATTTAAAGAAGCAGTCACCTCTTCCAGTCTTTATAGACTGACTTCAGTTAGGAAGACCTTCATCTGTGGAGTGGGGTCCAGAAAAGCATGCTGTGACCTTGGGTCTAATACTGCAGGGCACTAAGCACCAGAGTATGTGGAGGCTCTGGGTCTGGGGGTTGTGATGTCTTGATTGCTCAGGCTGCTGGGGTTCATGACATTGACACTGCATAGTTCTTAGCGAGCACTGCAGAAGGGGTCTGCAGAGGCTTCAAGGGCTATTGGGGTGTTTTGGAGCACCTCCAAGTCCACCACTTAGGGACCAGGAAAGGCAGCAGGCATGGGCTGTATGGTGATGTACACACACTCAGCTGCAGGGCTGGCTGCAGGTGCCTGTGTAGTGACATGGGCTGGTTGCAGACACACATACAGTGTTGAGGGCCAGGGCCAGCAGCAATGGCTGTGGTCAACTGCGCAGACACAACAGCTGTGAGGGCCCTTGCTGTCAACATGCACTCCCATGGCTGCTGGGCATTACCACTGGCACACACAGTGCAGACCAGTAACAGCAGCAGGATCAGGGGCATGCAAATGCACAGATGGATGGGTTAGCTGCAGGGGAGCCCAAGAGTGCACACCAGTGTCAAGAGAGTGGGCTGGATCTGGGCCCACAAGCAGCCTGGGGGGAGGGGGGACCTGGCTGTCAGAGTGCCCTACTGTGGCTACAGGGTCTCATCACAGGTAAACATATGGCATGGAGGCCTGTGATGGGAGTCAGGCCAGTGGCATGCAGGTGCACAGCTGGAGGTTCTAGCTCACAGTGTGCACAGAGCAGTGGTGGTGAGCTGCAGTGGTCTAGGATGGTGTCCTGTACCTGTGCAGCTGCAGAGGTCAGGGCTGGCTGGTCAGTGGATCCTGGGCTCCAGTGAGGGCTAGAGGGTAGGGAGGAGGGAGGAGGGAGGTATTCAAGCTGTTGGCATCTGCAAAGATGGGACTTATAGGAAGAAAACATCAGTGGTGAAGTCTGCAGGGGGTCCATGGTGGCTGTGCTGGCCTTTGGTTCCTTCAGCTGCAAAAGCTGCTGGGATCCCCCTTCAGAGTATGCCCCTGGGAACCGTGGTCACTCCCACCACGTGGCTTGTACTGGTTGCCAGGGCCCTTTTCCTGTTCCAGGTTGTCTTCTATTCATATCAGCTTTGCTGGTCTCTGGATGGGGTGAATCCAAAGTGGGTCCTTCTTTGTGCAGTGCCCACAGAAGGCCAGAGAGGCTGATCAGCCACCCTTCTCTTCCTTTCCTGGCAAGGGGAACTCTTTTGAGCCGGGGAGTTCCCTCTTAGCACTGAGCAGTTTCAGCCTGGGAGATGGGACAATGCAAGCAAAATGAAGTTGCTCTTCCTTCTCTTTTTGTGTAGTTATTCTCAGGCATGTTGTTTCACTGTGTTGCCAAGTTTCTTAAGTGGACTTCTAAGATCTCCCAGAGCTATTTCTGTTCATGGGTAGCTGTCTAATTGTTGATTTTTGTTGGGGAACAGAGTCTGGGGTCTTCTACTCTGTGGTTTTGGTGGCATCACTCCTTAATATGCATTTAATTGAAGGGGCTTCCCTGGTGGCGCAGTGGTTGAGAATCTGCCTGCCAATGCAGGGGACACGGGTTCAAGCCCTGGTCTGGGAAGATCCCACATGCCGCGGAGCAGCTAGGCCTGTGAGCCACAACTACTGAGCCTGTGCGTTTGGAGCTTATGCTCCGCAACAAGAGAGGCCATGACAGAGAGAGGCCCGTGCACTGCGATGAAGAGTGGCCCCCACTCGCTGCAACTAGAGAAAGCCCTCACATAGAAACAAAGACCCACCACCGCCAAAAATAACAAATAAAAAAATATGCATTTAATTGAAGTCCACAGAAAGGAGTGAACAGAAAAAAAATTTAAGAAAACAATGGATGAAAACTTTTCAAGATTGATGAAAACTGTAAACCCACATGCATATAAGAAGTTCAAAGAAAATAAAAATAAAAAACCTAAGCACAAAACATGAAGAAAACTATAGCAAGGAACATCATAATCAAATTTCACAAAACCATTAATAACAAGAAAATATTGAAACCATCAAGAGAAAAAAGCATGTTTACATAGAGAAGACCAAAGATAAGAATGACAACAGATTTCTCACTGAAACCAATCAAGGTGAGAAAAAGCACCTGAAATTTTAAAAATGCTGAAATTTAAAAAAGAAAGCTGTCTAGAATTCTATAGAAAGGAAACATATATTTCAAGAATAAAGGCAAAAACCTTTTCAGAAATACAAAAGTTGATGAATTCATCACCAGCAGATCTGTATTACAAAAAAAAAGTTAAAAAAGGTACTTGAGCAGAAAGAAAATCGTACCTAATGAAAATATTAATCTACACAGAAGATCACCAACAATAGTAACTAGGTGAGTGAATGTGTAAAATTTTCCCTATTATTTATTTAAATATTTCTGGAAGGTAATTGACTATTTGAACAAAAAATAATGAGGTAATGTGGGATTTTTGACATATGTAAAAGTAAAATGTATATAACAAAACCACAAAGGGCAGGCGAGGGTAAATGAAAATATACTATTGTAAGGCTCTTATACTACACATAAGGTGATATCATATCATTTGAAAGCAAACTAATAATTTAAATAGGTATACTGATAACCCTAAGCAATTACTAATAAAAGTGTGATAGCTAATAAGTCTACAGAAATATCACAAAAACAAAAACGAAAAAACTTAATCCAAAAAAAAGAGACAAAAGAAGAAAAGAGAACAAAGAACAAATGAGACAAGTCAAAAGCAAATAGCAAAATGATAGGTTGTAAGCTAACTATATTAACAACCACATTAAATGTAAATAGTCTAAACAAACCACTTAAAAGGCAGACAGTCATACCATACTGGATATAAAAACAAGACCTAACTATGCACTACCTACAAGAAATGATGTTTAAGTAGACACAGTTTTAACATAATGGAATGGAAAAAGATATAACATGATGATACAAATTGAATAAAGTTGAAGTGGCTATGTTAAGATCAGACAAACTTCATTTTAGAATAAGAAATACTATTGGGATGAAAATGATCATTTTACAATGCTGAAGGGGTGAATTATTCAAGAGAACATTACAGTCCTAAATATGCGTTTGATTACAGAGCTTCAAAATTCATACAGCAAAAACTGATAGAATTACAATGAGAAAGAGACAAGTCTACAACTATAGTTCAAGATTTCAATATTTCTCTGTAAATAACTGATAGAACAAGTAGAGAAATTGTTAAGTATATAAAATACTTAGACAACAAAACGATCAACTAAATTGACCTAATTCATACTCGATCCTAATCATACAATAGCAGATTACACAAATTTTTCGAGTGCACATGGGACACTTATCAAAATAAACCATATTTCAAGCCATAAAACAAGTTTCAACAAATTTAAAAGAGTCAAGACTTATAAAATATGTTTTCTGACAATAATAAAATTAAATTGGAATCAATAAGAGAAATATCTTTGGAAAATCCCCATATATGTGGAACTAAGTAATACACTTATGAATAATTTATATTCAAAAAAGAAATCAGGAGAAAATTAGAAAGTATTTTGAAATGAAAATGGATTATGATGCATTTGAATAGCAATTAAAAATTTGGGGATTCCTCAAAAGCAATATGTAGGGGAATTTGTAACACTAAACAGTTATATATTTTTTTAAAGTCTTAATACCCAAATTTTAAGAAAACTGAAAAAGAGCAACAACATAAACTCAAAGTAGGCAGAAGCAATTAATGAAGATCAGACTATAAATTACTGAAATAGAAAACAGACAAAATAATAGAGAAAATCAATGAAACCAAGGAACTCATTCTTTGAAAAATTCAATAAAATTAATAAAGCAAAAATTTCAGTATCAGGAATGAAAGAGTTGACATTACTACAGAATTTATAGATATTAGGATTATAGTAAGGAAATAGTTCAAAAAGCTTTATGCTAATAAATTTGGAAACTTAGAGGAGGTCGACAAATTCCTTGAAAGACACAAGTAACCAAACTTACTCAAGAAAAAATAATCAGAATAGCCCAACATTTATTAAAGAAATCAAATCTGAAGTTAAAAAATTTTCCTAGAAAGCAAAGTTCCAGGTCCAGATGTCTTTTCTGATGAATTCTACCAAATATTTAAGGAAGAAATTATACCAATTCTACAAAAACCATTCCAGACAATTGAGGACAGACTACTTCTCAACATTTTATAGTAGGTTAGCAAAACCCTAATACTAAAACCAGGCAAAGACTTTACACAAAAAGAACTACAGACCAATATTCCTCATGAACATAGATGCAAAAATAATAAACAAAATTTTAGCAAATTGAATCCAAATGGAGTTGAATCCCAGAAACACAAGGTTGGCTTAACATTTAAAAATCAATCAATGTAGAGACAGGTGATCAAGATCATGAAATAGGAAGACCCTAAACTCTCCTTCTCCCATGGACACACCAAAATTACAACCATTTTATAGAGCAGCTACCTATGAGAACAACCTGATGAAGAGCTGAAAAGATTTTACACAATTAAAGACACAAAGAGGGAATCACAATGAGATGGGTAAGAGGAGCAGAGATGTAGTACAGTCAGGACCCACACTCCTGGGTCAGCAACAAACAGGGGGATAATCACAATTGCAGAGGTTCTACCCCAGGAGCAAGGGGTCCAATCCCCATATTAGGCTCTCCAGCCTGGGGGTCCCGAATGGGGAAGACAAGGCCCCAGAACACCTGGCTTTGAAAACCAGTGGGTTTTACATTTGGGAGAGCCAGATGGCTGTAGGGAACAGAGACTCCACTCTTAAAGGGCACACACAAAATCTCACATGCTCTGAGTCCCAGGGCAGAGGCAGTAGTTTGAAAGGAGGCTGGGCCAGACACACTTGCTGATCTTGGGGAGCCTTCTGGCGAGGGAGAAGGCAGCTGAGACTCATCCTGGGGAAGGAGGCAATGGTGGCTGGCGTTCTGGGGGGCTCATTCTACAGCAATAACATGAGTGCTAGCAAGCCCCATTTTGGAATCTTCACTCTAGCCTATTAATGCTGGGGGCCCAGCCCCTCCCTCCAGCAGGCCTACAGCACCCTATACACCCTTGGGCCATGTAGCCAACTGCATGGGAAGCCTACCCCCCCTTCCTGTATGCTCACAGCCATCACATGAGGCATGGCCTCACAGCCAACGAGGCCAGGGGCCAGCACCGCCTACCAGTGGGCCCACAGTAGTTGACCCCAGCACAACAGAAGGGTGTGGGCAGCCCACATAGGGAGCACCACTAGAGCTATAGCTCTGGTGACCAGAGGGGAGCATGCTATCAGGCCCAGTAGGATGCCTCTTACATAAGACCACTATTTCAAGATCTGGAATATAACCTACCTGACACATAGATATAAACACAGGTAACTGGGGAAAATGAGGAGACAGAGGAATATGTTTCAAACAAGGGAACAAGAAAAGATTTTTTTTAAAGAAATAAACAAAGCAGAGATACTACCCAAGGCAATCTACAGATTCAATGCAATCTCTACCAAAATATCAATGGCATTTTTCACAGAAATAGAACAAGTAATTTAAAAAATTTTAAAGAAACACAAAAGATCTCAAATATCCAAAACAATCTTGAGAAAGAAGAACAGAGCTGAAGGAATCACACTTCCTGATTTTTTTGGCTATACTACAAAGCTACAGTAACAAAAGAGTATGGTACTGGCACAAAAACAGACACAAAAATAGATCAACGAAACAGAATCAAGAGCCCAGAAATAAACCCACGTACTTATGGTCAATTAATCTGTGACAAAGGAGGCAAGATTATGCAATTGAGAAAAGACAGGCCCTTCAATAAGTGGTGCTGGGAAAATTAGACAGCTACATGTAAAAGAATAAAACTAGAACATTCTTTAACACCATATACAAAAATAAACTCAAAGTGGATTAAAGACCTAAATGTAATACTGGAAACCATAAAACTCCTAGAGGAAAACATAAGCAGAATACTCTTTGACATAAATAATAGTAATATGTTTTTGGATCTGTCTCCTAAAGCAAAGAAAATAAAAAATAAACAAATGGGACCTAGTTAGACTTAGAAGCTTTTGCACTGCAAAGGAAACCATTGACAAAATGAAAAGACAACCTACTGAATGGGAGAAAATATTTGCAAATTATATGACTGATAAGGGGTTAACATCCAACATGTATAAACAGCTCATACAACTCAACATCAAAAAAAGAAACAACCTGATTTACATAATGGGCAGAAGACCTGAATAGACATTTTTCCGAAGAAGATATGCAGATGGCCAACAGGCACATGAAAAGATGCTCAACGTCACTAATCATCCGGGAAATGCGAATCAAAACCGCAAGGAGATACCACCTCACACCTATCAGAATGGACATCATCAAAAAGACTACAAATAATAAAATGTTGGCAAGGGTGTGGAGAAAAGGAAACCCTCATGCAATGTTGGTGGGAATGTAAATTGGTATAGCCACTGTGGAAACCAGTATAGAGGTTTCTCAAAAAAATAAAAAAAGGAACTACCATATGACCTGACAATTCCACTCCTGGGTATTTATCTACAAAAAACAGTAATTTGAAAAACCCCAGTGTGCACAGCAGCACTATATAAAATAGCCAAGATATGGAATCAACCTAAGTGTGGACACAGAGGGGGGAAGGGGAGTGTGGGATGTATTGGGAGATTAGGATTGACATAAATACACTACCATGTGTAAAATAGACAGCTAGTGGGAACCTGCTGTATAGCACAGGGAGCTCAGCTCAGTGCTCTGTGATGACCTAGATAGGTGGGATGGGGGGCTGGGAGGGAGGTCCACAAGGGAGGGGATATATGTATACATATAGCTGATTAACTTTGTTGTACAGTAGAAACTAACATAACATGGTAAAGTAATTATACTTCAATTAAAAAAAAAACAGATGAATGGATACAGAAGATGTGAGATATACATATCTGCCCATTTTTTACATCAGGTTGTTTTATATATATATATATATATATATATATATAAAGGACATCTATGAAAATCCTACAGCCAGCATATTCTTAAAGGTAAAAATTAAATGCTTTCCCCTTGAGATCAGAAGTGAGATAGGATATCCACTCTCACCACTTCCTTTCATTGTTTAAAAGATTCTAATCATTAAGGCAAGAATAGCAAAAGCAAAGCCAACCTGATTGGTAAGAAAGAAGTCCAAAATTGTCTTTATCTGAAGACAACATGATCATCTTCATCAAAAATCTGATGGACAACTACTACTGGGGAAAAAAGTTAATTTAGAGAGGTTGTAGAATAAAAGATCAATATACAAAAATCAAAACTGTATTTCTGTATATTAGCAATGAACCATCAGAATTGAAATTTTAAAAAATACTATTTGCAGCAGCATTTAAGAAATCAACTACTTTGAGGTGAATCTGATAAAAGATGTGCATGCTATATAAACTGAAAATTGTAAAACATAATTGAGGGAAATTAAAGAAAATTTAGATAAAAGGAGAGATGTTCCTAGTTTATGGGTCAGAAAACAAGATTTTTTTTTTGATATTGATTTTCCTCAAATTGATCTATAGATTCAATGTAATCCCAATCAAAATCTCTGTGCACTTTTCTGTAACAAATTGATAGCCTGATTCTAAAATTTGCATATAAATTCAAGGAACCTAGAAAAGCCAAAAGAATTTTGAAAAAGAAGAGCAAAGGAGGATTAACTTTACCTGATTTCAAGACTAGTTATAAGGCTAAAGTAATAAGGAAAGTGTGGTGTTGGTATAAAGATAGACAAATAGATCAATGGAACAGAATAGCAGGCCCATACATAGATGGACAACTTCTTGGCAAAGGTGAAAAGTCAATTTTGTGGAGAAAAGAATCTTTTCTGCAAATGGTGCTCGAAGACCATTTTTAGTTCATTTTTGTATGTGGTGCTCGAACAATTGGATAATCATATTCAAAATATAAACTTTGAGTCACACCTTGCATCATATACAAAAATGAACTAAAAGGGGATTCTAGACCTAAATGCTAAACCAAAAACTCCAACATTTCTGGAAAAAAAAAAAAACAGGAAAAAATCTTTGTTATTGTGTTAGGCAAAGATTTCTTTGATACAACACCAAAAACATATCCATAAAAGAAAAAAGAAGATTAATTGGATTTCATCAAAGTTTAAAACTTCTGATATTGAAAAGACTGTTAAGATAATGAAATGTCAGACTGGAAGAAAATATTTGCTGATGATAAATATAATAAGAAACTTGTATTTGAAATATATAAAGAACTCTCAAAAGTCAATAATAAGAGATAAAGCCCAATTTTTAAAATGGAAAAAAATTTTGAAGGGCCATTTCAACAGAGTATATGTGTATAAAAAGGAGATGCACATGAACAGATGCTCAGTTTTATTAGTCATTAGAGAAATTCAAATTAAAACTGTAAGATACCAGTATATCCCTCTTAGAATGGCTAAAATTAAAAATACTGACCATACTGAGTGCTGGCGAGAATGTGGAACAGCTCTAATTCTTATACATCAAGAATGGAAATGTAAAACAGTACTGCCACTTTGCAAAACTGTTGACATCTTTTAAAAAATTAAATATATATACATATAATATGTTCTAACCAGTCTTCTTCATACTAAGACTCATACAAAAGTGGTTTTAGCAGCTTTATTTGTGACAGCCCTGAAATGTAAACAAGCCAAATGCCCCTCACAGGGGAACAGACAAATATCAGTATATCGGGACTTCCCTGGTGGCACAGTGGTTAAGACTCTGAGCTCCCAATGCAGGGGGCCAGGGTTCGATCCCTGGTCAGGGAACTAGATCCCACATGTATGCTGCAACTGAGAATTCACATGCCGCAACTAAGGAGCCCACGTGCCGCAACTAAGACCCGGTGCAACCAAATAGATAATAAATAAATAAATAAATAAATAAATAAATAAATAAATAAATAAATAAATAAAAATATCAGCGTATCCATATGATGGAATACTACTTGGAAATAAATAGGAAAAAACACTGTTACATACAACAAGATGAATCTCAGAATAAGTAAACTGGGTGAACAAAGCCAGGCAAAAAGGAGTACCTACTGTATGATTCTATTAATGTAAAACTAGAAGATGCAGACTGTTTTAGAGTAACAGAAGGCAGACCAGTGGTTGCCTCTGGGCAGAGTGGTGAGGGAGGGACAGGATGGAGGGATACAAAGGGCACTCAGGAAGCTTTTGGAGGTGATGTATCTGTTTGTTACCTTGACTATGGTGATGGTTTCACAGGTCTATACATTTGTCAAAACATTAAATCATACACTTTGAATATGTGCAGTTTATTGTATGGCAATTGTACCTCAATAAAATCTGTTTTTGAAAGAAAAGTGGGAATTCAGGTTGTAGCTAGAGAGTGGTGTTATAGCCATCAACTTGATGGTGATAGCTCAGGACTCTCTCAAAAGGAATTCAGTGATTCTGCTAGCGATGTGTGCAGAAGTTGAGTGCTACTGTGTATTTATAGTCAAACTGCTAGGGTTTGAATCCCAACCAAGTTAATTTAGTTGGGATGGATCTTTGGCAAGTTTCCTTCTCCAATCTCATGAAATTGTTGGGAGGATTTACTAGATTGCGTAGTAAGTGCTCAATAAACGTTAGCTGTTACATTTTTATGTTAAAATGTGGGTGGTTGGGGGGTCTTCCGTAGCTTTGGTCAGATGCTGAAAGAGCCCATGACTGAGAACGGCAGCAAGTCCTCTGATAACTGAAACTGTGGAAGGGGACGAAAAGACTCAAAGACACTACAGAACCTTGGGGGGCCATCTGAGCTCAAAAGACAAGAGGAAGAGGAAGTACCAGACAAGATGATTGAGAAATAATACAGAGGTGAGAGGAAGGCAGGAACAGGCAGGGTCACAGAAGCTAAAAGAGGAAATATTTTCAAGAAAAAAAAATGTTATCAAATACTGCAGCCTTGTGAAAGAAGCTCAAACATAAGATAGATCCATTGGATTTTGACAATAATGAGTTTGTGCTGACATTTTTTTTTTTTGAGATATAATTGACACAAACATTATATTAGTTTCAGGTGTACAACATAATGATTTGATATTTGTCTGTACTGTGAAATGATCATCACAGTAAGTCTACTTAACATTGACTTTTGATAGAGTAATTCCACCAGAGAAGTGGGGAAGCAGGCAGATGGTAGGGGGCTGTGAATGAATGCTTAGGAAGTGTAGGCAATTAATTCAGACAACTTTGCAAGAAATTTAGAAATGAATGAAAAAAAAGAAGGAGGCTATAGCTGTAGGTGTTATTAGGGCAAAGAGAGTATTTCCCATGCTGCTGCTATAGGACAAAAGCGGCCATAGCTGCAGGTACACTGATGGGAGTGACTGTTCTAACAACAGTTTATTCACAGAGGCAGGCAGCGGTAGCCGGTGGAATTTGATCCCGCTAGAGAGGAGGAATTGGAGAAGATAAGACCAAAACCAGAGTCAGTTGTTGCAGGGACATGGTTAGACTAACTGAGCCGGCAAGAGATGTTGAGACTTGAAGGAAGCCCTTAGCAGAGGCGACAGAGAGGAGGGAATCGAGTCTAAATAGATGCAGGAGATGGAAACCACAGATCTTAGTAACCAAATGGATGTGTGAGGACATGATGATGAAGGTCCAAAGCTTGGATCCGGCTTGGGGGACAGCTGCTACCACTGACTGATGGGGAACCTTGTGAGCACAGAGCCTCCGCCGCAGAGAATTCAGTACTTAGGAGACCTCTGCGCTCTGGCCACAAACCACAGCCCAAAACTCTCACCTCCTTCCATGACCAGCTACATAATTTCCGGGACTCACTGCAAACTAAGTGAACCTGTGGGACTTCTTGTTCAAAACTGTTAAGTTTCTCAAACAGTACGCCAGAGCATTAAACCAAGGAGCAGTTCTAAGTGCTGGACGACGAGTGACACCTCAGGCCAGAGAGCCTTAAATCTGACTCCAGTCTGGCAGCTGGCAGGGCTAGGTTAGCTGCTGGGCTTCCGGAAGCATGCTACATTTACAAAACGGAGCCTCTTTTTTTTCTTTTGACTAGTGGGTTTCAAGAACGCTTTGCCATGCTGATGCTGAGAACTACGGAACTTTCTTTATTAGCATCTTAACTGTTTAACATTGCCTCTACAGCCCACGTTTGTCAGTCTCCCAATCTGTCCCATAGAATAAAGAACTGTACTTCAATGATGATTTCACTTGAAAAGAGCTTTTTTTTTTTTTTTTCCCTCCAACTCACAGCTAAGACATAGCAGAATGGCAGGGGGCATTTTCCACGACTGATTGAGAAAGCCCTTTGAAGGTGAGTTTCTCCCAGTGCATCAAGTTGACAAGTGCACTTGGGGAGCTGCTTTGAAAGTGAATGCAAGTGCCAAAGCCCCGGACAGCAAGCTGTGTTCTAGGGCTTCTGTTTCCTTAAGGGGACTGTGGATGTCTTAGACCGCTAACCCACTAGGAAGCTTGGAGAATATTGTGTGGGCAGTGGAGAAGACTTTCTCTGACCAGGAGTCCAGAACCACATCCTGTCTGTCCAGCTCACCACTGTTGTTTTGTGCCCTTAATCAATTCACTTAACGTCACTTAGTACTTCTGCCTCTGGTGACACAGGAGGTTTGGATCGTCAAGATCCGAAATTCACTTTTTCTATTACCTTTGTTCTCGTTCCACAAAGCTCCTGAGGACTTAGCTTGTCAGGATATTCGATAATTGACATTTCATAACAAAGAACAAATAAAGATAAAAATTTCATCTTAGCCAATTGTAGTGATTGCATACATAATTTTTTTGGAGCTAGACATCAATATGGTATATATTTTTCAGTCATGACAACCACTATAACCAAGTATCAGAATTGCTTTATCATAAAATTTTGGGAGAATTCCCTGGTGGTCCAGTGATTAGGACTCTGTGCTTCCACTGCAGGGGCTTCAATCCCTGGTTGGGGACCTAAGATCACGCAAGCAGCGCAGCGTGGCCAAAAAAAAAAAAAAAATTTTTTTTTGACAATTGTGGAGCATTTCCATATTTCTCATTTATGAAAATATTCTTATACATCTTCTTTGTGAAATCAAAACAGTTTTTGATATTTCACTTTACACATTAATAAGATTTCAGGGAAATTAAAATGTTTTGAATCATTCATAAATAAAATGTATTATAAATGATTATTCATTTGATCTTTATCTCATCCTTTTATTTTTTAAATTTTATAAATATTTTATTATATTTGACTACATTTGAAAATTTGTATAATTTATAAATGAATTATATTCAGAAATCAGAGGTGAATGCTTAAAAATTTCTATTGAAGCTGTGTACTAAAATATATATATTAGTAGCCTGCATAATTACCTATCAGAGATATTTAGGAGACATTCCAAAATTGGGTTGTGGATTTATTATAAATGAGCTCTAAGTTTTGTTGGTTTTTCTTCTGCTCTAAATTTATTATTTTTAAAATTTCTTTCTTATCCCTGGTAAAGCTGCCCTTTCTTTTGGAGAGGTAGGCAATCTTCTGGTTTTGCAAAACAAAAAAAGTTTAAATTAGAGACCCAGGCCAGAACTACTCTTAAACTGCATTGTGCTTCAAAATTTAGTGGAACATGGGTAATTCTTTATTTTTTCTTATACTATACAGTTCAGCAGTGCTGTTTAATATCTAATTTAATCATTTCTATTACAGATTAAACCTATTTCCTCTTATTATAACCACCCCCCAAAATTACTTACAACTCTGAACTTGAAAATGGTTACTAGGTCCTTTTCTTCAAAAAAATAGTTTTGTCACTTTTAATTTGGTAAAAGAGAGTGCTATCCATTCTTTTTGTCTTTCTCTTTTTTATTAATGTGCCTACTTTAAAAAAATTAGTGCATTTATACAGTAATTAAATTAAAAAAGCAATCATTTTATTTTGTCTTTGGGAATAAAGAGTTAACCAACAAAATCAGAAAATATTAGATGGAGCAAAAAATGGATAACATAGGGTTTCTCAAAATTGCTATCATTTTTAGAGGGCTGAACAGAAATAATTGGACTAGAAACCACATGAAGTTAGAGAGAGGTTAGTAAAATGCATAACTGTGAACTTTTTAGTAGTGGCAGCTCAGTCTCCATAATATGAAGTTAAAATTCTTCTTTAACTTAGGAAAGATATAGGTTAACAACTTTATGACAAATGAAACCTATTCTCAATATTTTGGCTTGGCCATATTTTATAGGCAAACTAAGTATAATTAAGGAAAATATTTTAGGAGTCTAAATTTATTGTTGGATGCTGTTTTTCTGTGTAAGAGGTATACAGTAGAAATAATGTCCACATATAAAAACAACATAAGGACTGACTTTGTTTCAACCTGACTGAAGTAAATGAGTTTTCTAAAATAACTATTCTTGCTACTACTTTGATAGTTTATCAAGAAAATTTCCTAGAAAGTGAAGAAAGAAACATTTTAAATGGCTTTTTGGGTTATTCTACCCTGACAGCAGTTTATGCAAGTAAAATGCACCCTGGACCTGAATGCTCTCAGATATTGAGGGGTCCCTGTGGCTTCTTAGGGTTTCACTAAACCACGAACCTCTCCAGTGCGCTATACAGTATCTGAAATACAAGTTACTAATGTATCGTCACCAGCTTTGTGGTTACCGAAACCACCCTGAGAGATATGAAAAAGAAAGGAGGGAATGAATAAAGAAAGTAAAGGCCCAAAGGAAAGAGTTTAACATAATAAACATACTGTGTTCGTCCTCTTTCTGAGATCATAAACCCCTCTTCCAGGATCATCAACGCTCTTTCCTTTAGGTTAATTCCATTCAATTTTAAAGGAATATATGGCAGTGTAGCATTCTAATTTAAGCCCCTAGAATATGAGCTCTACACAAAGCTTATTCACCTCCATATGCCCAATGCTTAGAATAGACCAAATTGATGTTGATAAATGTCTGACAAATTCAAGAAGAAAGAAAGACAGACAGACAGACAGAAAGAAAGAAAGAAAGAAAGAAAGAAAGAAAGAAAGAAAGAAAGAAAGAAAGAAAGAAAGAAGAAGGAAGGAAGGAAGGAAAGAAAGAAAGAAAGGAAAGAAAGAAAGAAAGGAAAGAAAGAAGAAGAAAGAAAAAGGAAGAAAGAAAGAAAGAAAGAGAGAAAGAAAAAGGAAAAGGGAAGGAGGGAGGGAGGGAGGAAGGGAACCATTGATTAAATGAATGGATAAATAAGTGAACAAATGGTATGTAAAGGAGGTATTGGATGTGTCATAAGTTGCTATTAGAGTTACAGGAAGAGAATAGCACATTTCTCATTCAATATTCCCTGTTAGGCAATCAGCAGACTCAGCCCTGAGCACTGGATGGAGAGAAAGCTCAAAGGTTTGGAAGTGGAGCCAAATGTAGTAGGTAGCAATAAAAGTTAGTATTAAATCAAAGCTGGGCAGATCATTAAAACAGAGCTTCCAATTCAAAGAGCCTAAGCAAAAAGTAGGAATCTAAGTCAAAAGCAAAGGAGTGGAAGAAACGAATGCTAGATAGAAGAAGAAAAGAAGCAGAACCAAGAGAAATCCCAAAGGCAAAGGGAGCAATTACTAGCATTCTGTATGTGCTAGTAAATGTCCTTAGCATTCCACAGTGACTAAGGACAGAGGCTTCCTGAATTCATGTATTGGTTCTGTTGCTTACCAGACTCCTTACTTTTATTGTGACACTTCCTTCATTTGTAAACCAGGAATGATAATAATAGCTACCTTGCAGGGTTGGTGTGAGATTCAAATAAAACATGTCTGTAAAGCATTTAGCATAGTTCCAACATGTAATCAGTAATAAATGTTAGCTATTGTTATTAGGAGGCCCTGATTCAATTTGGACAGATAAGGTAAGGTAAGAGATAAATACATATATATGGGTCTTGGGTAGGGTGACAGTATTTATCAGTTGCTTAGACCAAACCTCATTTATGTATGTTGTCTTGGTATCTTATTTGGTTAGTATGCTCTTTCACTAGCAAAGAAGCTTTAAAAAATAAATTGTGTTAGAATATCTTTAGCATATCAAAATTGGAAATAGTTTTCTGACACATGAAATAAAAGATGCAAATTATAAAGAAAAAGATGTTAAATCAGAAGGGGTCAAAATTTAAAATTTCTGAACAGAAGACAAATATCCCCCAAAATGAAAAGCTGCACTAGTAATCAAGAAAATGCAATGATGATTTTGCTTCTCTAATAAGACAGAGGTGGTTATAGAGCAAAACTCCCACAGGGACCAAGTAGAAAAGCTGGACACGTTGTAAAGGGTTTAAATTAGACAGAGTAGGGAGGGGTGAGGTATAAATTAGGAGTTTGGGATTAACATATACACACTACTATACATAAAATAGATAACCAACATGAACTTAATGTATACAACAGGGAACACTACTCAATATTTTTTAATAAGCTATAAGGGGAAATAATATGAAAAAGAATATATATATATATATATATATATATAATATATATATAACTGAATCACTATGTTGTACACCTGAAACTAAAACAACATTGTAAGTCAACTATACTTCATTAAAAAAATAAAATTAAAAAAATTAAGCCAGAGGAATCAGGCTCCCTGACTTCAGACTATACCACAAAGCTACATTCATCAAAACAGTATGGTACTAGCACAGAAACAGAAATATAGTTCAATGGAACAGGAAAGTCAGAGATAAACCCACACACCTAAGGTCACCTAATCTATGATAAAAGAGGCATGAATATGCAATGGAGAAAAGACAGTCTCTTCAATAAGTGGTGCTGTGAAAACTGGACAGCTGAATGTAAAAGAATGAAATTAGAATACATGCTAACACCATACACAAAAATAAACTCAAAATGGATTAAAGACCTAAGTGTAAGGCTGGATACTATAAAACTCTTAGAGGAAAACATAGGCAGAGCACTCTCTGACATAAATCTCAGCAGGATCTTTTCTGATCCACCTCCTAGAGTACTGAAAATAAACAAATGGGACCTAATTCAACTTAAAAGCTTTTGCACAGCAAAGGAAACCATAAACAAGATGAAAAGACAACCCTCAGAATGGGAGAAAATATTTGCAAGTGAAGTAACTGACAAGTGATTTTTCTCCAAAATGTACAAACAGCACATGCAGCTCAATATCAAAAAAAAAAAAACAACTCAATCAAAAAATGGGTGGAAGATCTAAATAGACATTTCTCCAAAGAAGACATACAGATGGTTAAAAAGCACATGAAAAGATGCTCAACATCACTAATTAATAAAGAAATGCCAATCAAAACTACAATGAGATATCACCTCACACTGGTCAGAATGGCCATTATCAAAAAATCTACAAACAATAAATGCTGGAGAGGGTGTGGAGAAAGGGAACCCTCCTACACTGTTGGTGGGAATGTAAACTGGTACAGCCACTATGGAGAACAGTATGGAGGTTCCTTAAAAAACTAAAAATAGAGCTACCATATGATCCAGCAATCCCACTCCTGGGCATATATCCAGAGAAAACCATAATTCAAAAAGATACATGCACCCCAATGTTCATTGCAGCACTATTTACAATAGCCAGTACATGGAAGCAACCTAAATGTTCATCAACAGAGGAATGGATAAAGAAGATGTGGTACATACATATAATGGAATATTACTCAGCCATAAAAAAGAATGAAATCATGCCATTTGTAGCAACATGAATGGACCTAGAGATTATCATACTAAGTGAAGTAAGTCAGACAGAGAAAGACAAATATCATATGATATCGCTTATATGTGGAATCTAAAATTATGGTACAAATGAACCTATTTACAAAAGAGAAATAGAGTCACAGATGTAGAAAACAAGCTTATGGTTATGGGGGGGGTGTAAATTGGGAGATTGGGATTGACATATACACGCTACTATATATAAAATAGATAACTAATAAGAACTTACTATATAGCACAGGGAACTCTACTCAGTACTCTGTAATAACCTATATGGGAGAAGAATCTAAAAAAGTGTGGATATATGTATATGTATAACTGATTCACTTTGCAGTACACCTGTAACGAACACAACATTGTAAATCAACTCTACTCCAATAAAAATTAATTTAAAAAATAGAAGTTAAAAATAACCCACCTTAAAATAATTTTGACTTATTCATGTAAAAAAATAAATTAATTTTTTAAGAAGCATATTGATCCCTAGCATCTGAAGCAGTCTTTTCCTGGGACGGGGAGGAGGAGGGAGAAAGGGAGAAAAAGGCAGAAGATAATTAGATCTCTCTCAACCTTTTTTCTTTTATTTTTCCTATCTTTTTTTTTTTTAATATGAAAAGGCATTTAAAAGACAGAAAATTGAAGTAGTACCAGAGGCTCGTGTTAACATGTAGGTGCTACTGGTGTGAAAGAAAGAACGAGAACATGGCAGAAAGCCAGACAAGCCAGGTTATTCACAGAGGTGCAGGCAGAAAGGCGGGCAGGGCTGGGAAATGAAACACTTGGAGACCGAGGATTCGGGTTTTGAACGTCCCTATGTTTTATGTTTTGCTTCTATTTGATTTTCAATCATGGTGTCATAAATGCTCCTAAATCCTGCTACAAATTAGACTATTTGCTTTTCACTGAGTCACAAGCAGCAGTTCTCTCTTTTGACTAGGATGAAAAATGATCAAACTAAAGAAATAAAATGGATTAAAATAAATGGATGATCCTGATTTCTTGCAAAGTCCCCCCAAAATTAAAGCCAACACTTCTCAGTATTATCACCCTCACAAAATGACAGTCAGCCACAGCCTGAATTTAATAGAAATATACGAACATAAATAACAAGAACCCAAGGCAGTAGGAAAAGCCTAATACTCAAGGACAATCTTAAATTGCTATTTTCAATCATCATGACCTATATTACAATAATCATTAATAAACCTGCTTATTCCAACTATATTTAATACGTGGATTTCAAGTAAGTGAGGTGAATACTCTACTCTGTTATACAGCTTACAAGTTAACACAAACAACTAATTTTTCCCAGTAAAATCTGTATAAAAAGACTCACAAGGGCATGCTTCCTGGGGCAAAATTCCACTTGCACCGCTGCATGTCTGTCCCCTCCCTAGTTTTGTTATATTGGTTGGATCGCTTAAAAAATTAACAACAGAATTGTCATACAGACAAAATAGCTAGTCTATTGCGTTTTCCATCTTGGTCCTGTTGGTATCTTATATACACAGCCAGAGATTCTTGGCAAAATCAAGGGCCCCCGGCTATAACAGAGGTCAGTAGTATAGACTATGAAATTCTGGATTCAATCACCCGTGGGCCATTAAAAGCTGACTTTATAAAATATAAATAAATAAAGCCATGAATCTGTTGGCTGAGTTTTGCCAGCGCTTCTAGTACTGAACCTCCCACTCTAATCAAGGCTGTAAACCGCCTGTGATTAAATTGTTTTTTCTGTGGGAAACAAACAAAGATACATTGAAGCCGGGCAGGTAACAGCATCATTCTCCAGACTTCATGGAGCCAAATTTCGCGTTGCCAATCAATATGGAGACACACGGTTGTTTTTAAATGCCTTACCACAGGAATTGGCTTGCAGCCACCAGAGCGGAGTGATGGAAACAGAGCTGATACGGGAGGGAGGGAGTGAATGCTTTTTGCCTCCCCAGAGTCTGTGTATTTGTATACCTTGCTAACAATCAGCATTTTAAAAGAAAGCTATAAATTTAAGATTCCCCCAAGTCAGAACTCTTGGAATATTGTTTGAGTCTAGAGAGGACAATTCTGATATGAAGCTCTTGCTTGAAATCTTGAATCACCCCACGTGTCCATCCTAAGCATAAAGAGTTGGAGACCCAAAGAGCGATTTATTAAATTTTAAATGTTTGGCTTGCTGATTTTATTTTATTTTTTATATTCTACCCTCCTGGAGCTCTGTATGCCCTTTCAACTTGGCGGTGTGTACAGTGCTTCCTTCAGAGAGGAATCCGGTTTTCAGATATCAAAATCCAAGGAAACAAAAGATAATTAAAACCAAGGCAAATATCAAAGGGAATTCAAGTACGTAGATTCTGCGCGCTGCCTTTAGAGTTCACTTTCTTGCCACAAATACGTATTTTCCGTCCTCACAAGAATGCAGTATTCTTGCTATTTTATAATGATTTTCCAGCAAATAAATCAAAACAGGTTATTTGGATTTTTTTTTTTTTTTTTGGTGACAGAAGGAAATATTGATCAAAAAGGCCATTATGAGTAGCAATAGAAAGTAGAGAATTTATGTATGATTATTGCACTTGGAGATAATTTTATAAAGCAGAAAGCCAGGTTTTGGAAAATTCTATTCCCCATAAATAATCCGCCATAAATAATAGAGTATTTCCTGTCTTTTTCTGCTATATAAAATGCAAATCCCTCAGCGATACAATCAAAATATGCATTGATACTTCTCTTGTTGTATTTTTTAGCCTTTTATTAGGACTCTGGCCTCTGAAAGTTTGAGCAGGTGTATCTGGGAGTCAAGTAATGTGATGCTTCATCTACTCGACTTACTTTTCCTCATTCCAGACATATAAACGTTTATTAATTTTTTCTCTCTAGAGAACATTATATCCTCCATATATGTGCAATAAATGTCTGAGTTATCCATGGGAGGTGCATTAGTTGTTCAGATGAGGAGAGAGCAGAGTGCGGTTATATATCCAGGAGAGTCTGAAAGAGTTTCAATGTCTCAAAAGCATGTCCAGATGTTATAAATCTTTGCTAACCCTTGGAGCTAGGATCTTGCTCAGAAAACTTGCATTGGAAATACATGTTGCTTAACTGAGTTGGTGCTTCTCAGTTCACTCTCTGATGTACAGACACTATCAAGACCTGCCTTCAACCCACAAGTGGGAATGGCTGTGTGGTCCAGCCCCTGCTTCTCAAATTGGGTTTATACATCCCTCTGCAGTCATCGAGGGGATGCAGGAGAGGCTGGGAAGGAAGCCACAGAATGAATCTGAAGGCTTTTCTGGAGTGGCAGTTTTACTTGAGGAAGGAGGAGAGGGAGAGTCAAAGAATTTAAAGTAAAAATTCCCACTCCTGGGCATATATCCGAAGAAAACCATAATTTGAAAAGATATATGCACCCTAGTGTTCATTGCAGCACTATTTACAATAGTCAAGACATGGAAGCAACCTAAATGTCCATCAACAGATGAATGGATAAAGAAGATGGGGTATATATACACAATGGAATATTACTCAACCATAAAAAAGCATGAAATAATGCCACTTGCAGCAACATGGATGGTCCTAGAGATTATCATACTAAGTGAAGTAAGTCAGCGAGAGACTTACTTACTTACAGAGAGAGAAAGACAAATATCATATGATATAACTTATATGTGGAATCTAAAAAAATGGTACAAATGAACTCATTTACAAAACAGAAACAGACTCACAGACATAGAAAACAGACTTATGGTCACCAAAGGGGAAATGTGGGGAAGAGGGGTAAATTAGGAGTTTGAGGTTGACATATACACACTACTGTACATAAAATAGATAACCAACAAGGACCTACTGTATAGCACAGGGAACCTGGCTCAGTACTCTGTAATAACCTAAATGGGAAAAGAATTTGAAAAAGAATGGATACTTGTATGGGTATAACTGAACTGCTTTGCTATATCACCCCTGAAACTAACACAACATTGTAAATCTACTATACTTCAATATAAGATAAAATTTTTTAAATAAAATGAATGAAATAAAAACAAAGTAAATTTATTGGTAAGTTATTTTAAAAGATAATATTGAAGCAAACAGATAATGAAGCAATACACTAAATTTGTACAAATTTTAGGGTAATTTTAAGATACACAAGTTTTAGAGACTTCATAGAAATGTCATGCTTCAGCGGGACATGTCCAGCTACACAGAGCGCCCACAGCATCCAGGGCTGACAGTTTCTTCTGCTGTTAGGACTACTTGGTGGGAAAGTGTGAGAAGTAAGGCAGAGCAAAAGTCACACCGACCTGCTTTTCCCCCTGCAAGCAGTGTGAACTGGTCAAGTCCTGCTCAAAATATACATAAAATGACCAAAATGCTGTCACCAGCCAATATCACGGAGATTTGTAAAAAGAATCAAATATGATAATGTAGGTAAAAGCCCTTTGTAACTGAAAGATTTTTTTCACATATTTATTCTTTTATTTAGCAGACATTTATTGAGCAATTACTATGTGACAAAACTCCGCTAGGTATGGTTCTTTTTTATTTTATTCTATTTAATTTTTGGCCACACCTCATGGCTTGAGGGAGCTTAGTTCCCCAACCAGGGACTGAACCCATGGCCCCTGCAGTGGTAGCGTGGAGTCCTAACCAATGAACTGCCAGGGAAGTCCCTAGGTATGGTTCTTATCTTCAAGGAGCCTCCAGGCTAAAAAAAGAGAAAGAAATGACTCAATCACTTCAATTCAGTGCATGGAGGCCAGTGATATAGTTTTCTCTGAATTTAGAGCTGACATTTAAGGGAAGGAATTCCTGATGGTAAAGAAATAGGCTGGAGAAGACAACTCGGGGAAGAGATTTCTGGGCAGGAGGGACACTCAGAAGCCCAAAGTGGGAGCACATTTTATTTATTAGAGGGATGCCGGGTTTGAGGAATAGCATTTTGAGGAATCACTCAGATATGTGTTTTTCTCCAGCAATGTTTCACATGGAATAGAAACAGAAGAATCAATTTTTTTTGAGGTTCGAAGTTTTACCAGGTGATCACAAAGAGGAATTTGAATGTATAAGCCAAGAAATGATTTAATCCTTGGGAAAAAAACACAGCCTAAAGTCAATGGATGGGTCTGCACGAGGGTGGAGAATTCCCCGGGTGAGATGCTGAAGCATCCAGAACACATGAGGATTCGTCACATAAAAACAGAGTTCAAAGTCAAGAGGGAAACACAGGTTACAAAGCAGTACGGTAAGTCCCCTACCTATGAACCTTCAAGTCGTGAACTTTCAAAGATGCGAACATGCGTTCACATGTCCAGTCACGTAAGTTAGCTCACGGGTCTGGCATACGTTGTCACGTGCATGCATCCTCTACAAGTGGTTGTGCTTCTGTGTACTTTACTGTACAGTACTGTATAGAGTGCAGTAGTACAGTGTCTTTATTTCAAGCCCAGGATGTCCAGAAGCAAGCGTAAAAGCAGCCGTGATGTAGCTGGTACTACTGTACTTTTCAAGGTACTGTACTGTAAGATTAAAAATGTTTATTTTTTGGGTTTGTTTTTTATGTATTATTTTTGTGAAAAGTATTATAAGCCTATTACAATACAGTACTACATAGCCGATTGTGTTAGTTGGGTACCTAGGCTAACTTTGTTGAACTTAACGAACAAATTGGACTTACGAATGCACTCTTGGAATGGAACTTGTTCATGTGTAGGAGACTTAACTGTGTGTAGGGTATCAACCCATTTTTGTAAAACTAAATGCTCGGAAGGATGCATGACCAAATGTGAATAGCTACTGCAGGGTGACAGAATTAGGAGCCAGTGTGATTTTCCCTGTCTTCTTTATTTTCCAAATTGTCTTCATTGAATATATGTTGCTTCTGTAATTGAGAGAAAATAAAAAGCAGATGTAGTAGCACAGAAATATGGGAGTAAAACCAAACAGGTAATCAAAAAGAATCATTCTCAGACCGGAGGAAATGGAGAGTGTCACTGGGCACCCAGTCTGACTCCGAGGTGGACAGACGGGCCACACTGACTGTCTCCGCCCTGCAGCCAGCCTCGCTTCACTCACCCAGAAACACACACGAAATCTCACACACACAGTGAGAAACTCACAAGCCGGCGCTCACGCGCGCACACACACACACACACAGACTCACTCCTGCACTTCCTTTTTCTTAAGATGACAGGAAGCCGGAAGTACCATTCACACAGGCGACCATGCCCAGAGCATCTCTGCACTTCTCTGCGCAGCTCTGGATGGTTTCAACTGTGCCCTTTGGTGTCACATGGTAGGCTTTGGGACAGGTTCATGTAGGGGGAAGGTTGATGTAAGTCAGGAAAATTGAAGTAAAGGAAATTAAGTAAAGCTGTTTCCCTCTCCTGTCTCCATCTTTCCACTCCTGTCTTCCCTGTTTCCCTGAGTAATTTGTCAGTGCCAAGATCCAGGCAACTGGAGATTTCTTTCCAAAATATCATCCTGGTGAAATCCATGGACTTTTCCCTTATACTCTGGCAATCCCTGCTACCCGTGATTCTAGGGCCATGTCCACTGCAGTACAGCACATGAGATTGGCTACTTAAACATTTTTATCTTCAATTCAACTCAAACAAGTAGTAATAGATACAAACCATGTGTACATCAACTCAATCTTCTTTATGAACTCTTTTTTGGTATCTCCTTTGCCTCTTCGAATCCTCCTCTTGGAATTCCATTCCTTTTGGGCTGGTTTATTTCTCCTCATCCAAGGGCTACGTTTTTGCTTTAGTCCCACGTTGGTCCTTGGAAAGGCAGAATTGTTTGGTTGAAGGAATAGGTCCCATTTTCCATTTCATGTCAGCAGGATGTATCTTACCCTCAGCCGGATGGGATCTTGTAGGTTTGTGGCACAGAAGTTTCCTGACACAATGTTGGTTTTCTTTCCCAAACCCTTCAGCTGCCATTCTGTGGTGACCTGCATTATTCATTCTGCAAAACGCAGGACACATGAATTCAAGAAGCACTTGTGACCTTAAAGGAAGCCAAGGTAGTGTGTACAGGGAGTCCTGGTAGCTAAGGCGGTGTCTGCATGAACAGGAATGATCTGCACTGACTCAGACTGTGTCCAAATTCTTCTAGTCACTTTTAGCTGTACAACCTTTAGAAAATCAAGTATTTGAACACTAATTTCCTCAACTAAAAATGGGGCTCTAATCATCTAACACGGTCATTCTGAAGTTTTAAGGAGCTTATGAGGGGCTACACAGCTCCCAGCACAGAGACCAGCAACAATGCACAGACATTTCCTTGCCTTCCATCGGGGACTGATTGTCTTTTCATCCGTCAGACGTCAGCCGTAATATTAGCACATCTTTAACTTAAGTTAAAAAGAACATGCCCCAGGGACCAAACGTTTTTGAGAGAGAAATATTGTCCTGCCTAAGAATTCAGATGAGAATGACCACCATTCTAGCAGAACCACAACTTCTTGGGAACAATCTAAGGCCTACTCAAGGGCAGATTCAAACATCCAATTGGTTCTAGAATCAACCTGATTTTCTTGGGTAAGAAAGAACCTCCTTCAGGTCCTTTACAAGCCAAGCTCAGCAGAGACTCCTGGAATCATTCCCAGCCTGGGACAGAATCCCCCAAAAAGAAGAAGGAAGAGGAGAAGGAGTAGGAGAAGGAGAAATGAAGAAGAGAAGAAAGAAAACAGAATTAGCTGAATTCCTTAGAGGAGAGAGAAAAAAAATCATTCTGTTACTGTTCACCTCTGGACCCCTGTAATCCTGTCTTACACATCCAATGAAACCATCAACCTGTAGAGACACAGATCTCTCTGACAAAATAAATCATTTCTACGACTTCATTTAGACTTCAATAGTCTTCCAAAGTGATCAACTTTTCTAAATGACCTAAAAAATCAGAATCTGCCTTTGATCATATTTTTTTTAGTGTAACCTCTCTCTCTTCTCTATCAGTGCCCATTTCTCTCTCCAAATCTTCTTTTCCCTAAATTAAGAAAGGAAAGCCTCTGCCAGAGAAGATGCTCTCAGAAATAGCCCTCCAGATAGACTCTTCTGAGTAAGAAATCAAGGAGAGATATCAAAATTAACTAAGAGTATAATCATCTCGTCTTTGGATCTGCTACATTTTCTAACTTGCTGGTTTAGAGGATGCCCCACTTTCTTTTAGGACTTGGCTTTTGAATTGGAGCACTCTGAATTTTCCAGATTGAGTGATGAGGGGTGTCATGTGTTTATCTCCTTGTTCCTACTGAGATCACAGGAAACACCAGGAAGAGGAAAAAGAAATTGAGGTCCATTCTGGCAACAGACCCAGCAAGCGGTGGCGAAGGAACTAGGGTTGTGAAAGCGAAACCTTCAATGCATGTGCCACAGTCAAGAAGTCTGCTTTCCTTTCATTAAATATTTAACTTTCCTTAATAAATCTAAATTCTAGAAAGCCACAGGAGATTCCAGGAAGGGCTAAGGTAAATTTTTCTGAGTGTTTCTTTGCCAGATCTAATGCTGGTAATCTCAGACTGAATAGTCTGGAAGGTCTTTGGAGTCAGATGGGTTTTTCAACGTTGGAAGCTTAGGGCCAACAGGGAGAGTCAGTCCTGAGACCAACCTGTTCTCATGAATCCTTCAGATTGCAGATTACCGGTAGACAGGGTTACCTGCGTTCCCAACATTCTGCATTACATGGGGTTTACTGGTCCATAACAGCAACCCTGGCATTGGCCTCCTGGCAATGGGAGACAGAGCATCATGGACAGGTAATTTTACCTAAAGCTTTCATATCTTATAATAATGATAATCACCTTGTTATATTCTTAACACCCGCTATATTCTTAGTGCTTATCACATAGTAATAGATACTTGCTGAATGAATGAACGAATGTAGTGCTTATATGATGATAGACACTTAGCTTAACTACTTTTTGTGCACAACTGCATTTTAATTACAAGCTCACACTCACCCTACAGGGCATTAGGTATGACTGTTCCAGTTTTACAGATAAAAAGATAAGCCTCAGAAAGGTTAAGCAACTTGTCCAACCTAGAAAAAGAGCTGTTTGAGTCTAAAACTCCTGTAACAATGCACCGTCAACTCATCTCATCCTCAGTCTTAAAAGCAAGGATTATTGGGTTTCCCTGGTGGCGCAGTTGTTGGGAATCTGCCTGCCAATGCAGGGGACACGGGTTCGAGCCCTGGTCTGGGAGGATCCCACATGCCGCGGAGCAACTGGGCCCGTGAGCCACAGCTACTGAGCCTGCGCGTCTGGAGCCTGTGCTCCACAACAAGAGAGGCCACGATGGTGAGAGGCCCGCGCACCGCGATGAAGAGTGGCCCCCGCTCTCCGCAACTGGAGAAAGCCCTCGCACAGAAACGAAGACCCAACACAGCCATAAATAAATAACTAAATTTATTTAAAAAAAAAAAATCAAGGATTATTACGGAACTATTTGTAATGGTCCTAACGGCAACAAACTAATTATCTCAAATTATTCTAAAATACCCTTTCCAGAAAATTTAACGTCCCTACGTTTATTCATGCATTCAGGCAACATACAAGGACACTGCCAGGTTCTGGGAAAATGGACAAAGAAGGCTTGAGTTCCTGTCCTCGGAGATCTAGAGAGACTCACACAAAAGTGGAAAATCACAATACAGAGGGTTGAGCATCATGTTAGAGAGAGGTACAGGGTATTAGGGCACATGGAAGAAGGAGATCTGTGCCCCCCTTCCTCCAAAAATGTCAAATGCATGAGAAGAAATAAGAAGCATGAGCTTGAAAGCACGTAGCTGGTGGCAGGGATGCACCTGAGACAATCATGTAACAGTGCCCGTGTTCACTTGTTAGACTCATGGCCTCGGTCTCATTTGTCATTTCCAATTTTGGTAAATTGTCACTCATCCCTTTCCCAGTTTAAAAACTCTGTGGGTTTTCATTTTAAGGGTTAAAAAACTCTTGTGTTAAAATGCTTTGCTTTCAGGTATTTTATTGGCTAATCCTTTCATCATTTTTGCTGTTTTTCTCTATATCCATCACATTCGTTTTAAATTATGGAGTCAAAAATTAAAATCAGTCCCCCCTAAAAAGTATTGGCGCAATGATACATATCACATAAAAGAGAAACTCTCCTATGATTCTACTCCTGTTTATATATCCCAGGGTGTGTGGATAGATTTCTACGTATGCAAGCAATTCTGGAATCACATATCATATTCTTGATATCCTATCAAGTCCCTTAAATTACAGCAACTGCAATTTTTCTATTTCCCCTTTTTCTTTTAATCACCCTCCTCCAATCCAACCAGAGCTTTCGGATCTTCCGTCCTTAGAAGTGTCCACATGTTATAGGTTTTAGGCTCACTTCTAAGCAAATTAAAAGTAGTTTAGGAGAAGAAACCAGCAAAAGGAAACACACAAATAAGTTGCAGATTCTAATTAAACAACTCACAAATTCCAATGTAATTTTTTCTTATGTACAGTAAACAACCAGAAACATTTGTCTGTTTATACTACAATGCGGTGCTGTACCTGCTGGACCCTGCTTTGTGTGTTTAGTGTCATTGCAGTCACAAAACAACAAAGCTCTATGGGAGTTCACATTTTTAAAAGATTGTGAAACTATTTTGAGAGCTAATTGAGTTATTATTATTCCATTATCAGCAATATACTTTAGATGCTTTCCACAGCTACGACAGTTGGCTGGAAATACAGAAATGCATTCCAATTCAACCCCTTTCTAAGGGTTCATCTCTGATTTGTAACTATAGCTCACTGAAACTCTTTTGTGAAAGAAAGAGAGAAAGGAAGGAAGAAAGGAAGGAAGGGAGGGAGAGAGCAAGGAAGGAAAGGAGGAAGCAGGGAAGACAGAGAAAGAAAGAAAGGAAGAAAGAAAGAAAACTGATAAAAGCACTTCATAATAGTTAATGCTTTTGTATGTCACTCTGGTGCTACACATACAAGTACAAATGTATTTGTTATAGCTGATTGATAGATAATAGCTAAATTTCCGACATTGCAAATATTTTTCTAAGTGCTTTTCGTATATCAAATCATTTCATCTTCACAACTCAATTACTTTATAGTTGAGGCATTGCAGGTACAGAGAAGTTAACTAACTTCCCCAAGGATACACAGCAAATAAATGTCAGAACTGGGTTCAAGGGCAGCACTGTCCAATACAAATATAACATGAGCCACATATGTAATTTTAAACTTTCTAGTAGTCACATCAAAAACAGTAAAGACGCATAGCACAGGGAGATCAGCACGGTGCTTTATGACCGCCTGGGGGGGTGGGATGGGGAGGGTGGGAGGGAGGGAGATGCGGGAGGGAGGAGATATGGGAACGTGTGTATATCTGTAGCTGATTCACTTTGTTATAAAGCAGAAACTAACACACCATTGTGAAGCAATTATACTTCAATAAAGATGTTTAAAAAAAACAAAACCAAAAACAAACAAACAAACAAAAACAGTAAAGAGATGGATTAAATTAATTCTCATACATTTTATTTCACCCAGGACATCCAAAATATTATTTCAGCATGCAATTAATTTTACAAAGAGATGTTTTTACATTCTCTTATGCACACTACACTCTCAAAGTCCAGTAGGTATTTGCGTTTATAGCACATCTCCTTGTGGGCTAGCCAGCCACATATGTGATCTCAATGGGTGGGTACGGCAGATGGCTACCATTTTGCACAAAGCAGCTCTACAGTCTGGGCTTTTTTTTTTTTTGATGTTTGACATTGATCAATGTCAAATGATGAACCTTTGAAAATGATGAACCTTTCCACTGGGTTAGTGGATTTAACTTACATGTACGTAACATCAGTTCTAGATAATAATCCAAGTACTTTATGTCTGTCTTGACTTCAGAGGGTGCCTGATGCGCACAGCTGAGGGTTAAGGACCGCCTACCTTTTACGAGAATAGGAACCTATTTCATGCAGATGAGCCCAGGCTTCCCCTCGCTGCTCCCATCCACCCCACAAGCTTCGGTTCCACTGCTCGTCACCAGCCCCCTCCCCCTCCTTCCCCCACAGCTACCCATTTCCTTCTTTTTTTTTTTTTTTAACATCTTTATTGGAGTATAATTGCTTTACAATGGTGTGTTAGTTTCTGCTGTATAACAAAGTGAATCAGCTATACATATACATATGTCCCCATATCTCCTCCCTCTTGCGTCTCCCTCCCACCCTCCCTATCCCACCCCTCTAGGTGGTCACAAAGCACCGAGCTGATCTCCCTGTGCTATGTGGTTGCTTCCCACTAGCTATCTATTTTACGTTTGGTAGTGTATATATGTCCATGCCACTCTCTCACTTTGTCACAGCTTACCATTTCCTTCTGATGGGTGTGCAGCTCCTTCTGTCCCGGGATCTTCTTCCAACCGACCCTTCTTTCTCTGTGTGAGTTCCCAGTGCAGAAGAACTTCTCGAGCTCCCTAATCTCCTTGAACTCTCCTTCCTGATGCTCTCTTTCATCCTCTATGGTCGGGTGCTTCGCTGGCCAAGGGGACATGGTATCCTGGGAGCCAACGATGCAGAACTGGGACTGTCCCAGGACCCAGAAGGTGTGCATGGGGACAGTACCTATTCCAGGGGAAAGGTTGCACCAGGCAGCCCTTTCTCTAGGTCTGCTCCTGGGCATTATTATTATGATGATGATTTTTAACCACCAAGCAATATGGAACCTTTATTTTAATGTGATTACTTAAACTCCTACGGATTCACATCAAATACCAGTTTGGTTTTGTCAGTAATAATTCTTCTAGTAATAATTCCATTTGTAATAGGGTTACTCCTGGGCACTTTCTCCCTGACACCTTACCTCCCTTTTGCTGAGGTTTCCTGAGCATTCTTCAGGGTCACCAAAGTTTAGCTCAGTGGTTGTTCCTTGTTTCCCTCTCCCATATACCCATAAAGCAGGAATTAGGTTAAAGGAGCATTTAGGCAGTCCTAGAAGATAAAAAGGGCAGCCTGGGGTGAGGGTGAAAGGCAAGAGGGTGGCCGCCCCCCTCTTTGCCTCCCTGTGGAGTTTCTGGTGAGGCGGTCATGTGAAGATGATGTTGTGTGGTCTCAGTTCTCTATAAAACAAGCTGGGAAACACCCTCTTCTCCCCAGTCTTGTGATGTTCTAAGCCACCCAGGGGCAATTTTTACCCCGACCAAGACCATGGGGTCCCCAAGGGCTACCTCATCAATTTCTTTGGTTCCAGCCCAGGGGTGGCTCAACCCCATTTCACCTCAAGGAACCACCTCAGAGGCTCTGCATCTTCAGATTCCACCTCAAGCTTCCTTGCTGCTTTCTTTTTCTTCTTTTTTTTTTTTTTGGCTGCGTTGTGTCTTTGGTGCTGCACACAGGCTTTCTTTAGTTGCAGTGAGTGGGGGGGCTACTCTTCCTTGCAGTGCACGAGCTTCTCATTGCAGTGGCTTCTCTTGTTGAGGAGCACGGGCTCTAGGCACGCGGGCTTCAGTAGTTGTGGCGCGCGGGCTCAGTAGTTGTGGCTCACGGGCTCTAGAGCGCAGGCTCAGTAGTTGTGCTTCACGGGCTTAGATGCTCCATGTCAGGTGGGATCGTCCCGGACCAGGGCTCGAACCCATGTCCCCCGCATTGGCAGGCAGATTCTTAACCACTGTGCCGCCAGGGAAGCCTGTTCCTTGCTTCTTTCTTCACTTTGCTGATGGTGGCAAAAGGCACAGGGAGAAGATAACTCCAGTGGTTGTCGATGATGGATGTCCACAAAATTTTGGATACCATGCCCACCTCCAACCACCTCATGCCACATACAAACAATCCAGTTTATCTGCAGAATACCCAGTCTTTTCCATGCAAACCCAGGCATACTCTATTCCTAAACCTCTTAAGAGTAAGGCAGCATATTAAGTAGAAAGAATATTAAAAGTCAGAGTCAATGTCAAATCCTGGTCCTCACTTGACCTTTCAGGAGCCAGATAACTAGGACCAATCTCCTGAATTCCCTGCATCTTAGTTTCTTCATCTATAAAATGGGCAAAATGATGCTTGTTGTGTCTACTTCACGGTGTCATTGTGAGATTCAAAGGAGGTAACACATACGAATGTGCTCAGCAAAGTGTCAAGAACTATGTATATATTATGACTGTGTCAAGTCCTCTATCTTATCATTAACATCACGTGAGCGTGGGTACTCCTTTGCTGCAGAGTCCACTGTGGTTGCCAGTAGCACGGTGAAATTTATGGAGTTCAAGTCAACTAATTTGCATCACAAAAGGTTCAATGGAGGATTGATTGATTTTCCAAAACCTGTAACCTCTAGGCTGGTCCAAAATAGGTCAAATAAAAAAATGCATTTTATACCATTTATTTTCCTTTGATCTAGAGCTACCTCTGGAAGATCAAGGGTGAAGTCTCAACGTAAGTCTACTGCCCTGACATTAAAATCTAACTCAGTGACTATCTCCTGCATTATCTTGTTTGATCTTCGCAAAACCAAGCACATCTAATGGCATATGTTATGGTTAGAAATTAATAGTAAAACAGAGTAAAGCCAACATTCCAGGCAATCAGGAACAGTTCCCAATTGTCCAAGCCACTCCACTCACCATTAACCATTTGATAGTTGTCCGAAAGCCAGAAAAACTGGAAAACCCAGATACTCTCTCCTTTCTTTTTTCCCTTCAGTTTATGTCAGTAGTTTTTAAACTTTGGAATTCAAGGAATTACTATACACAGTTTTTTTTTCCCTAAGCAAATTCAAGTAAACCAAACTTCACAGGACTTCAAAGGGTTTTCATTCGTATCTTGACATAGGCAAGCCATAGACTTTAGGACCTAAAATGGCTTTATAAACTGCAAGTCGACCCCAGGACTCCCAGTAAGACTATTTTTTACTTCTGCCACTGCTATTTCCTTCATTTGAGCACTCCAACAGCTGACACTGATAACTACATTTGCCGGGAACCATCTCTATGCCAGTCATTACAATAGGCATCTTTTGTGATTATCTCTGATATGTACAATGACAGAAAAAGGTGGATGTAACTATCACCATTTACAGAAGAAAAAAAGAGACGTTCAGCTAAGGAAAGCAACACTTTGGAGGTTCCTTGGCTAGAAAACGGTGTTGTCAAAACCTAAGCCCGAGGTGGATCCAATGTGTATGGCTCTTTCCACTAGGATGTACCACAGTAATGATGACCTGAAAAGGACTGCCCGGTTCAGAAGTCTGCTAGACAGTCACTGTGATAACCCATGCCGTGTAAAAGTCAGGAAGGTTGCACATTATTTCTGCTTTATCCAAGGGCTACCAATAATAGCAACACTTATGGAGTGCTTTCTCCATGACAGGCATTTCTCACACTTGATCCAATTTAATCTTCAAGATGTACTCATGACACAGATACTGATTTATCTAATGTTTCATGGATCAGTCTAAATAACTTGCCCAAGATTACCAACCTTATCAGTGACAGGGGTGTGGCCCTAGTGTCTTGAGCTTTGGGTGGCATTTCTGAGCCACTGTACACCCTAAGAAGCCAGGGTCCAGCTGCCAGGGGTTCAGCCTTTGGAGCAAGGGATTCGGAAGCAAAAAACATGTAGCGTATCTTTGAAGAAGAACTCCACTGAAATCTGCCCTTTTAGTTGGGATACGTTTCAAACGTTGAGGACTAGAAAATATCTTTAATAAAAGTGTCTTGCTTTGCTTTCAGCCCTTCCCTGGATTCCCATTTAAATCCTTTTATCTTATCTCTGAATTGTCTATCTGATAGTGAGAATTCTTGCTTGAAAACAGAGTTTAGCAATGTATCTTAGCTAATCCAAACCCTAATTTTTCATAATTAGAAATCAATAGAGGTTCTCACAGCAAAATTAGGCCAAAAGATAGGACTTTTTACTGTTATAAGTCACAAAATGAAGCACTGTTTCTAGATCATTATTCCATAGACAATTCCTTTTAGCCATAGAAGTTTGTCTTGAGAACAAAGATTCTACTTGAAATAATAAATTTGATTAAAAAATAAATACAGTAGGTCCTGGCAGAGTAGGGAAGTGAGTTCTCTTGGTGGGCAGATAGCAAAATCATAAGGATGTGAGCCGTGAGGGTGATGAGATAAAGGGACTAAATATAAGGTATTGAACACTTTTTATTTAATTATTCAATTTTTAAACATGTAGCAGTAACTTGTGCTAGATACTATTCTAAGTGCTTTATAAATATTGATTACTTTAATCTTCACAACAGCCCTGTAAGGTAGGTACTGGCTTTATCTCTCATTTTCCAGCTGAAGAAACTAAGGCACAGTGAGAGGAAGATCTGAGCTGGGACCCAGACTAAGCTCTCTGCTCCCAAGTCCCTGCTCTTAACCAGCTTTATGCTGTTTTATTAGTGGTGATGCATACTCCTAACTAGACAGTGAGGGCGTGGAAACTAAGATATAGTCACTTAATGCCTTGACCAACAATTTTGGAATATATTATAGTACAGGTTAAATCTAGTTGAATGTCTTCTCAAAGAACAGATTGTACAGTAAATTTTTAAAACATCGCTTTTCCTCCTGGTAATAGAAACCTCGATCTACCTAGTTTATTAAAAAGAATCTCTCTTCTCTCTTTCCTTTTCTCTCTCTTCCTTCTTTCTTTCTCTCACTCTTTTCTGCCTCATTATGCTTTAGGTCTATGGTTGATGAATATGTACAAGACAGGGAGTAAAGAGGTAACGTGGTGGTGAATGTACTTTATGAACAGACCTCTTACACAGAAACATTCACACTTACTATGGGATAGACCAGTTGCAGTCGTCATACTCTCCCTGGAAGCCCCATATACCTTTGCTCCTGTAGCCATATTTGAGGACATACTGTTTAGCAGATACAGTAAGTCTCCTACATACGAACAAGTTCCGTTCCGAGAGTGCATTCATAAGTCCAATTTGTTCGTAAGTCCAACAAAGTTAGCCTAGGTACCCAACTAACACAATCAGCTATATAGTACTGTGCTGTAATAGGTTTATAATACTTTTCACACGAATAATACCTAAAAGACAAACAAACACAAAAAATAAACATTTTTAATCTTACAGTACAGTACCTTGAAAAATACAGTAGTATCAACTACTTCACTGCTGCTTTTACACTTGCTTCTGGACATCCTGGGCTTGAAATAAAGATACCGTACTACTGCACTCTATACAGTACTGTGCAGTAAAGTACACAAAAGCACAACCACTTGTAGAGGATGCACGCATGTGACAACATACGCCAGACCCGTGAACTAACTTATGTGACTGGACATGCAAACGCACATTCGCATCTTTGAAAGTTCACAACTTGAAGGTGCATATGTAGGGGACTTACTGCACTGTTATAGAAGCTAAGTATAAAGGAATGAATTAAACAGGTGAGATCTGTGCCTTCATGGAATGTATTATTCTATAGGGAGGAGGTGGATAATAAGAGAAATAGAAAAACAAAATGTGAGATGGTGCTAATAGCTATGGCGTGAAATAAACAGAGAAGCAGAGTAGTGAGTGTCTGGGAAAGGGAGGAAGCAGGGCCTGCAGATTCAGATGGGAGGTCGGAGAAGCCCTCCGTGAGTCAAGACAGGAAGTGGGAGGACCCAAGCCAGCAGATACTAGGGGAAGCACTGCAGACAGAGGAAAGGGCAAGGGCACGGGTTCCGAGGCAGCAGCGTGCCCGGAGTGGGAGCCTTCAGATTCCTTGGTTAAGGATCTGATTTTTTTTTTTTTTTCAAAGTATGTCCTTTTTTTAAAATATTTATTTATTTATTTTTTTGGCTGCTTTGGGTCTTCGTTGCTGCACACGGGCTTTCTCTAGTTGCGGTGAGCGGGGGCTACTCTTCATTGCGGTGCGCGGGCTTCTCATTGCGGTGGCTTCTCTTGTTGCGGAGCGCGGGCTCTAGGCGCATGGGCTTCAGTAGTTGCAGCACGTGTGGGCTCAGTAGTTGCGGCTCTCAGGCTCTGGAATGCAGGTTTAGTTGCTCCACGGCATGTGGGATCTTCCCGGATCAAGGATGGAACCCTGTCCCCCGTATTGGCAGGCGGATTCTTAACCACTGCACCACCAGGGAAGTCCCAAGGATCTGATTTTTACCCTCAGGGCAATCGCTATAAGGCCTTGAGCAGAGGAATGACATTGTTCTGGCTGTTTTAATAGGATCACTCTCACTGCTGCACTGAAAACAGATTTAAGTGGAACAAGAACAGACATAGAAGAATGAGACTCGTAGACTAAGGCCCAGCATCCATCTGAGATGATGGCGGCTTTGCCCAAGACGATGATGAGAAGCAGGTGAGAAGTCAGATTCTGAATTTATTTTGAAAGGAGAGTCAACAGGTTTGCTGAAGAACTGGATATGGGCAAGGAAAGAAAGAATGACTCTGCCTTGATCAAATATGTGAAGGGAAAGACCATTTTCTTAAATGGGGGAAAATGTAGGAGGAGCAAGTTTGCTGGGTTTCAGGAACTCTGATTAGGACTTGCTAAATCCAAGATGACTTTTAAACACCCAAGTGAATACGAGGATGGTATTCAGGGCAGAGGTGCAAAGTGGAGATTTCATTTATGAGTCAGCAGCATGTAGATGGCATTTAAACCCGTGAGACAGGATGAGATCACACAGGGAGGGAATATAGATAAAAAGGGAAGTGGTCCAAAGACCAAATCCTGGGCAGCTCCAAAACTTACAAGAAAATGGGAAGGAACCAGAGAAATAGACAGAAAGGGAGCAGCCAGAGAGGTGGAAGGAAGATCAAGATTGTTGGTGTCCTTCAAGGTATGTAGAAGGAGGCTTTCAAGTGATTCAACCAGGAGTCATGGCCAGAGATGCCCATGCCTATCCTTCAAAGCAACATGGAGTACTGAGGACTGTATCCTCCATCCTTTTGAATAAACGCTCAGATACTTCAGTACCAACAGTTGTTGGTAGAACAGGGAGTAGAGGCGGTGGTAGACAGTTACACAACATTCTCAGGACAACTTCCTTAGACTAGAACCGTCAAGATTTTTCACAGAATCCATCCCAAGAAGCAACATCAGCTTCACAGGGGATGGGGAAGCCATTAAATACTGCGAAAGACACTAAAAGACGTGAGTGACAGCATTGTAAGTTTCTCACAGGAAATAGGGTTATTTGTTGTACTGCATATGAAGGAAAGTGTCAATGTAATAAAAAAATATATATATATGGAGTGAAAATATATATGTGAGGGCAAGTGAAGCTTGAGAAATGTCCTCTGACAGGTCAGCACAAGGTCCTGCAAGGTGGAGAAGGGATCAGTGAGGTCTGAGAGGATCCAGAAAGTTTCGTTCTTTCAAGTTGACATTGGAAATGGACCTTGAAGGCTTTGTTTTCCAGGCAATACAAGAAAGCTATTCCAGGCAGAAGGAAGAGTCTGCATAAAGGCGTGGAGGAAGGTTTCTGGGGGTGGGAGAGAGGATGAGTAGTAGGGTGAACGAGATAGAGGAAGAAGAGGGTCAGAGGAGGGGAGACAGGAGTCAGGAGGGCCGCCTCCCTATCGAGTGACAGATAAAGAAAGAGAAGAGGATCATATTGGATTGGTATTTGTTTTATGTATCACTGCTCAGCTATAATGAATATGCGATGTGAATAATGATTCTGGGCTCTGTAGAAGCCTCCAGACCAAGTCTTGGCGCTTTGCCTAAAAAATTGCAGCTTACAGTTTTGAAATACCTAGAAGCTCCAGGCCTACAGGAAACCAGGAATTAAGCTACTTTTCACTATTATTCAGACTCAGGGACTAAACCAACGTGGGCAAAAGGAGGAAGGATCATATAATTAGCTGAAATATGCAGGGGATGGATGGATGGCGAGAGGAAGTCTGAGCAGAAATGAAACTTCAAACGAGAGAAACCAAAAAATATAGACTGAACACTCGCTAAATGTATAATTTAGCTATTCAAAACTTTCAATGCTACATTTTTTTCAAGCTAAGTACAAGCAAAACTAAGAGGTATTTCACTGGAATCCTTCAACATTCAACAGTGAAACATTTTCAAAGGGCACATGTTTTGTTTTTAAGAGTTCGTCATTTTTTGTACCTTTTTTTTTGCATTCTGTGCTAATAAAAAAGAAATATGAAAGTATTTAGAAAAGAGAATCAAAGAACAAAGACCTAAATCTACACTACACTAATTCTTACACTTCCTTTTTACAAAGTTACTGAGTGCTATGTCTGATTTCTCTACCTCATCTGAGAAACCAAATCACTTCTACTCTTTGGAATTTGTATAAAAATATATAACTTAAATATTCAATTTATTATTGAAAATAATAATAAATAAGAATAAAATAACATCATATATATAATCAATAATATACATAATAATAAGTAATAGTATCAGTAAATTGTGTTTCTTATATGGTTACACATAGAAATCAACATTAACACAGAAACGAAAAATAATTCATACCACTCAAATTAAAGAAAACTGTATTATTTGGTTTAATTTTTAGGCATAAAAGGAAAGATAAAATAGAATAGAATAAACAATAAGACCAGAACAAGTGGTCCCAAATAAATAGGATAGGAAGAACTCTAGCTGCCTAAAACAAGTATTTCTGAGGAGGAAATTTTCACTAATCAAGGAGATCTAAATTAAGCCAAATCCCACTTTGTTTTGATATTTTTGTTTTCAATTGTTAGAGCACCTAGCATTTTGTTTGATCCATATTTTGATCGTGTTTTATACAGAGGGAAATGCCAATTGATAGGCTTGCTTTCTGTTCATCTTTTTCATGAAGAAAAAAGAAATACGGAAGGAAATTGTTCCTGGGAAGAGAGAGGATTGGTGGGTGGGGTGGAAGGGAGATAGTTGACCTTGAGATCAGTTCAGTCCTTCCACTTAGGAGCCCCTGACCTTGGGGCTGCCTCTCAGATTTTCTGAGCCACAGTTTCCTGACACTAGTCTTGCTTATTTTATAGATGCCCTAGTCTCTTTACTGATTAAATCGATGTGATATGTGACAACAATACCCATTTCCAGGACTACCCAGAGAATCAAATGGGTGAATGTAAGGAAATATGCATTGGAATTGTGAAGTCTCAGACCCAGTTTTGTTGGTATTTTGCTGGTGAACAGAAAAAGAAATGCTTGTCCATTAATGCCTCAACAACACACAATATTTAAAGAACAACTCAAATCTGGGTTATTAACAGATAAAATGTTTAAAGTATGATTATCCTCAAAATGTTAAATTTTATAAATGAAAAGTCACATCTGGAATTCACTTTGATTTCAAAAGGGACTAACACAGTTACAGTAAGTAACCCATTTGTATGATAAAAACGAATCCCCTCCATTTATGATAAAGTTCAGATTCCCCTCCCAGGCTTCCGGTGCTGCCCACCTCCACACTGCCCACTTCCCCTGGACTTTACCTTCCCATTTGTTCTGCAGTTTAGATTGTAAGCTCCTGTTCAGCATGGTTTTATTTCTACAGAAGATCCTGTTAATATACCGTCAAATCTACACAAGTGTAGGCCTGTAGTTCCTTTTTTTTTTTACCCAGAGCCCAGGCTGAGATGAGATCTTTCTCTGCTTATGGGTAGATTTTTCTATCCCTCCTTCTAACTGGGACTGTGACCCTTTGAGAGTCAGGGGAAGACAAGATGGAATCATTCTAACTCCCTACTTTGAGCTACACTCAAAGCCCTTTTCTCCTGTGTAAGTGGACACCTCTCCCAATATTCCACTTTTCATCCTTTTGTCAAGAAGGATCGTGCAATGTCCTGTTGGTATTTCTGGTCCCGAGAAAGACTCCTCTATTAATTAAATGAAGAGAAGGAAAACTTCTGTCATAAAATTTAAAATTGTGTGTGAGATCTTAAAGGAAATATGATACAATTTTCTGCCATGGATATGTTCACTGTAAGTTACAGGTATTTCGAAAGTATCTGACAGTATTATTGTGTTAGTAGCATCTAACAATGGGTGATTCCTCTGTTCTGACTGAACACCTAGGTTATTCAAAACTTGTCATTACTACAAAATACAGTTGCCATATGATCCAGCAATCCCACTCCTGGGCATATACCCAGACAAAACTATAATTCAAAAGATACATCCACCCCTATGTTTATAGCAGCACTATTTACAATAGCCAAGACATGGAAGCTACCTAAATGTCTATAGACAGAGGAATGGATAAAGAAGATGTGGTACGTGTATACAAGGGAATATTACTCAGCCATAATAAAGAATGAAGTAATGCCATTTGCAGCAATGTAGATGGACTTAGAGATGATCATACTAAGTGAAGTAAGTCAGAAAGGAAAAGACAAATACCATATGATATCACCTATACGTGGAATCTAAAATATGACACAAATGAACTTCCCTATGAAGCAGAATCACAGACATAGAGGACAGACTTGTGGTTGCCAAAGAATGGGGGGATGGGTTTGGAGTTTGGGATTAGCAGATGCAAACTATTATATAAGGGATGGATAAACGGCAAAGTCCTACTGTATAGTACAGGGAACTATATTCAATATCCTGTGATAAACCATAATGGAAAAAAATATGAAAAAGAATATATATATATATATATATATATATATATATATATATATATGTATAACCGAATCACTTTGCTGTACAGCAGAAACTAACACAACATTGTAAATCAACTATACTTCAATAAAAATTTTAAAAAGAAGTTATCATTATTGTTATCAGAGTTTACATACAGGATTCTGATAAGTGTTTGAGAACTTTGTAGACCAAACTTCAATCAGAGCATTGCTGAGTTCTGAGTGCTTGAATTTGCACAATTAGTCCCAGTGTAAATCACTGATGGGCATCACTTTGTGTTAGTGACAGGAAGTGGTGTTGAACACCTTTTGTATTTCACATAATACATATTTTCTGTACTAAGTGTCTGAAAGTAAAATGTTCTCCAAGTTGATTTAAAACACACACACATTAATATTATATTATTTAGGCAAACTGATTTGAATGAAAAAAAAAAATGAAACACCCAGGAAAGGAGTCTTAGAATCAGGCCAGGAAGGTGTTTATTGTGGACCAGAGATGCCTTTGCTGGTGAGAATCTAGCTAAGTACCTTGTTCAAATGATGACAAAGTCATACCTGTCCCTTCAAGCTTTGAGTATTTTTCTATGCTAGTATAAAAAAATCACCTTTCTTACCTAATTCCTCTCCTGTAATCTCCCTCCAGAATCACCCTTTCTCTGTAATTCAAGATCTGATTCTCCTGAATTGGCCTCATTTGGTGCAATGCATTCAGGAGATAGTCAATAAACACTGTTGGTATAAGATTAAAGCAAGTTTCTTATAATGACCTCCACCTAACCATTCACTGAAATCACTGATGATCTCCATTCTCTCAGTTAGTAAAAAAGTACTAAAACTGATGCCTAAGACAGACCAAACTTGAAGCCAATGAACGAGTTTCTAGTTCGCCTTCAGTCTTCTGCTCTTACAATTGAAATCTGCGTTTACCAAGAGCTGTGTTTGTTCACATATCTGTTTATCCCAGTTGGATTGTAATTATGCAATAAAAATTAAATTTTATAAAATGATTAAATATGAATGCAAAAAGAAAGAAAGGTGCCCTTGTGAAAAAGACCTTTTTTTTTTTTTTTTGGAAAGATTTGTACACATGGTGTACACCTGGTGCTTTGATACAGGTATGGACGATGAGATATTTTTAAACTGTTAGGAGGAAACTAAAATCTTAAAAGCTTTAGCTCTCAGAATGTATTCTACTTATCTTTAAATTCATTCATCTATTGAAAGAAATTGCACCTGGTATTTACAGATGAGGCAACAGAGGTGTAGTTTATGAAAGCAGTAGTACATGACACTCCACTCTGCTGATTATAAAGCCTTGGCCATATGTCAAAAGATTAACTTTTCATTTCAAATAAAACTCTTAGATACGTGTGAATGATCCTCTACTGTGATGAACGTTCCAATTTGTCCAATCACTAGTGGACTGAATCAAATCAAATATGATGGATTTTATCGGACTGTCTTAGGACAACCCCCAATGCAAGCACAAAGCAATTAACATAAAATGCATGTTTAGATGATTTTAATTTAAACTCAAAAGCTTCAGTAATATTTCCCTTAATGCTGATTTAGTCACTGTACTAAGATCGAACTCTAGCAAACAGCACTGCTACAGAACAACACAAAGCCCCAAAGAATCCTTTTCTTTCCTATCACCTGAGGCCTAGGGAGAGAACAGAATAGATGTCTATCATAAACCCAGGAAATCCCCTTTCCTCCCCAAAATGTTAATAAATTTGTCCTGAGGAGATAATTGAATCACTAGAAACAAATAAAGACCTGAAACTAGAACCACCAGGACAAAGAACAAAGAAAGATGTTGTAACTTGAAAGAAAAAATCAGTAAATAAGTCAGTATTCCTAGGAAGGACAGGGACGCTGATCTCCCTAAAGACCTCTTACTCGCTCTTTGTAAGTAGATGCAACACCCCTTTCATAGAAAAGAGCTAAAGTTGGCAGAAATAAGTTCTCAACTTCCTTGACTTAACTTGTTCTTCTGGATTCCACCCTTGGGCTCTCCTTGGAGCCCAGCTATCCTACTCACTCAGGCCATCTTGGAACCCACAGCTGTGCTTAGAACTCACTGTTGACACAACAATTTGAGCTATGCGGTGATTTATCTAAGGATAAATAGATCCATCACTTCCCAGAGTCACAGAAGCCGCCTGACTTGGAGCCGCCGCCATGACCAGCCAGTCTCAGGGGATCCACCAGCTCCTCCAGGCAGAGAAAAGGGCCAAGGACAAGCTCGAGGAAGCTAAGAAGAGTAAGTCTCCATTTTCTCTGATTTGTGAGGGTTTTGTCACAAAAAGGGACGAGGGGGGCGCAGTAGGATGAGCACGGATCTCAGGGGCAGGCAGGCTCTGGTTAAATCCTGGTTCCACCACACTCCCTGGGAGACCTTGGCCAGTTCATAGAAACTACCCAGTTGTCTGTCCCCCATCACTGTAGTGGGGATGGATTTTGCCAGCTCAGATCTTTTGGACAGGCCACCTGCTAAGTGAAATGATAATGGACATTGAAGTTATGGAGACACAAGCTCAAGCTTTGCCTCTGCAAGTTCCTTCACATTGCCCAGCCTCAGTGTCTCAATATTGTGACATGGTTCAGAGACAGACCACTGGGAATTCCCTGGCTGTCCAGTGGTTAGGACCTGGTGCTTTCACTGCCAGGGCTGGGTTCAATCCCTGGCTGGGGAACTAAGATCCCACAAGCCGTGCAGTGTGGCCAAGAAAAAAAAAAAAAGAGAGAGATAGACAACTTCCAGATTGAATCTTCTTACTAGGGAGTGAACTTAAGCAAGTGACTTAACCTCTGTAAGCATTGGTTTCTGTTTCTGTAAAATTGTGATCATAACAGTTAATGTCTCACTCTCCTCCCTCTCTGGATAGCTTTTAATTTCTAATCTTTAAAAATATTTCCATTTTATTCTCATTTTCTAATATTCTTGCTATTTAGCCCTGCATCTACTGACTTAACAGGTAAGATGTTCTCAATAAACCTCAACCCCCTTCCTGTTCTCCTTGATACTCACAACAACAACCATATGAATTAGGTATTACTATTATTTCCATTTCACGTATGTAGAAACTGAAAGTCCATAATTTGCCATAATATTTTTTAAAAATAGAAAATATCATCCAAGCACCATGCTCAAAGCTTATCTTATTTACCCCTCACACAAATCTATTTTGCAAAAAGGGGAAAGTGATGCTTAGAGAAATTATGCCCCTTTCCCAAGGTCTCACAGAGGGTAAATGGTAGAGACTGGATTTGGATGGGGTCTGATTACCCAGCCGCGATCTTAACAACTGCATGGTACAAAACGTACATGATTTTTATAATGAATAAACTAAGATCGCAGATCTGCAACCCAAATTCAGGTTCCCTGGGCCAAGACCTCTGTTTTTCCCACTGTCCCATTTCATATCACATGATGACTTAATCTATAGCAAGGTATGTCGTTTATCTTTTCCCTGATCACATGCCCTGTCTCTGCAATTAGATTCAAAGCTCTGCGAGATAGGGATCATGTCTTAAAATCGTTGCTTATGTAAGTCGTTGGATGCATGGAGTGACAGGAATAGGGTGATACTGGCAGAAGCTAGTTTCAGTGTATTGCATGAAATGCAGGCACAGGACATTACAATGTGAGAGAGGAAGTCGGGCTGAGGCACTGCTCTGTCCCCTGGGGTTTTCTACCGCAGGCAAAATCATTTTCCTTTCTTAAGATAAATTGATTTCCTGAACACTCAGCAAGGTGGGCACCAAAAACAAAAAAGAAAAAGACCCCATGTGGGGGAACTAGAAGAGAACAGGACGGCGAAAGATAATGAAAAAGAAAACTTTACCTACTTCTCCATTTCTACCATGCCAAGGATGGCAAAATGGTATGAATGCAGAGTACTTGTACAGGAAACAAAGCAGCCCAGGACCTGCCAGCTGAAACAGTGTAGAAAACTCCCTTATTTTTTATTCAGATTTCTTTACCACATTTAAAATATCCAGAACAGAAGACCAACTTATTTTAAGATGTGATCATTATGTTATCTTTGTTTTCCATTATGGAAGAAATGAAACAATGATAAAGCACATACAGAATTGATGTTATCAATAAACAGCAAGGTCCTACTATACAGCACAGAGAACTATATTCAGTATCCTATAATAAACCATAATGGAAAAGAATATTTTAAAAAAGAATGTTTGTATATATATATATATATATATATATATATATATATATATATATGTATGTATAACTGAATCACTTTGCTTATACAGCAGAAATTAACACAGCATTGTAAATCAACTATACTTCAATAAAAAAATAAGTAAACAACAAATGAGAAACCAAAAAAAGAAAAAAAAAGAATCAATATTATTATAGGATCCAAATGATTTTTACCAACTACCTCTCCTTTTTCAACATCATTAGAGAAGTACTGTGAATCATACAAGTTGTTTGAAAGTGGGAACCAGTCAGAACAATCCAAGCTCAGATTTCATAATAAAGATAAAAGCCAAACTTCTTTTCCTTTCCTCAAGTACGTATGCTGTCCTTGGGCAATCTTTCCTCAGAAGTCAGTACTAGAAAATCCATACTGTATTATTTGTATACAAAATGTTCATTTTGTTTGCCGGTCACTTAAAGTACTTGTGTACTTTTTTTTTTCTTCGTCTTTGTTCTTCAATATTCAAGCAAATATCAATCAGTAATAGTAAATACCCAGACCTTAAAAACATTTTGGAAAATATGTTTCCAAATGTTATTTCAACCAACAACCTCTGCACTCAATTTTACAGAGAATGTCTCTCCTCTGCCTCAAAGAGCTTTGAGAACCATTTTCACTGGATAGAAGCTGTTTTCTTGCCCAGCTATAATTGGGCATCATACTTACTTCTTAAGCATGCTAAGGCAAAATAAAATAATACCTTTGCTACCTGGTATTTTGTAGCTTCTCTCATATTTCACTATGTTTTATTTCATTCATTTATTTAATTCAGTAAGTACTTATCGGGCACCCACCATTTCCAAGCCACTCTAATACATATGCTGATGAGTAGACCTAGACCTTTCCTTAAAGAATTCCCCAGTGACATAAATGTAAATGACATGAGAAGTACAGATAACCATCATTTTTATAAACCCATATGTTTCACTTTATTTTTTTCCATAAAGAGATTTATTTGAAAATCTGACATACGAAGGCAGAATAGAGATTCAGAATGAGAACCAACAGATCACAATAGTGAACACCATTGTAGAAGGTCTAGAATCACCATCTCTTTCTTAAATCCAGTTATTTGAAAGTCCCTCAGAAACTTACACATAGAGTCTCTGCTAGAAAGAGACTTGGGAATATTCATTTTAAAAGGGAGAAAGAGAGGGAGGGAGAGAGAGAGAAAAAAACAGCAATTTACATGTTAATCCTTTTAGAAAAATATAAGATTAATAAGGTGGAAATGTTTAATATTATGTTGCAAAAATATTGATTTATTCCATTAAGGAGGCTGCCTCAGATCCCGGTGAAGCTGTTACATAATCCAGTAGATGGTATAAATAAATGTTAAAAAAATAAAGGTTTTGCCTAAAGGGGTACAGATTAGGGGTTGGAGGCCCCGTGTATAAGGATCACAGGTCCCCACTTACCAGCTGCTGAGACAGATGAGTCTTTTTGTTTTGTTTTGTGGGAGGGGGAGTGTGGGGATGGGGGTGAGTGAACAGACTTAAAAAGTGAGGTAACAAAATAGAAAAAACATTGGCTTTTTCTTATGTTTCTTTGTACAAGTTATTGAGCATCTCTGAGTTTCAGTTTTTTCTTTTCTAAAATATATAAATATCTTTTATATTTCTTAACATATAAAAATATATAAGAATAAAATATTATATATAATATTTATATTATATATTATGTTTATAATATTAAATATAAATATTATATTTTATATAAATATTTAATACATATATGGCCAAATTTTTTTAACGATCAGAAAATAATGCCTAAGGCAGTAGAGTACAAACTAAATAGTTATTGTTGTTTTTAACTTATACTATACATATTGCATATTACTATAAGTAATAACAATAGAAGAATGAAATAGAAGAATAGAATACACAGTCTAATTTCATTCTTTTTTACAACTGCTGCAACTTCTGGGTCAATTTTTCTTATAATGGGGGAGACTGGGTCTGCTTCTAGATATTTACCTCTATTCACTGATTATGGATTCCATTGTATTTATTAGTTAAGATCCTTACCTAAATTTTTATTTGAAGAACTCAGATATTTGCCTCTATTCACCAATTATGGATTCCATTGTATTTATTAGTTAAGACCCTCACCTAAATTTTTATTTGAGACACTGTTTGGTTGAATTTAGATGGAATCACAGTAGGTTGACACTATTTTAAATAATCTTACTTGAAGTTAATACCTTTTGCCTAAAAGTTGTTCATCAATCAAAGCATCAAAGTGGGTGTGTTGGCCGAAGACAAACTAAATACATTTTTGCAACAGAACTGGGACCTATCCTGGAGCCCAGGTTTGGGGAATTGAACTGCATCTTTGATCAGAATTAGAATAGAAATTCAAGGTACCATTATCAACAGGAGGAATAAGGACTTGTGTTTCTTTGGAATATGATTTTTTACTTTAAGTTATGACCTTTTATGAGAGCAGTATTTATTTCACGTATACCACTGCAATCTTGGAAAGGGACACACCCGCAGGGGTTGCAACCAGGCAATGTGGGCTGAGCCTCCAACTGGCTGGGTGGCACTGGGCAGGTCGTCTCTTAGGATCCTGATGCTTTGGCCCCCTTAGCCTCAAATTGGAGGAACAGTATGTACCTCATGGAGTTGATGTCATAATCAACTGAGCGAATGCTTATAAAGGACTTAAAACACCCCTTGGTACCCAGAAGGGGCTGCACGAGAACTAGCTATGAGTATTCTTCCGATACTTAATAACAAGGATTCTGAGTTCAACTGAGTTCCCCTGACCTCGTCAGCATCTTTGATGAAGTCCCCATTGAATTATACTTTAGTGCAAAATAAATAATTTAAATATTTCTACTTCTTCCTTAGATAACACATCAGTGAATACAATAATGCAGATTTGTTTGGATCTCTAGGAGGCCTACCAACAATATTTTTGTGAATCAACATTTTAAATTGTTTATTTGTTTCCCAGTATACAGATATTCCAAGTTTATTTAAACAAGCACCTTGATTTCATCAATTTTCACTATGCAAGTGTGTGTTCTGATTCATGAAGATACGACTTCTACTGAACTAATAAAATAAAAATTGTTACAGTAAAAATTCATGGCCCTGTTTTGTATGTTTTGTAGGCTTGTAAATTCTTCCTTTTTCTTTATAGTCCACAGACTAATGGGGTATTTGTAGGTATATTGGACTTTCATTTCTTTGAGTGGGTCATGTTAAAATAATAACCACACAACATTTTCATCTCTTAATAACATTTGGTTATATTCAGTCCAGGATCTACACAAAACTACTTATGAGATATATATATATATATATATATATATATATATATATATATATTTTTTTTTTTTTTTTTTTTTAACAAGGAAAGAACAAGTAAAAGAAAAAACAAAGTAATTACAAGGAGGTAGAGTAATGAAAGGAGAGATGAGGGTATGCACCAGAAGAGAGGAGCTTCTTTGTTTCCTTGGTGACTTCACTTTTTCCAATGTTTGTAGTAGGTGAGCCAAATAAAAGCATTCTTCAAACCAGGTTGGTTATATCATAATATTAACAACCCCCCAAAGCCAAGAAAGCTTTTTTCTTTTTTTCTTCTACGTGGTAGAGCAGAATAAAAATGTTATTAGCAACAGATAGAAATCTCCAAGCATTCCTCAAGTGCACTTTGTGTTTATACCAACTCAAGGTGACCTCTGCTCTGTTTGTGCCTATTTTTTTTTCATTTGTATACCTACTCTTTGTACCACACTCAAGTATCTGACTTGGTTTCCAAAGCTCAGCTAACATTGTTTCTCTGATTCTCTAAGCCACTATATTATCTTCCTAGGGCTACTGTAACCAATCACCACACACAGCGTGGCTTACAACATCAGAAATGTATTAACCTCCAGTTCTGGTGGCCAGAAGTCCAGACACAAGGTGCTGGCGGGGTCGCTTCCTCCTGGAGACCCTCAGGGAGAATGTGTCCTGTGCCTCTCTCCTAACTTCTGCTGATTGCCGGCAATCCTTGGCTTGGAGCTGCATCCTTCTAATCTCTGCCTCTGTAATCACGTGGCCTTCTTCCCTGTGTGTCTGCTCTGGGCCCCTATGCTTCTGTCTCCAGATCTGCCTCCCCTTAGAAGGACACAAGTCATCATATGTAGGGCCCATCTCAATCCAGCATGACCTCATTTTAACTTGATTGCATCTGCGAAGACCTTCTTTCCAAGTAAGGTCACATTTGCAGGTACCAGATGTAAACATATTTTGAAGGACACAATCCAACATCCTCTAATTGTCAGATTCACTTGGCTGTCCTGAGTCCTCACCTTCTTAGTCTGTTTCTGTTAGTGAAAACGTCTGAAAGAAGTTGCCTGTATTCCCCATGTCTACATTTTTTTAAACTCCATTTTCTCCTGAACCCACTCTAATCAGACTTTTGTCCCTCCAACTCTGCCAAAGCCCCCCTTGTCAAGACCAGCAAAGTTGCTAAATCCAATTAATTAACTATGTCAATCCCAACTGAATTCCTCTTTCATCTCTGAAACTCTTCCCTCACTAGACTATGCAGCCCTGCTCTCACGCTTGGTTTTCTGTCATCTTCCCAATCTCTACGGTTGGGGCCCCAGGTGGGACTTGCTCTCTTCTGTATCCACAGATACTTCCTAAGTGATTACATCTAATTCCATGACTTTAAATCCTGGCTCCAGGCGGATGATTCCCAAACTTAATATTTCCAGCCCGACTTGCTTCCCTGATCTCCAGATTTATATAAACATCAGCCTTCTCCCCATCACCACTAGATGTTTAATGGGCATCTCAATTAAACTGCTCTCTTGACTCTGCCTCAAAATAAAATGATGGAGCTAGCATTGACTCATCTGTCTCTCCTGTTTATCCATCAACTCTGTCTTCAAAGTATATAGAACTTCTTGTCAATTCCACTGCTGCTTTACTATTTCTAATCATCATTAACATTTGTCTAACCTATTGCAGTAGATTTCAAATCGATCTTCCTGTTTCTCCCTAGCCCTTACAATCTATTTTCACCACACTAGCCAAAGAAATCCTTTCTTGTATTTTTTTTTTTTTTCTTTTTTCTTTTCTGGTCACTGTGCACAGCATGTGAGATCTTAGTTCCCTGACCAGGGATCGAACCTGTGCCCCCTGCATTGGAAGCTTAGAGTCTTAACCACTGGACCACCAGGGAAGTCCCAAGAAATCCTTTTAAATCAGAAGTAGTATAACGCCACATTGTGGCTAAAAACCCTTCATGGCTTTAGCACCTCAGGGATCCAAGTCTTTATCAACCCCATGAGGTCTCTGTGACCTGGTCCCACTGCTGCCTCTCTGATATCATTTCCTAACATTCAACCGTTCTGCTCTCTTTGACCTGTGACCCAGCCAGGCGGATGCTTTTACTGTTCCTTGAACCGGTCAAATACCCTTCCCCCTCAGGGTCTTTGCCTCTGCTCTTCCCTCTGCCTGGAATGCTCTTCCCTTTCAGGCATTTGCATGGCTAGTTGTCTCATTCCTTGAAGTCTCTGCTCATGTATCCCGTCCTCTGAAAGGCTTGCGCTATCTGTGTCAGCGCCCACTGCCGTCTCTCTGTCCCCTAGGCGCCTTGATTCGTCAGCACAGCGCTCATCACCCCTGCCGGGTCGTATCCTTACTGCCTGTTTCCTATCTCTGCTTCCCCCTCTCACATCCAGAGCTCCACGAAAGCAGAAATTTTGTCTGTGTGGGGTTCTCACTGCTGTACCCACAGACCTAGAAGAGTGGGGGACATGGTAGATAGACAGGAGTATTGGTTGGTTAAATGTCTCTTATTTCCACTCCGTGGAACATGTGTCGGCCACCTCCTCCTTGCACTGCTCTGTCCTCTCTCTTGGTTTCCCCTACTTCTCCGACGGCTACTCTCAGACCCTCTTGAGGCTCCTCTTCCTTTCCTCATCCCCCAATGCTGGCGATCCCTAAGTTGAGACCTTAGCCCTCTTCTCTTCTCATTCCATACACGCCCCCCACCCCATCCCCTGGTGTTGATTTCAGTGTAAACCCGCTGTTAGGACTAGTACACGCACAAACTCAGATGACTAACAAGCAAATCTCTGTCTCCATTTTAGACCTTTCTCCTGAATTCCAAAGATGTCTGTCCAGCTGCCCTCTGGATATCCCCACGTAGGTGTCCTCAGGGAAGCCTACAGAGGCTTCTCTTTTGATGGCATCCTAGGGACCTTTCCTCCAGCTCATGCTTTACTCGCTGCCTTCCTTCTTAGCAAAAGGTCCCCAGGAATTGGAATCTGTTTTCCTAACAATGATTAGAAATTGTTGCATATTCTTACAATCACGTCATATACAATTTTTAAAATCCTTCCAAATACTCTTTGCAGTAGATTCTTAAATCTGTTTTATAGATGAGAATACTCAGGTTCAGAAACTCTAAATAAAGTGGCTCAAGTTTACAAAGCTTCTAACATCTTATTGTATCAGGGCCTACTGTATCATTCTGATTTCCTTCTGAAATGATCAATGTCATCTTGTCTTCCCACCAGAACGAGTTCCAGAACCAGTTTAGCCGTACAACCAACAGAGTGTCTCAAGGACTCATCAGCGTCTTGGGACACTCAGTCCCTTGGCCTCTTCTAGCCAAGAAGCCAGGCAGGATGCAGCTGTGAGCCTTGCCCTCTGTCCCCACATAGAGTTCAGGTGTAACCTGCCCAATTTCTTAATCCTTTCCCCACAAATCACCTAAAAATCAATCCAAACATCTTTCTCTCCTGCTTTTCCTCCCACAAAACATCCTATGGAATAGATCCCAATAATGGCTTGTTGAATGTAGGACATTTCTGTGTGACAAACCAAATGTCTAAAAATGAGTGACTTCACAGATGGAGACCAGACTTGTGGTTGCCAAGGGGGAGGAGGGGTGGGGGAAGGATGGATTTGGAGTTTGGGATTAGCAGATGCAAACTATTATATAGAGGATGGATAAACCACAAGGTCCTACTGTAAAGCACAGGGAACTGTATTCAGTATCCTGTGATAAACCATAACGAAAAAGAATATGAAAAAAGGAATGTATCTATATGTATAACTGAGTCATTTTGCTCTACAGCAGAAATTAACACAACATTGTAAATCAACTATACTTCAATAAAATAAATTTTAAAAAATAAGGGAATTCCCTGGTAGTCCAGTTTTCCCAAAAATATCTCAGAAAAGATTGTTTTGTATTTTTTCTAATCTCAAAAGTAGACAATTCATTCCCATTTCTGTCCTGGCTAATAAGTCTATTCAGCTTAATGTTTCCTCCTCAGAAGTCTTCCCTGACCTCCCCTAGCAGCATTTTCTGAGCCCCTTACTCTACATGTGTGGGTCTATTTGTTTATATTTTTCACTTCCTCTGTTACCAGAAGATGCAACATGACTCTTGGGATGAAGGGGAAGCACAGGCTCTAGAATTTTCATAGTAGAAGTTTCCATAAATGTTGTCATTTTTAACTGTCACAAAACAAATAGAACCAAGATTTCTGTTTCATTGCTTTCACAGTTGATTTTGTGTATCCTTCACAGTTTTATGCATTTTCTAATTTTCCTCTTGGATGTTGAAGCAGCATGTACATGTTTCCAAAATACACCATATTGGGACTTCCCTGGTTGTCCAATGGTTAAGACTCTGTGCTCCCAATGCAAGGGGTGTGGGTTGGATCCCTGATTGGTTAAGGAACTAAGATCCTGCATGCCTCGCATTGCAGCCAAGAAAACAAAAATACACCATATGTACCTCAGCTAGAAGCAAGGACCATATCATATATTTTTCTGTTTCTAGCCCCGTGCATAATAAGTAGTACATGTTCAATAAATATTGAATGAATAATGGATGAATAAATGAAAACCATCCTTTCCTGCACCACCCTGAAGCACCTGCTTTAGCAATATTTAAAATCGTGACGCGTGAGATCACCACATTCTCTAAAACAAAAATTAGAACATTCAGCCTAATAAGCCTGTGTAATCTTGGAGGAAATTTGGGACAAAAATTTGACTGTTGTATTTAAAATCTGGACTGTCCCATAGGGTCGCCCTTGTGTTTGATAGAGAAAGTGTTGAGAAATAAGAAAATGAACCCCTTTTGGTTCACAGCAGCCATGTTTTTAATGCTTAAGAAGAAAGAGGTGTAATTTTTTTTATGCTGTTATTTCTTTTAATTTTTACTTTATATTGGACCATAGTTGGTTAACAGTGATGTGTTAGTTACAGGTATAAAGTGATTCAGTTATACCCATAAAGTATCCATTCTTTTTCAAATTCTTTTCCCATTTAGGTTATTACAGAGTACTGAGCAGAGTGTCTTGTGCTATACAGTAGGTCCTTGTTGGTTATCTATTTAAAATATAACAGCGTGTACATGCCAATCCCAAACTCCCAATCTATCCCTCGACACCCCAACACATTGCCCCTGGTAACCATAAGTTCATTCTCTAAGACTGTGTTTCTGTTTTGTAAGTAAGTTCATTTGCATCATTTTTTTTAGATTCCGCATATAAGCGATATCAAATGGCATTTGTCTTTCCGAAAGAGGTGTAATTTTAAAATGTGGAAATCTCCCGCACAGGCAGAGAAGCCAGCTAGAGGTTAATACAAGTGGATTTGATGCATGCATTTTGCTTCACCTCCAGCGAGACAGCCAGCATGAGGCTCTAGTTTCTTGCCCTGGATGAAATCAGGTGGAACATATGCAAGCTCTCACAGGCGGCAGCTGCCCAGTCCTTCCAGAAAATTGCTATGCCAGCAGCGACTTCCCTGTGGCTCTCCTCTTTAATTGAATGAGAACCAGCAGGTGACTGGTGCCATGAGGAGGGGATCAGACACACTCTGAGCTTGTCACTGAGTGATGGAGCTAATATGCAGCCTCTTAAGTGGAATACTGGATTCTTCCCGGCGGCAGGGCACACGGAGATTTTCTTCTTTCTATTATTATTTTTATGTGCTAGAGTCGTGACTTTGAAACCAGTATATTTTACATAATTTGCAATTAAGGTGGAAAGTCAAGATGTTTTATGTGGTTGGTTGGATAACATCGTATCCTACAACCCATCATTATGTATCCTACAACCCATTATAACTAAGAAAATGTTAATACATCTTAAATATATTTTTGTCCTAATGTGAATGATGAGCAGTGATAAGAAAATGGGCTGGGGATCCAGCAACAGCTTTCCTTGCCAACATATCTAATTGTTCTGCGGATAACATGTGTTTGGTTGCCACAGAATGGTTAGAACTATAGAGAATAAAGAAATCTGTATATGCAAAATGGTAAGGAGCATTAATTAAGCAGGAAAAAGGTAAGCATTGCTGTGAATGTTCCATTAAGCCTCAAGCATCAGAAGACCATTAATTTATATGAGACCTTGGATTTTACAGAGAATGTAGACAGATTCTGTTCTGAATGAGGTCAGCTCAGTCCCATTCAAGGGTAATACATATTCAAAGAGACACATCTCAATTTATAACTCAGCGACTCTCTTTATCCCATCTATATACAGTGACTAGCAAAGCAACTCATACGCAGCAGGGAGAGAAATTTAGACACCATCTACACTCAAATACAACGAAGGTACAGAAAGACGAAACCATGTAAAAGCCTGTATCTAGACTGACACATAGATAAAAATTTAAGATTTTTTTAATGCTATTTAATGAGAACACATTTATTTATTTATTTATTCATTCATTATTTTTATTTTTATTGAAGTATAGTTGATTTACAATGTTGTGTTAGTTTCAGGTGTACAGCAAAGTGATTCTGTTATATATATATATATATATATATCTGTGTATATTATATATATCTGTGTATATTATATATATCTGTGTATATTATATATATCTGTGTATATATATATATATATATATATATCTGTGTATATATAATATAAATATATATTCTTTTTCAGATTATTTTCTCTTACAGTTTATTACAAAATATTCAATATAGTTTCCTGTGCTATATAGTCCTCGTTGGTTATCTATTTTATCTAATTTACGTTTATATATAGTACTGTGTATATGTTAATCTCAAACTCCTAATTTATCCCTCTTACCCCCTTTCCCCTTTGGTAACCATAAATTTGTTTTCTATGTCTGAAAATACACTTATTTCGTTCAAAGTCTACACTATATAACAAACCCTTGACAAAAATTAAAAACAAAAGCTTGAGACCGTATCAGAGAAGAAACTATGTTACATGGGCAAAAGAATAAAGGCATTTAACTAAAATAAAAAGACGATAGATTCCAAGACAAATTAATTTTAATACAGTTGAGAATTTCTTTAAAGTTTTAATGATCACAAAGCATTAATATCTGAAGGTGGTGGGTGGTGAGTGCCTAGCAGCTATGACTATTACTCTATAACCCCCCAAACTTACTCTGGTTGTCAAAAAAAGTCATGTGCTTACCTAATGATCTCCACAGCTTTGTTTGTCTGAAACTTTCATCTGCATTGCTGTCTGCTGGCTTAAGGCTTACACCTTTGCTCTTAATAAAAGAAAAGAGAGCTACTTAACTAAATCTCCTAACCATTAAAAACATTTGGTTTTACAATCACTTTCAAGTCCCCCCTCAGAGAAAGCTACTACAAAAAGTATCTACTTTGATGTGCTCTGGGGCTTAATCAGACTTTCTAGAGTCAACAAATGGCAAGGAAAAAACCCAATAAAATGCTTTAAAAAATTGTTAATTGGTTTGATAGAGTCTGAGCTGCATGTTTGTGCATTTGGAGATCTGCCAGTATTAAATAGAATCCAGTTGGTATGGACTGAAGGATTCCTGGCAGCAAATCAGGACAGAAAATCTGACCAAATAATGTCTTTTTGACTCAGTGACAGCTAAAATCTGTTCTCTGGCTGGTACTGCTGTGAGTAAATGGGCAGATATTTTATTGAAACATGGAGGTGTGAAAGAACGTTGTCATTTCCATGTTCTAAAGAATCCAATTGAAAAAAACAGGAATTTTTCAATATCTATCATTTTTTAATGCAGGATGTCATTCTAGAAAAAAAAAAGCATCAAAAAATAATGTAAGGCCTCACCCATATTTTTAAAAATCAAGTTGGAAATTCCAGACGGGTTGAAAAGAAATAACGCTCCTTCTATGCCACTGTTAATTTTCAGGAAAAGCCAAGCGTTTGCGTCAAGCCAAGGAGGAAGCAATGGCAGAAATTGACCAGTACAGAATGCAGAGAGATCAGGAATTTCGACAGAAACACGCTAAGGTAAGTAAGAAAGTCAGCACTGATTTTTTGCAGCATAGACTATAAGGTATGAATATTCATTAATAATGATAAGATATTAATCCTCATAAGGTGTCATGCACACTACCAGGAGAGAAAAATACACTGGATCGAGCGAATATAGTTCAACCAAGGCTGAATAGCAAGCAAAATCTTAAACATTACAGAAGTACTGATTTTACATGTTCACTTCCAAGGCTTTTTGATTTGTCATAGAAAGTGTCTAACACAGTGTAGATTAAAAATCGTATTCTCAAACATACAAGTGGATGGAATTGGTTAAAGTATTATTCTTACAACAGATTATTTTTTTTAATTAATTTATTTATTTATTCATTTATTTTTGGCTGTGTTGGGTCTTTGTTGCTGCACGTGGGCTTTCTCTAGTTGCGGCGAGCGGGGGCTACTCTTCACTGCAGTGCGCAGGCTTCACATTGAGGTGGCGTCTCTTGTTGCGGAGTTTGGGCTCTAGGCTCACAGGCTTCAGTGTGGCCTGCCAATGCAGGGGGCACCGGTTGGAGCCCTGGTCCGGGAAGATCCCACATGCTGCGGAGCAACTAAGCCTGTGTGCCACAACTACTGAGCCTGCGCTCTAGAGCCCGCGAGCCACAACTACAACAGATTATTGACTAACACACTTTAGAAAGAAAGAAACATCAGAGAACATTTTTGTTGCTGTTGTCTGTTAACGTTTACTAATAGAATCAATAAAAAGTGTTGTACAATGTTCTACAATGAACTTGTTAGGCCAAATTTCCTTTGGTGGATTCAAGATTTAGGAATGACCCAAGTAGATGTTGTCATCTATTGCTGAAAAGTCTTCTGGTATTTCCTTATGATTTCCTTTTCAACTGGCTGGCTTCATTCAACAAATCTTTTAGGAAAATATAAAGAAATGCTTTTTCTTACACTAGCACTTAAAAAATATCTGCAGTTTACAGTAAAAAAATATATAAGCGCATGAACTTTTCAGAGCTGATTGCAATATGGCTTAAATTCCATGTGCCATAACTAAAGTTTATATATTTTCTTTTTGCCTCAGCAAAAATACAAATAAAGCTCTGTGCAGAAGCCTGACATTGCAAGATGAACTACAAGCAGTTTGTAAATCTCTCTGTTTACAGCTTTGACTTTAGTGGCAGTAGGTGCAGAGCTCATGTGGGATCAGGTAAATTGGATTACACGGTAGGAAAAACTTTTCCAATGGGATGTTTCTTAAAATAAAAAGCCATTTCTAGGACAAAGTGGACCACTCAGCAAAAATAAATTCTTCTTATCGATATTTGTAAAAAGGAATCATAAAGTCCCAAGTCCACACATGCATATATGCCCTCTATGATTGGCCCTTGGCTATCTCTCTAAACTGTCAGCTCTGAAAATGTCATGCACTTAACCTTTTACTCTGAACTGCAGATATTTTTTAAATATTAGGGTAGGAAACAGCATTGCTTTATATTTTCATGAAAGATTTATGGAATGAAGCCAGCTAATTGAAAAGGAAACCATAAGGAAATACCAGAAGACTTTTCAGCAATAGACAACAATATCTACTTTGGTCATTTGTAACATTTTTTACTACTTTTGTCCCTACTTGTTCTATTCTCGCCATATGTCTCCCTGTTTTTCCCCAGAAGAACTAAACAGGCTGCTGCCACAGGGCCTTTGCATATGCTCTATCCATTCCAAGGATCTTCTTCTTTTACACACATTCATCTCTCCTTGAGCTCTGTTTAGTTGCTAGCTCTTCTTCCTGATCACCTTATCTAAAACTGTGTCTCTCATAAAAAAAGAAAGTAAGTACCCATTGTAGTCATAGCATTTATCACTACTGGATATATTATATATTTACATATTTTGCTTATTGTTTATCTTTCCTTCTGGACTATAAACACCAAAATGCAGGTTCTTTGTTTTGTTCTCTGTTGCTTTCCTTGACATTGGTATGGAGTCTGCTCCACAGTAAGTATCCAATAAGTATCCAGTAAGAATGAATAACTAAACATCTCTTCCATGCCTTTATCTTTCCTATTGAGTTCTGTCATAGCCATGCCATATTAGGACCTGAAAAAATAATCATTCTTCACACCAATCAGCTCTTTTGATCCTGTGTTGGATATTTCTAATATATGCATTTTTAAGTAATTACAAAACTGACTATCATTTTAGAAAGTGGCTGGGTTTAATCTCTTGAAGTATTATTTCTCCAGAAGAATCTCCTAAAATGTAAATCTGGTTCAGGATATTTGTTCTCTGCGTCGGAGAATAATTAAAATTCCTCATTACTCTCATAATTAGAGCTCTAAGCCAATCTTACAGCTAGTTGATCAAAAGCTTACATAAAAAGGTCAGCATGTTTAGACCTCTGCTACCTCAAGCATATTGTCAACCATGAGCATAGATCTTCTTTCCTGGCATGACCTCCATATGTCAGACACAGCGCTATTCCAGTTAAAGCGCATCATCGTTAACCCAGGGCATGTGGGAGGTCTGGGAGGAGACCCAAGAAACCAGTTTTCTGCCTGCTGTGGGTGTTGCTCCTTGATGCTACTTTTTTGGTTGCTTTTTAGCTCTTGTTAATGTCTGGGTTTATCCAACTCCCCTGAGTTGTCAATAGAAGTGAGCATCCCAATATGGGCTGTATATTAACGAATATTTTTATAACAAAGATTTTCTGATCCCTTGCTTATTTACTTATTCCTTGTTTCACTTTATCCTTTGCTAGAATTTCATACCACTCAGCAATGAAAAAGACCAAACTAAAAATATATGCAACAGCTTGGGTGACTCTAAAAAAGGTGCTGTGCTGAGTGAGAGAAGGCCATCATTTATACTGTATGATTCCATTTATATTGGATACGAAGTATATACTGTATGATTCCATTTATATTGGATACGAAGTATATACTGTATGATTCCATTTATATGATAGTCTCAAAAAGACAAAACTATAGTGATGGAGTTACTGCAACCATCCTGTAGAACTTTGGGAAAGTCCTACAAAATAACATCTTCTACCGAAGAAGATAAAAAGAAATCTGGACTACTACAGTGGAAAAATTAAATCTACTGTTAATGCAAGTAAAAGTTAGATGCACCATTCATCTAAACGAAAGACCTGAAAATGGTTGCCCTGGGCATATTGAAGATTTTTGTCTTTAATCTTTCTTCCTAAATTCATATCATGAAAACATTTTTGTTTCCTTGAAGCAACCACAAATTGAGAACGCAAAACTGTGTGTGGGATCTGAACCTCTGATTGCCCTTAAACTGGAACATGTAAACAACTTAAAAAGAAACTTATTGAATGCTGAAAGATTTCACCAACACCATTGGTCATTAAGCTGTAAAGCTATACACATCAGTCTCAACACTGAAGGTTTGAAAATACACATAGAGAAGTCTTTAAATTGTACCCTTTGACCAAATGTACCATTACGTGTCACTTAATTATCAACTTCTAATTTATACAGTGTCCCAAATATTCAAGCAGCAGGCTTTGGCCAAGAAGAGCAGTAGAACAGGTAATAAGTTCTCTGTAACACCTGGTGATCTGGTCATTCTATTCTGTTCAACAAATATGTATTGAGCATCTACTATGTGCCTGGCAATGTTTGAGGCAGTTATAACTCATCAGTGGACGAGATGACACTTATCCCTCCCTTTGTGGAGCTTACATTCATTCATTTAAACTCCTACATGGCTTAAAGCAACACTGTCTTCAGATACAAATGCAATTCTTCCCAAGGAAGACCATTTAAAGTGGTGTATGGTGAGTCATGGTATCGTACCATCTAGGAAACAATGCAGAAACTCAAATTATTGCAGATCAAATAAACTCAGAAATAATGTGATATAATTATGCAGGATGAGACATAGGAGTATGGGTTATTGACAAGGGTATTCCAATGTTTCTGAAAGTTTAAGATGGATTATACAAATTTTAAAGTACAAGCAACACAGTGAGAAATCATAATAATCATTACTAACATTTACTGATTACTTGCTCAGTGCTAAGCTTCTGTGCTAAACACTGTCTTCATAATAAATATCTTCAGAAAATTATCATGTTGCCTTAACAAAGCGCCTTAAGAATATAACTAATACTAGTGGCTGTCATCTGCTGCCCTAGACCTGCACTGTCAAAAATGATGGTAATTCTCATGTAGCTACCAAGCACTTGAAATGTAGCTAGTCCAAATTAAGACATTCTATAAATGTAAAATACATACCAGATTACAAAGACTTAGTATGACAAACAATAAGGCAATAATATTACACTGTATATTAAAATAATAGTATGATTATATTGGGTTAAATAAAAATATTATTCAAGTTAATTTTACCAATTTTTTAAATACAACTCTAGAAAATTTAAAATTACTTACATGGCTCACTTTGGGGCTATTACATTTCTGTTGGACAGCACCACTTTGCACTCATGAATCTGGATGACTTTTTAAAATGATCCCATCAAATGGGTGATGTTATCCCCATTTAAAAAATAAAGAGCTTAAGGTTGAGAGAGTAGCATTGACATATATACACTACCAGGTGTAAAATAAATAGCTAGTGGGAAGCTGCTGCATAGCACAGGGAGCTCAGCCCGGGGCTCTGTGATGACCTAGATGGGTGGGATGGGGGTGGTGGGAGGGAGGTTTAAGAGGGAAGGCATATATGTATACATATAGCTGATTCATTTTGTTGTACAGTGGACACTAACACAACATTGTAAAGCAAATACACTCCAATAAAAAATAAAAATAAAGAGCCTAAGGTTGAGATGAACTTTTCCAAAGTCCTTCAAGACAGTTGCAGTAACTTAGCCTAATAATAACTATTTTTAACACTACTCCAAAGAAAAGTAGATAATAGTTTCATAACTGTGTGTCTTTTAAATTTTTCACCGCTTAAGACATTGAATTTAGAAACATAATTTTTTTTTTTTTTTGAGTTTGGTAGACTCTAACAAACTCAAAAAAAAAAAAAATCCAATATTGGATTTAGAGGAAAAATTTTATTTTGGTAGAACTATTTTGGTAAGTAGTTCTCTTCTATTTTTCATATCTTTGTAGCAAGGGAATTTTCATCCACATGTCTGTGCTTCTTGTATACTCACTCATCAAAATGTTGTTTTATAAAAGTTATTTGATGTCTTAGAAGCTATATCACCTCAAAATGATTTTCTTTGAACTAGGAAGGCCCGATTGCCTGGACTATAAACAGAAAAGAACTTGCATCTGATCACCTCAATTGCATTTGATTTCAAGTTTGGCACCCAGAAAGATCATGTGGATTCTAGAATTTAGAATAGCCTTCTTTACCTTGAAGTAAAAAATCAATCATTAGTGAGGTCTCTTGGACTAAATTAAATGCATACTTTCCATAAACACTCATGGAAGAGAAAAACAAACAAACAAAAACCAGCTGTGTTGCCTCCGCCATGTCCTGTTCAAGAAAGGCTGAGTTTACAACAGAGATAAAATTAAGAGTTGTCTGTTTGCTTTAGCAAAGGATAACCTTACAAAGGGTTTCTCTGAAGAATCCCTTTAAATTGGTAACTCCCCTGGTAAAATTATATTTCAGTCATATCATTACTTGACAGAGAGGCTAAGAGATAGAGGAGGTACTGGGAAATACTGGGAATCACTGCCCATGAAAGACCAATCAGAAAGATAAGTTAAACAGAGTCTAAAATTACAATGGAACTAAATGGACAAGTACAGATCTTCCTCAGCTTATGGTGGGGTTACCTCCTGATAAACCCATGGTAGGTTGAAACTATCAAAGTCGAAAATGCATTGAATACACCTAATCCACCCATATCATAGCTTAGCCCAGCCTGCCTTAAATGTGATTGGAACACTGTCATTAACGTACAGTTAGGCAAAGTCATCTAACACAGCTGACCTTGTAATAAAGTGAATATCTCATGTAATTGATTGAATAGTGTACCGAAAGTGAAAAACCAAGTGGTTGTTCGGGTACAGAATGGCTGTGAGTATAAGGGTTGTTGACCCTTGAGATCGCTGGGCTCACTGGGAGCTGTGGTCGCCACTGCTCAGCAACACAAGAGAGTATCGTATAGAATATCACTAGCCCAGGAAAAGATCAAAATTCAAAGTACAGTTTCTACTGAATTTGTATCACTTTCACACCATCAAAAAATTGTAACTCTAGCCATAAAAATTAGGGAGCAAATGTCTGTATATCCCAATTTATACCAAAATTTTCAAGATTATATCTAATACCTAAAAAAAGATACACCTGTGCATGTGAAAGTATCTTATTGAGCATACTGTGGCTGTATCTTTCTTAAAAAAATAAACAGATTTAATGAGTTCAGATAATGTATTTTAAAAATTGACAAACCAGGTATTTGCTCTTTAAAGACCAGCAAAATGGGTTTAATGATGTCTTTCAACTTTATTTTCCAGACTTTTAATACAGAAAGTAAGCAATAGGTAAGATACAGGAACTCAATGGAAACTATTATAAATATCAATACATGAAAAAATTTCTGAGCATGGTATAATGATTGTGAACTTGCATTCAATTTGCATTGTGCGAAGGTCAATTTAGAAGTAGAAGTCACCTGTTGTGGTCAGCTTCCTTTTTTTTTTAGTAGTTTGTTTACAATATAGTTTCAGGTGTACAGCATAGTGATTCAGGTTTGAATTTTTTTTGCAGATAATATTCTTTTAGAAAAGTGTATCCATCCCACTCATAGCACTGGTGATCTTACCCATTCTCTGAAAAAATTCTGGAAAAATAATGCATGATGTAAATGACAAACAAGCCAAAATGAATTTAACTTACAAAACAATTAAATTTTTTAATAGACCTTTATTGGAGTATAATTGCTTCACAACACTGTGTTAGTTTCTATTGTACAACAAAGTGAATCAGCCATATGCATACATATGTCCCCATATCCCCTCCCTCTTGCGCCTCCCTCCCACCCTCCCTACCCCACCCCTCTAGGTGGTCACAAGGCACCGAGCTGATCTCCCTGTGCTATGCGGCTGCTTCCCACTAGCTAGCTATTTTACATTCAGTAGTGTAAATATGTCGATGCTACTCTTACAAAACAACTGAATTTTAATATGATGTATAGTGTAGCAAATTGTCTGTTTTATTTTGGCAGATAATGGGCTCTCAGAGTAATATCTTGGAAGAAATAGAAGCACAAACGCTAGAGAAGATAAAAGAACTGAATGGAAGCTACAACAAGTCCATGGAAAGTGTGATCAACCAGCTTTTGAGCATCGTCTGTGACGTGAAACCAGAAATCCATGCAAACTACAGGATCGCCAACTAAATGTGCACCCCATTGTTCAATAAACGGCGTCTGCATGCCCCCTGGTTGCTTATGGTTTCATGTTTATATTAAGAGATTTGAACTGTACATCTTAAATTTACTAGACATCTACAGATTATAATGTGACATAATTCATACATGAATACTGAATTTAAAAGCAAACCAACAAAAAAGTTGTTACAGCTTTCCTGGTAATAGCTATGACCTTGTCTTTTAACTCGGAGTAAGTCAGGAATGCAGGGCAACATATTTTTTGACACTTGAAGAAAAAACATGGACTTGACCATTTTTTAGTGGGTGTAGGTTTTTTTTTTTAATTTCCTCTCCTTTTTATCAGTATAGAAAATGTGTTCTTGGGGCTTCCCTGGTGGCGCAGTGGTTGAGAATCTGCCTGCTGATGCAGGGGACACGGGTTCGAGCCCTGGTCTGGGAAGATCCCACATGCCGCGGAGCAACTGGGCCCGTGAGCCACAATTACTGAGCCTGCGCGTCTGGAGCCTGTGCCCCGCAACAAGAGAGGCCGCGATAGTGAGCGGCCCGTGCACCGCGATGAAGAGTGGCCCCCGCTTGCCACAACTAGAGAGAGCCCTCGCACAGAAACGAAGACCCAACACAGCCATAAATTAAATAAATAAATAAATAAATAAATAAATAAATAAATAAAATTTAAAAAAAGAAAAGAAAAGAAAATGTGTTCTTAGTTGCAGTTGTTAAAAGATCATTGTTAAGGGAGATATAATCATGACTCTGATACAGATATAAAATGAATATATGTTAAGGATTTTATTTAATTCAATAATCAATGAGGAAACCAGTAAGATGTTATCACTAGTTCAAAGAAGAATAGGAACTTCATAGATAGAAAGAGAGATGATAGATAGATAGATAGATACATAGATACTTAGATACTTAAAGAGTAATGGGTTATATAACCATCCTCTCTGCCTAACCTCAACAAACCAAATATTCTCTTTCTAGCAGAAATGTTAAAAAAAATTAAATGACAGTTAAATAAGTTGCTAGCATACATGTTTAGGCTAAAAAAACCAAAAACAAACAAACAAAAAAAACAAAATAACACAACAAAACCTCCCAGGAGAAATAGTAGGTTAGTATGTATTATGAACTGAATGTTTGTATTGCCCCAAAATCCATAGGCTGAAATCTAACCCCCAATGTCATGGCATTTGGAGGTAGGGCCTTTGGGAGATAATTAAGTCATGAGGGTGGCACCCTTGTGAATGGGACTCATTAGTGCCCTATTGAAGGAGGCCAGAGGGCGCTCACCATCTTTCTGCCATGTTAGGATCCAATAAGCCCTCTGCCCGTGGCCTGGAAGAGGGCCCGCATCAGAACCTGACCACGTTGGCACCTTCATCTCAGACTTCCAGCCTCTAGGACTATGAAAAATAAATTCCTGTTATTTATAAGCCACGCAGTGTGTGGTACTTTGTTACAGGAGCCTCCCTACCAACTCCAATGGGCTAAGACAGTGTGCCATTAGCCCAGTTGCCTAGAGAGTCACAGCTAATTTCTTGTTACGTACCAGGTACTTTAAGTGCAATGTATAAATTATCTTGATCCCATTGTGGTGGGTAGTATTAGCATCCCCATTTTACAAAATGGGAAACAGAGATTAGGAAACTTGCCTAGAGTTGCTTGAGAAACACTGACAATTTGGGACTTCAATATGTAAATATGACTCCAGTGTCCCCATGCTTCAGTACTGACCCTGCTGCCTCTCTGAAAAGTTTCTACATTTATATCATTAAGAATCCTAGGTACTTTGATTTTCCAATAATATATGCACACCAATTTTAATTCCACTGCAAACAAAATTTAATTAGGAAATTTTCATTGTTACCAAATTATTTGTATAATCAATTCCAAATACAAACTGTAATGATTCTAACTGATCATTGTTTTAGATTACTAGCATCACTGTTTCCTTTTAACAGACAAAGTTAAAATTTTACCATAGTTTTAGATCTCAGAAATATTCAACCGTACATTCACATTAGGTTAATAGAAGAAAATTTGAATTCCATTTGTATTCCCAACTTTGGGGGCCATGAAAACCAAACAGGTTAGCTTACTGGTTTTATGTGGAAGATTTCTCCATTTACCAGAAAGACAATTGATTCCCCAATTAATGACCAGAAAGGTATCAACCTTTCCTAGGACACTGCCCCTCATTTTTTCAGGGGGAGGAGAAGATTGGAGAAGGAGGTGAAGGCATCAAGTAAAGTTACCTCCATAAAATGAGGGTAGCCATGGAGGATTTCCAGCTCAACACAGATTTGGAGAATTCAATTACTCTATCCTACAGATCAAGACATGTAAACCAATGAGTAAAACAGCACGTTTGAAAAGTTATCATGTGAAAAGATCATTTTGAAAACCACAGCCTTGTGATTTGCCTTGAATATCTAATCTCATGAAAAATATCTTAAATACCCTGCCGCATGAAAACCATCAAGATGTCAATTTTCTGCATGTAAAAAGCTCATATAGTGTCCAGAACACCCAAGTTAATAAATTCCTGCAGAGGAGATAGGATAATTTTTTAAGCCTTAAGCACGACGGAAACACACTAAAATCAGTACAAGAGTTTTCTCAGCAGTAAAGTAGCGCCCAAAGCCAGAAGACAAGGATGAAGATTGGGTGAGTCTGGTCCTGGCTGTGCCCCAAGCTTTCTATGTCCTGTCTATGTCTATGTCCTGTCTATGTCCTCTCTATGTCCTGTTGGACTTCAGATTCTTTTTTAATGGCTTAATAGACAAAAGGGTGTTGAACTAAACGATCCCTATAGGCCTTCAACATTTAATTCCACCAATCAAATCAAACCAATTTCAAAGACCAGTACCCACTACATGGCATTTTCTCATCTACCTCTGTAGTATTTGCTAATTTTTCCTTGACCCCATATCTACCCTACATGCTATATTGGCAGTAGTATGTGCTGATACCCAGCTTCCTAGATTCTCTGTAACTCACATAGTTATACATTCAAATATGGTTTCATGTCTTTGCCTAACTGAATGAGTCATTGTCAAAGAACTCTTACACTCTCACAGAAGGTAGAGCCACCAGGGTTTATTTTATTTACATATGAAGAAGGTTTTACATATTTCAGAGGTAACTCACCTATCTCTGATAGCTTTCTCAGTCACAAAAAAGTTGACCTTTTTGCACATGTCCTTATCCTAAAATGCTTTTTCTGTTCCCACAGGTCTTCACACAGAAATGGAATAACCTAAGGATGCTTTGAATCCTCCTTTATTTTTGTTTTGCTCCTTTGCAACCTGAAAAATGACTCCATTAAGTTCTTACTCATTTCCATTGTATCTGAAAACAAAACCATGCCATTTACAGCAACGTAGAGGGATGAAAATATTTCAGATTCTTTTCCTCTATATTAGCACACAGACACACACAAAATCACAAATTGCCACCAGTAAATCAGCCTTATTACCTTACAGAGGGACTGAGCTAGAATAGAGCTGGCCAGAGTATGCAAAGCTGCCAATGTTGAAATTTGCAGCTGAGGCCATCCTAGAATCAGCCAACCCACAGCATGTAAGAACCTAGCCTAGATCAGCAGAACCACATTACCTGCACTTGACCATCACACTTGAGTGAGAAAAGAAGAGACCACATAAACTGCCCAGAAGACCCATAGACTCACGAGCAACAGTAAATTGTTATTTTAAGCCACTGAGTTTTGGTGTGATGCTTTGGGAAGCGATAGCTAACGGATAGACCCATTTGGTATTGCTTTTAAAAAGGAGAGGGTAATCATCTGTCTTGAATGCTGCTGGGAGCTCCAGTGAAATAATACAGAGGTGAGACTGTTAGATTCAGGCAAGAGGAGGAGGAGTTTAAGGGGAGAATGTGTGGTGAGCAAGGGAGAGATACCAGCTACAGATAACCCTAAAACTGCAAACACCACCAGAGACATGGAAATGCAGCTTGAGGGAGATGTTGATGCAGAAAAATCACATCTATGCACTGGTGCCTAATCAAATCTTGGAGACAGAGTTTTGGGTAAAGCAGGAAAGAATAGCTTTATTGCTTTGCCAGGAAAAGGGGCACATAGAAGGCTTGTGCCCTCAAAAACTGTGTGTCGCAACCTGGGGTGATTTGGTGAAGGGTTTTATAACAATGGTTCAAGGTTGGAGTTGCTGATAAGGATCAGGGTGTGTGCAGGGCCTGCATTCCTTTAATCTGGCCTCAGGCGGTCTCTTGATGAGCTTCCATGGTTCTCGAAGTTATCAAACTGTGATCTTCTCTCTGGAATGAAGAATGCTTCATCAAGTAGTTAATATCTCTCATTTGTTGGGGGTTTTAGTTCTGCAGAAGAGCTCAAAGATATTGTTATGTGTATCCCTTGAGGCGGAACCAGGACCCTGCCCCAAGGCTGCACTATTGTTTTTTGGCTGCTACACCTGTTGTCTCTGCATCCCCTCCCTTCCCTGATTAGCAACTGTTTGAACCTGCCCTTTGGAATGCGGGGCAGGTCTTGGAGGCTGAAGCCTATTTCCTACAAACAAGAAACAGGGGACACAGAAAGGCTTCCATGCCCAGGAGCCCCACGGGGTCCTGCTTGGTTTCAGTGTGTATCAAACATGTGTTCTTTTTTTGGGACAGGACACATTAGAGCACATTCATACATTGACTGAAATTCCACTAAAGAGGAAAAGATGGTGATGCAGAATAGAAGAAAACTACTGCAGAAGCCACGTCCCTGAGAGGGCAAGAAGCATAGGATTCTGATTAAAGCAGAAGAGTTGGCCTTAGATAAAAGTAGGGACTCTTGTATGAACAGGAAGATGGCAGTGGGATTGCCATACAAATGGGTAGGTAGATTTAATGCTAGGAAGATGAGAAAGTTCCTGTCTGATCTACTGCTGCTGCTGCTGTTTGTTTTAATAAATAGGAGGAAAATGATTAGCTGAATGAGAAATTTTAGGAGACTTAGCAAGACAAAACAAGGGGGGAAATGATCATTTTGGAAAGTATGAAGATGGCTATGCTAGGGAAGTGTAATAGGATTGCCAACAGTGTTGAGTGTCAAAATGAGATATAGTACATTGCCATCCTTTTAGAATGAGATGACATCAGTCATGTGCTTTTCTCTGGTGATAGCGGGATTCAGGAGTGGGCAGAGGGTGGGCAGATGGTCTCGTTCCACCTCTAGGTTCATCAACAAAGACCTGAGATCAGCTCTCTTGTCCTGCTTCCTTCAGCTCAAAAGTTGCACTGGGAAAATTCTCCTCAAAATGGTTATTGTAGCCCTAGACTTAAAGAAAACAAGATCACTGAAAGAAAAGCACTAAAAATAAACATAGGAATATATTCTTTTTTATTTTGCCATGCCACGTGGCTTGTAGGATCTTAGCTCCCCCACCAGGGATTGAACCCGAGCCATGGCAGTGAAAGTGCCAAGTCCTAACCACTGGATGGCCTGGGAATTCCCTAAAGGCAGGAATCTAGAGGTCATGGAAAATGTTATGGCTCTATTTTATCAGCGAGAGGGAACGCAATTGCTGCTGTTTCTAGCTGGTTGTCCTGTTTCCCATTCTCCCATCTCCATCCTCCCGGGAGGGTGGGATCCTGGCATTGCAGGGAGTTACTGGTGTAGGGAATTTCTTCACTCACTTCACAGAGTGCCTGAAGGAGCTTCTTGCCAATGACATAATGGAGATCTTACATCCTGTGCAATAGTAATCATTCATCCTCTCATTCATTTATTCAACCACGATTGCTGAATTCCATTAAATCACACATTGGAGACGGGAAATATATCCAGGGCCATTACGGTAATTGACAAGTCCATGTTCTTACTTCTCCCACCTCCAGTGACCCAAGTGCTCACTTCCAGTGTAAGAGGGGGTACTTGGAGGGCATGGGGTTCCTATGTCCTCAAGTCAATTAAACTCCTGCTATGACACTGTGAAGAGAAGCATATTGACTATGACCGTGGCTAGAGAAATCGTGTAGCACAGTATTAAAGGGCACCATCCCTGCAACTAGACTGTGTGGACTCATATCCCAACACCAGCCGTTACTGACTCTGTGACCTTGAGCATGTTACTAACCTCTCTGTGTTTTAGCTCCCTCATTCCTCGAACAAAATAGTAATGGTGTTACCACAGAGAGTTCTTGTAAATATTAAATAACTAGATACCCATAAAATGCTCAGAATGTTACCTGGCACATGATGTGAGATATATAAGAGTTTATAATAATAATTATCATTATTATTATTATTATAGTAGAAAAAGAACTAAGCCACATCAACTGATTTAAGGACAGAACGATTGTGGTATGGGGTGGTGAGGTGGGGAATGGCAGAAAACCCTTGTAATTTACTTCTGCAGCCAGTTTAAATAGACTATTATGAAATTATCTCATTTTTAGAGTAAGCTGTTTATCTTCGGTGAAGTAGAATCCAGTAGCACAGAAGTTTAATGGAGCCTGTTTTATCATGCTAGCACTTCCACTGAAAAAGCATCTACAAGTGTTAACTTGTTATCATTTTTATTAATGTGTAATCAATTAATAAGAACATATGTGTTCCACAGACCAACCCCAGAGGTATTTCAATAGAGCTTACAGTGAATATGAGAACCTTGCCAATATTCTAAAGACCTGTTTCCTAGTGAATTCACAGTTTGTAGTCACAGTTTAGAAAGATGCTTTCCTAAGCAAAAGTGTAAATATGCCCAAACACCCCAAATAAAACCACCAGCACCGAATGTGATGTACATATCAGTCTACACAAGAGGCAAGAAGTTTCCCACAGTGATCCTATCAGAATCAGCAAAGTTTGAAAGAGCTGTGATTTTGCTGATTGAACATTGGATAGCCCACCATTTGTGAAGTTTCCAAATCATCTGTGATCACACAGAAGGGAAAGAGAAACCCTCAGGCAATATATATACACCAACACAATACCACTCCCCACCCCAGCTGTGAAATGAGTAATCGCATCGATAGTCTATAGTAACCTATACCTCTCTCTTTCATTCAAGTTAAGGCCTTGCTAATGGTGAGAAAGTCAAAACAACAGTCTTAGCAGCAATACTAACAAATGAAAAATATTAAGGCCAGTTATTATAATAACTTGCCATTCTCTTTGTCTAGAGTTTCTTTTCTTTCTTTCTCTATCTGGCAAATTCTACTGGTTTTTCAAGTCAGTGATGCCGAAAGCTTGGCCTCTGTGCACCCGTGCCGAATAGAATCTCAGAGACCGAGCTTTGGGTGAAGTAGGAAAGAATAGCTTTATTGCTTTGCCAGGTGAAGGGGGACACAGTGGGCTCCTGCCCTGAAAAACTATGTGTCCCAACTGGGGGGACTTGATGAGGAGTTTTATAGCAATAATTCAAGGGTGGGGTTGCTGATAAGATTAGGGTGTATGCGTGGCCTGCATTCCTTTAATCTGGTCTAAGGTAATCTTCTTGAATGGTCTTCTCTGGTTCCTTTAATGTAGCCTCAGGTGGTTTCTTGGCTGCTACTCCCTTGTCTTTGTATCCCCTCCCTTCCCTGATTAGCAACTATTCGAATATGCCCTTTGCAACTCAGGGAAGGTCATGGAATCTGAGGTCCATTCCCTACAAACAAGAAAATGGGGTACAGAAAGGCTTCCATGCCCAGGAGCCCCACAGGGTCCAGCTTGGTTTCACTAGGGTTAAAGGTTTGTTTCATTTGTGAAGTCTTACTCAACTCCCCTAGGAAAGGTGGCCATTACCACTTTGGTGATTTTATAGCTCTATTATAACACTTCCCATGTTGTAGGACATAGTCTATTGGTCTCTCCCCATCCCCTAACTGTGATTCCTGCAGGTCAAAAGCTATGTCTTACTAATCTTCATCTCCTAAGGCCTAACTCAGTGTTTGGCCCTGGATTGGTTAGTGATTAATTAATAAATTTAAAGTTCATAGTAATCAATAGTTCTTATTATGATATGAGAATAGATCCTTATGAACACTGCAACAGGAATTTCACAGAATTAGAACTTAGAACATTTCTTAGAATCTATTTTTCTGCTAGGAAAAGAAAAAAAAAAAAAAACCAAACACAAAGTTGATTAAGAGGTAGCCTGGTAAATGTGGGAGGGAGGGAGAATGGTACAGCTAGAGACAAGAGCACCCGCAAAGGCAAGGAGAGGTAGAAAGCTAGAGAACTGCATTTGGGAGAAGGCTTAAATGGCTGTTGGAGAGGCTAGAAGGGTGGCTTATGAAGGGCCTTCGAGGCCATGCTAAGAAGTTTGTTCTTTACCTGAAATGATCAGGAGCCACTGAGCAGCTGTAAGCAGTAAAGTAAAATAATGAGAACTGCACATGTATTGATCAGAGTACCTCCAGCATATTAGAAAGGGGGACCGGACTGGACACCAAGGCATCTGTTAGGAGGCTATTGTTGGAATCCAAGTGGGTGATAAGTAGGTCCTTATCCATAGCAAGAAAAGAGACAAGAGGATAGAAAGAGAGACAATAAAGAGGTAGAAATGACCTGAGAACTCAATGGATATGAAAAGAAAACATGATAGAGTTCTAAAAAAAAAAAAAAGAAATTTAAGGAGAATTCAAGGGAAAAAAAGACTGCGGACACTGAGAAGAACAGTCCTGAGGACAAAGGGGAGACCCAGATGTTAACAGTCCTGCAGAAGGAGACTGAGCACATATTCTGGCTAGTTCCTGCCAGACAGACAGACTCAGTTTATACCTGTTTTCCTGGTAGACTACAGAGAGCTCCGTCTTTCATTCTCCCAGTTGTCATCCTATGCAGAAATCAAGGTTAAATCAAAATAATATACCTGAAATCCTGTGGAGTTCTACATTATCTTTACATCTACTTGCCACTACTGACACCCTTTCACCCCACCAGAATCTTGACTCTCAGATTTTGTCCAGCTCTCTCCATCTCAATCCCCTTATATCATCCAGCCCCTGCCATTGTCTCCTTCTCCTCCCTCCCAATAACAACACAAAACAATATAGAGAGCCTGGAGATCTGGGAGGATTGGTGGGTGTGTGAAATATCCTAGTACCTACTATACACTCATCATTGTGCAGGATGTACAGCTGTTCATGCAGGCAAGTGCACTCTATTCTGAGTCATGATGACCTGGAGTCAATCTCATGCCATCATAGGCTTTCTCAAGAGAGCTCATCTCTCCAAGCTCATCTCTCCAAGCATATTATGGGTTTTATACTTTTCCTGAACATTGATGGGGTCAAAGGGATTGTTCATGCCCTAGCATGCAGCATTTCACTTGAAAATTCTCTTTTGCTCCTGCCTTTCCCCCAAGGTCTCTCCAGCCATTCTTTCAAGCAGTCATGCTTCGCCAACCTCAAAAACATGGAAACCAGCCACCTAGTCTCTTTCCTCCTGAAGTTTTCCTTCTTACATTGTCTTCCTTTCTCTCTTTCCCTGCACACTTCCTTATATAATTCCTGGGGGGAAATAAAGAATAACTAAATCCAGCATCAGCTTCTATCTCCAAAATGGATATTCCCACATCCGTCACTTTGCTTGGCAAACAAAGAATCATCCAGCTACCAGGATCCAACCTCTAATAAGGCAATGGGGAAGTTTAAATAACAAACTCCAATCTTAAGGTAGTTACAGTACACAATTTCCCAGATAATCCACAAAACTCTTTCTGGTAGACACAGCTAATCTTAAATTCCAGGAAGAAATGGGAATACTGGGTTTTAAATTTATCTTCTTAAAAATGTGAATATGGCAATACCATCATAGAGAGTTTAATTCAGTAGGTCTGGGATGAAATCCAAGAATCTGCTTGTTTAACAGGCACACTTGGTGATTCTGATGCTGCACTGTCTGCAAGAGATTCACTTTAGACAAAAGGACACACACAGGCTGAAAATAAAAGTATGGAAAAAAGATATTCCATGCAAATAGTAACCAAAAGAGAGCAGAGGTGGCCATACTTATATCAGACAAAATAGACTTTAGGTCAAAAGTGATCACAAGAAACAAAGAAAAACATTATATAATGATAAATGAGTAAATTCATCAGGAGGATGTAACAAATATAAATACATATGCACCCATGATCAAAGCACCCAAATATATGAAGCAAACATTAACAGAATTGAAGGGAGAAATGGACAGCAACAAAAATTAACAGGAAATCTCAATACCCCATTTTAAATAATGCATAGAACATCCAAAAAGAATATCAGTAAGGAAACAGAGAACTTGAGCAATGCTATAGATCAAATGGACCTAACATATACAAAACATTCCACCCAATAGCAGTAGAATGCACGTTCTTCTCAAGTGCACATAAAACATTCTCTAGGATAGATCACATGTTAGGTCACAAAACAAGCCCTAAAATATGTAAGACTGAAATCACACCAAGTATCTTTTCTGACCATGACAGAATGAAACTAGAAATCAAGAGCAGAAGAAAATCTGGAAAATTCACAAATATGTGGAAATTAAACAACACACTCCTGAACATCCAATGGTTCAAAGAAGAAATCAAAAGGGAAATTTAAAAATACCTTGAAATAAGTGAAAATAGAAACACAACATACCAAAACTTATAAGATGTAGCAAAAGAAGTCCTAAGAGGGAAGTTTACAGACTTAAAATAGATATATTTTACAGAATTGTAAGCTGGGATGAAGTGAGAGAGTGGCATGGACATATATACACTACCAAATATCTATTTTATATAATAGATAATAAATGCTCACTTCATCCCAGCTTACACTTCCCCTTCCCCATGTCCTCAAGTCCATTCTCTACATCTGCATCTTTATTCCTGTCCTGACCCTAGGTTCTGCAGAACCTTTTTTTTTTTTTTTTTTAGATTCCATATATTTGTGTTAGCATACTGTATTTGTTTTTCTCTTTCTGACTTACTTCACTCTGTATGACAGACTCTAGGTCCATCCACCTCACTACAAATAACTCAATTTCGTTTCTTTTTATGACTGAGTAATATTCCATTGTATATATGTGCCACATCTTCTTTATCCATTCATCTGTCAATGGACACTTAGGTTGCTTCCATGTCCTGGCTATTGTAAATAGAGCTGCAATGAACATTGTGGTACATGACTCTTTTTGAATTATGGTTTTCTCTGGCTATATGCCCAGTAGTGGGATTGCTGGGTCGTATAGTAGTTCTATTTTTGGTTTTTTAAGGAACCTCCTTACTGTTCTCCATGGTAGCTGTATCAATTTACATTCCCACCAACAGTGCAAGAGGGTTCCCTTTTCTCCACACCCTCTCCAGCATTTATTGTTTGTAGATTTTTTGATGATGGCCATTCTGACTGGTGTGAGGTGATACCTCATTGTAGTTTTGATTTGCATTTCTCTAATGATTAGTGATGTTGAGCATCCTTTCATGTGTTTGTTGGCAATCTGTATATCTTCTTTGGAGAAATGTCTATTTAGGTCTTCTGCCCATATTTGGATTGGGTTGTTTGTTTTTTTGATATTGAACTAAAAGCTGGTTTTTTGAAAAGACAAATAAATTGACAAATCTTTAGCTAGACTTACCAAGACAAAAAGAGAAAGGACTCAAATACATAAAATTATAAATGAAAGAAGAATCACTACAACTGATACCACAGAAATACAAAGGATCATAAGAGACTACTATAAACAATTATATACCAACAAATTGGACAACATAGAAGAAATGGATAAATTCCTAGAAACATACAACCTACTACAACTGAATCATGAAGAAACAGAAAATCTGAATTAGCCTATAGCTAATAAGGAGATTGAATCAGTAATCAAAATCCTGCCAACAACAGCAAAAAGCCCAGGACCAGATGGCTTCACACATGAATTCCACCAAATATTTAAAGAAGAATTAATGCCAATCCTTCTCAAACTCTTCCAAAAAATTAAAGAGGAAGGGAACATTCCCAAACTCATTTTATGAAGCCAGCATCACCCTGATATCAAAGTCAGACAAGGATACTGCAAGAAAAATATAGGCTAATATCCTTGATGAATATAGATGCAAAAATTCTCAACAAAAGTTTCAAACTGAATTCAGTAGCACACGAAAAAGGATAATACAACATGATCAAGTGGGATTTATCTCTGGAATGCAAGAATTGTTCAACATATGCAAATCAATAAATGTGACACACCACATTAACAAAATGAAGAACAGAAATCATATAATCATCTCAACAGATACTGTACAGAAAAATCATTTGACCAAATTCAGTTTCCTTTTATGATAAAAACACTCAATAAACTAGGAATAGAAGGAAATTACCTCAGTTTAATAAAGGCCATATGTAACAAGCCCACAGCTAAATCATACTTAATGTTGAAAAACTGAAAGTCTTTTCTCTATGATCAGGAACAAGGCAAAGATTTCCACCCTTACCACTTCTATTCAACATAGTACTGGAAGTCCTAGATAGAGAAATTAGGCAAGAAAAATGAATATAAGTCATCCAAATCTGAAAGAAAGAAGTAAAATTATCTCTGTTTGTAGATGATCTCATATGTAAGCAAACCCTAAAGACCCCACAGAAAAAAAACTTGGAACTAATAAGCAAATTCAGTAAAGATGCAAGACATGAAATCAACATACAAAAATAAATTGTCTTTCTATACACTAAAAATGAACAGCCCAAAAAGGAAGTTAAGGAAACAGTCTCATTTACAATAGCATCAAAAAGAATAAAATACTTAGGAATTGCCTTAACCAATGAGGTGAAAGAGGCTTGTGCAATGGAAACAAACATTTATGAAAAAAATTTAAGATATAAATAAGTGGAAAGACATCTCATGTGCATGAATTGGAAGACTTAATATTGTTAAGATGTCAATTCTACCCAAAGATCTACAAATTTAATTCAATTCTTATCAAAATCCCAATGATGTTTTTTGCAGAAATAGAAAAACCCATATTAAAATGTATATGAGATCTCAAGGGACCTCAAATAGCCAAAACAATGCTGAAAAAGAATAAAATTGGAGGACTCCCAATTTCTGCTCTCAAAACTAACTACCAAATTACAGTTATCAAAACAGTGTGGTACTGGCATAAAGACAGACATATAGACCAATGGAATATTTGGATTCTGTATCATTTTAGATCAATAGAATATACGGACTCCGTAATACATGGGCTTCCTCTATTAAAAAAGGAAAAATTAGACTAATTGGTCTTCATGAAAATTAGAAAAATTAGTGCATCAAAAGACACTATCAAAGAAGTAAAAAGTCAATCCACAGAATGGGAGAAAATATTTGTAAATTATATGTGATAAGGATTAATATCCAAAATATATAGAAAATTTCTAAAACTCAACAACAGAAACACAAACAACCCAATTCAAAAATGGGCAAAAAACTTGAATAGATATTTCTCCCAAGAAGATATACAAATGGTCAACAAATATATGAAAAAGATGTTCAACATCACCAATCATTAGGAAAATAAAAATCAAATCCACAATGAGTTTTTATCTCACACTTACTAGGATGGCCATTAATAAAACAAAACAAAAAAAAAACGTTGTCGGCAAGGATGTGGAGAAATTGGAAGCTTTATACATTGTTAGTAGGAATGTAAAATGGTGCAGTTGATATGAAAAACAGTATAGAGGTTCCTCAAAAAAATAAAATATGAACTACCACATGATGCCACAACACCACTTCTGGGTATTTATCATAAGGTATTCAACGGTATCTCAAAGAGATATCTGCACTCCCATGTTCATTGCAGGATTATTCACAATATCCAAGACATAGAAACAACCAAATGTCCAAAGATAGATAAATGGATAAAGAAAGTGTGATATATACATACAATGAAATATTATTCAGTCTTAAAAAAGAAGAAAATCCTGTCATATGCTGCAACATGGATGAACCTTGAGAAAACTATGCTAAATGAAATAAGCCAGTCACAGAAGGACAGACACGGTGTGATTTTGCTTACATGAGGCATCTGAAGTAGTCAAACTCAAAAGCAGAAAGTAGAATCATGGCTGCCAGCAGCTGGGGTGGAGGTAAATGGGTGTTATTGTTTAATGGGTAGAGTGTCAGTCATTAAGCTGAAAATGTTCTAGAGCTCTGCTGTACACCAATGTGCATGTAGGTAACCAAACTATACACTTAAATTTTTGCTGAGGATAGATTTCATGTTATGTGTATTTTTACCACAATAAAAAAAAAACAACAACAAAGACACTTCTGTGAAGGATGATACTTTTGGTAGATTCAGAGAGAGAAAAAAAGTACATGTGATTCAATCCACGTATGAGTGTGTTAAATGTGGGACACTGAGAAGGGAAAATTGAATAAGGAAGAAATTGAGATGATGCTTGGTGGTATATTCTTTATTAATAATGTACTGAATTATTAATTATAAAATACCTAGCACATGTTGATTTTTTAGGGCTTGAACTCTTTCTATTATTAAAAAAATGTCCTGCCAAGATTTATTATAAAATATATTAATATGTGTTTCTTTCCTCACCAAACAAAACCAATAAAATTTTCACAGGACTTGCCTACTTTTTGATTTCTCTTCTTCTTCCACAGTAAGTTTTTATTCTTTGGTCTGTTATTCATTTATATGTGAGGATGTATGGGGTTTTTTTTTTTTTTGCCATTTCTTTATTGTTAATATTCTCAGTCTTTCTCATTTTCTCCCCCTTCACAGATCCTTTACATCTTTCCTTGTGATATATTTGCCAATAGTTTTTCTTTCCGTTCCCAGTGGCTCCAGCCGCCTTTGCTGTGGTCTCTGACAGGGCATGGCCGAGGACCAGGCAGCAAAGTAGACACTAAGTTGGACACTTCTTAGTTGAAACCCAGCTCTGTCCCACCAGATTAGCCCTCTGCAAGTTCTCCAAGACTCAGCGTGCTCATCTTAAGAACGCATGATGCCCAACTCACAAATTTGCTGTAAACATTAAAGTGAAAAGGGAATAAAGATCCTCTTCCAGAACCTGGTTCACAGTAGAAGCTCCAAGGAGAGATGACTTCCCTGGATCTCACCTTCTGTTGGGGGAGAAGGGGGGCAGCCCCTCTCCTACCTCAGGGCTCTGCTGGTTTTAACCAGCAGTTTATGTAGGACATCCCACATGACATCTCTGCTTTCTCTGAGTTCTATTTCTGCAAACCTTTCAAATCTCTTCTAAATGTCCTTATCCTCAAGTCTTACATACATTTTGTTTTTACAGTATCAAGTTCCTTGATCATCCTCTGTAGCGATCCAGGTCTTGTTTTTCAAGTTGTTGACTTTTATCCTCCACTCTGCCATCTTCTTTGCCATGTCCTTTTCTTGGGTCGCCAAGTGCCCTTTTCTTTTCAAAACATTCTTTTCTTCTGAGCAGAGTATTCTATTTCCAACGTCTGATTACGTAGGAAATGGAATGCAAAACTTGACCTTGGATTGTTGGGATTCTGTCTTTTCTTAGAGATGAATCCCATTATACTATAAAGCAGTTGTATATTAGTCACTCTCAGCATCCCTGCCACACGTGTGCCCTGTTGGACCACCAACATGCCCCTGTCAGTACACAATACGGAACAATAGCAGAAGCCAGCTACAAAGAAATGTGCAGGGAAATTTGTTTTTTAAAAAAAGAACACTCATTTTATTTTCTTATGATAAATGAAAGTCTCTGTTTTTGGTTCATCTTGTTTTCTTCTTATTTCTTCTTCTTTTTTTTATTGTATTCATCCGATAATGTTCTTAAATCTCTGTTAACAAAAGTAATATATTCTTCCCTTATGTTAATTTCCTAATTTCCTTTTGCATCTTATTCCTCCCTAATTTGAACAGTCTCACTAAAAGCCTCTACTGATTTATTTAATAGCATCATACTTCTATTTCTTCTCATTTTTATGGCTGTAATAATGTAATAGATAACTTTAATAACCAAGCATAACTTTAATAATATTTCATTTTTCATCATTCATTTCACTTTTTTATACTTTTACTGAATTTGTATTCCCCTTGACAGCTTTACATGTTTGTTCCTCATCTCCTATTTTTGCTGAAGAAACGCCATCTTTTATTCAGGAAGTGATTAGTCCCTCTATTTTACAGATGAAGAAATTGAGGCTCCAAAAGATTAAATATTGAACACAAGGTTATATAACTGTTTGATTTGCAGAGCAAGAATTTAAATGCACACCTATTGATTTCATAACCCAGTGCCCATGATGCAGACAGCTTCAGACACGGAGCTCCACCTGCAGCAAGCCTGGAGTGCAGGAAAGAGGAAGCTGCTCCCAGGAGAGTTCCTAAGGCATCTGTGGCACAGGGAAGAGTGTCCTTCACCTTATCTTAAAGGTCATTCATTTACTGAGTTCAGTCTGAGAGCCAGGATACTTTTCTTTTTCTTTTTTTTTTTAAAGCAATATATTTTTTTAAATGGAAGTATAGTTGATTTACAATACCATGTTAGTTTCAGGTGTACAGCACAGTGATTCAGTTATATATAAGTATATATATACATATTCTTTTCAGAGTCTTTTCCTTTATAGGTTATTACAAAATGTCAGGTATAGTTCCCTGTGCTATACAGTAGGTTCATGTTGATTATCTGTTTTACTTATAGCAGTGTGTATATGTTAATTCCAAACTCCTAATTTATCCCTCTTCCTCCCCTTTCCACTTTAGTAACCATAAGTTTGTTTTCTATGTCTGTGAGTCTCTTTCTGTTTTGGAAATAGGTTCATTTGTACCTTCTTTTTTTTAATATTCCACGTATGAGCAGTATCATATGATATTTGTCTTTCTCTGTCTGTCTTACTTCACAGGGTGTGGAGAAAAGGGAACCCTCCTGCCCTGTTGGTGGGAATGTAAATTGATACAGCCACTATGGAAAACAGTATGGAGGTTCCTTAAAAAACTAAAAACAGATCTACCATATGATCCTACAATTCCACTCCTGGGCATAGCTCCTGAGAAAACCATAATTTGAAAATATAGAGGAGAGAAGATGGCGGAAAAGTAAGACGCAGAGATCACCTTCCTTCCCACAGATACAGTAGAAATACATCTACACGTGGAACTGCTCCTACAGAACACCCACTGAACGCTGGCAGAAGACGTCAGACCTCCCAAAAGGCAAGAAACTCCCCACGTACCTGGGTAGGGCAAAAGAAAAAAGAAACAACAGAGACAAAAGAATAGGGACCGTACCTGCACCAGTGGGAGGGAGCTGTGAAGGAGGAAAGGTTTCCACGCACTAGAAGCCCCTTTGCGGGCGGAGACTGCGGGTGGCAGAGGGGGAAGCTTCGGAGCCACAGAAGAGAGCGCAGCAACAGGGGTGCGGAGGGCAAAGCGGAGAGATTCCCGCGCAGAGGATCAGTGCCGACCAGCACTCACCAGCCCGAGAGGCTTGTCTGCTCAGCCGCCGGGGCGGGCGGGGCTGGGAGCTGAGGCTCGGGCTTCGGTGCTAGCAGGGAGGGAGTCCGGGAAAAAGTCTGCAGCTGCCGAAGAGGCAAGAGATGTTTTCTTCCCTCTTTGTTTCCTGGTGCGCGAGGAGAGGGGATTCAGAGCGCTGCTTAAAGGAGCTCCAGAAACGGGCGCGAGCCGCGGCCATCAGGGCGGACCCCAGAGACGGGCGTGAGACGCTGGGGCTGCTGCTGCCGCCTCCAAAAAGCCTGTGTGCGAGCACAGCTCACTCTCCACACCGCCCCTCCTGGGAGCCTGTGCAGCCCGCCGCTGCCAGGGTCCCGTGATCCAGGGACAAGTTCCCCGGGAGAACGCACGGCGCGCCTCAGGCTGCTGCAACGTCATGACGCCTCTGACGCCACAGGCTCGCCCCGCCTCCTCCGTACCCCTCCCTCCCCCCGGCCTGAGTGAGCCAGAGCCCCCGAAGCAGCTGCGCCTTTAACCCCGTTCTGTCTGAGCGAAGAACAGACGCCCTCAGGCGACCTACACGCAGAGGCGGGTCCAAATCCAAAGCTGAACCCCAGGAGCTGTGCGAACAGAGAAGAGAAGGGGAAATCTCTCCCAGCAGCCTCAGAAGCAGCGGATTAAAACTCCACAAACAACTTGATGTGCCTGCATCTGTTGAATACCTGAATAGACAACGAATCATCCCAAATTCAGGAGGTGGACTTTGGGAGCAGGATATATTAATTTTTCCCCTTTTCCTTTTTTTTGTGAGTGTATATGTATATGCTTCTGGGTGAGATTTTGTCTGTATAGCTTTGCTTTATAATAGCTTTATTTTACTTCACTATATTATAGCCTCTTTCTTTCTTTATTTCTATTTTTTCTCCCTTTTACTCTGAGCCGTGTGGACGAAAGGCTATTGGTGCTCCAGCCAGGCATCAGGGCCGTGCCTCTGAGGTGGGAGAGCCAAGTTCAGGGCACTGGTCCACAAGAGACCTCCCAGCTCCACGTAATACCAAACGGCAAAAATCTCTCAGAGGTCTCCATCTCAACATCAAGACCCAGCTTCACTCAACGACCAGCAAGCTACAGTGCTGGACACCCTATGCCAAACAACTAGCAAGACAGGAACACAGCCCCATCCATTAGCAGAGAGGCTGCCTAAAATCATAATAAGGCCACAGACACCCCAAAATACACCACCAGACGTGGACATGCCCACCAGAAAGACAAGATCCAGCCTCATCCACCACAACACAGGCACTAGTTCCCTCCACCAGGAAGCCTACACAACCCACTGAACCAACCTTAGCCACTGGGGACAGATACCAAAAACAACGGGAACTATGAACCTGCAGCCTGTGAAAAGGAGACCCCAAACACAGTAAGATAAGCAAAATGAGATGACAGAAAAACACACAGCAGATGAAGGAGCAGGGTCAAAACACACCAGACTTAACAAATGAAGAGGAAATAGGTAGTCTACCTGAAAAAGAATTCAGAATAATGATAGTAACGATGATCCAAAATCTTGGAAATAGAATAGACAAAATGCAAGAAACATTTAACAAGGACATAGAAGAACTAAAGAGGAACCAAGCAATGATGAAAAACACAATAAATCAAATTAAAAATACTCTAGATGGGATCAATAGCAGAATAACTGAGGCAGAAGAAAGGATAAGTGACCTGGAAGATAAAATGGTGGAAATAACTACTGCAGAGCAGGATAAAGAAAACAGAATGAAAAGAACTGAGGACAGTCTCAGAGACCTCTGGGACAACATTAAACGCACCAACATTCGAATTATAGGGGTCCCAGAAGAAGAAGAGAAAAAGAAAGGGACTGAGAAAATATTTGAAGAGATTATAGTTGAAAACTTCCCTAATATGGGAAAGGAAATAGTTAATCAAGTCCTGGAAGCACAGAGAGTCCCATACAGGATAAACCCAAGGAGAAACACGCCAAGACACATATTAATCAAACTGTCAAAAATTAAATATAAGGAAAACATATTAAAGGCAGCAAGGGAAAAAAAACAAATAACACACAAGGGAATCCCCATAAGGTTAACATCTGATCTTTCAGCAGAAACTCTGCAAGCCAGAAGGGAGTGGCAGGATATACTTAAAGTGATGAAGGAGAAAAACCTACAACCAAGATTACTCTACCCAGCAAGGATCTCATTCAGATGTGATGGAGAAATTAAAACCTTTACAGACAAGCAAAAGCTGAGAGAGTTCAGCACCACCAAACCAGCTTTACAACAAATGCTAAAGGAACTTCTCTAGGCAAGAAACACAAGAGAAGGAAAACACCTACAATAACAAACCCAAAACATTTAAGAAAATGGGAATAGGAACATACATATCGATAATTACCTTGAATGTAAATGGATTAAATGCTCCCACCAAAAGACACAGGCTGGCTGAATGGATACAAAAACAAGACCCATATATATGCTGTCTACAAGAGACCCACTTCAGACCTAGAGACACATACAGACTGAAAGTGAGGGGATGGAAAAAGATATTCCATGCAAATGGAAATCAAAAGAAAGCTGGAGTAGCAATTCTCATATCAGACAAAATAGACTTTAAAATAAAGACTATTACAAGAGACAAAGAAGGACACTATATAATGATCAAGGGATCGATCCAAGAGGAAGGTATAACAATTGTAAATATTTATGCACCCAACATAGGAGCACCTCAATACATAAGGCAAATACTAACAGCCATAAAAGGGGAAATCGACAGCAACACAGTCATAGTAGGGGACTTTAACACCCCACTTTCACCAATGGACAGATCATCCAAAATGAAAATAAATAAGGAAACACAAGCTTTAAATGATACATTAAACAAGATTGACTTAGTTGATATTTATCGGACATTCCACCCAAAAACAACAGAATACACATTTTTCTCAAGTGCTCATGGAACATTCTCCAGGATAGATCATATCTTGGGTCACAAATCAAGCCTTGGTAAATTTAAGAAAATTGAAATCGTATCAAGTATCTTTTCTGACCACAACGCTATGAGACTAGATATCAATTACAGGAAAAGATCTGTAAAAAATACAAACACATGGAGGCTACACAATACACTACTTAATAACGAAGTGATCACTGAAGAAATCAAAGGGGAAATCAAAAAATACCTAGAAACAAATGACAATGGAGATACGATGACCCAAAACCTATGGGACGCAGCAAAAGCAGTGCTAAGAGGGAAGTTTATAGCAATACAAGCCTACCTCAAGAAACAGGAAACATTTCAAATAAACAACCTAACCTTGCACCTAAAGCAATTAGAGAAAGAAGAACAAAAACACCCCAAAGCCAGCAGAAGGAAAGAAATTATAAAGATCAGGTCAGAAATAAATGAAAAAGAAATGAAGGAAACAATAGCAAAAATCAATGAAACTAAAAACTGGTTCTTTGGGAAGATAAACAAAATTGATAAACCATTAGCCAGACTCATCAAGAGAAAAAGGGAGAAGACTCAAATCAATAGAATTAGAAATGAAAAAGGAGAAGTAACCACTGACACTGCAGAAATACAAAAGATCATGAGAGATTACTACAAGCAACTCTATGCCAATAAAATGGACAACCTGGAAGAAATGGACAGATTCTTAGAAATGCACAAACTGCCGAGACTGAACCAGGAAGAAATAGAAAATATGAACAGACCAATCACAAGCACTGAAATTGAAACTGTGATTAAAAACTTTCCAACAAACAAAAGCCCAGGACCAGATGGCTTCACAGGTGAATTCTATCAAACATTTAGAGAAGAGCTAACACCTATCCTTCTCAAACTCTTCCAAAATATTGCAGAGGGAGGAACACTCCCAAACTCATTCTACGAGGCCACCATCACCCTGATACCAAAACCAGACAAAGATGTCACAAAGAAGGAAAACTACAGGCCAATATCACTGATGAACATAGATGCAAAAATCCTCAACAAAATACTAGCAAACAGAATCCAACAGCACATTAAAAGGATCATACACCATGATCAAGTGGGGTTTATCCCGGGAATGCAAGGATTCTTCAACATACGCAAATCAATCAATGTGATACACCATATTAACAAATTGAAGGAGAAAAACCATATGATCATCTCAATAGATGCAGAGAAAGCTTTCGACAAAATTCAACACCCATTTATGATAAAAGCCCTGCAGAAAGTAGGCATAGAGGGAACTTTCCTCAACATAATAAAGGCCATATATGACAAACCCACAGCCAACATTGTCCTCAATGGTGAAAAACTGAAACCATTTCCACTAAGATCAGGAACGAGACAAGGTTGCCCACTCTCACCACTATTATTCAACATAGTTTTGGAAGTGTTAGCCACAGCAATCAGAGAAGACAAAGAAATAAAAGGAATCCAAATCGGAAAAGAAGAAGTAAAGCTGTCACTATTTGCAGATGACATGATACTATACATAGAGAATCCTAAAGATGCTACCAGAAAACTCCTAGAGCTAGTCAATGAATTTGGTAAAGTAGCAGGATACAAAATTAATGCACAGAAATCTCTTGCATTTCTATACACTAATGACGAAAAATCTGAAAGTGAAATTAAGAAAACACTCCCTTTTACCATTGCAACAAAAAGAATAAAACATCTAGGAATAAACCTACCTAAGGAGACAAAAGACCTGTATGCAGAAAATTATAAGACACTGATGAAAGAAATTAAAGATGATACAAATAGATGGAGAGATATACCATGTTCCTGGATTGGAAGAATCAACATTGTGAAAATGACTCTACTACCCAAAGCAATCTACAGATTCAATGCAATCCCTATCAAACTACCAATGGCATTTTTCACAGAACTAGAACAAAAAATTTCACAATTTGTATGGAAACACAAAAGACCCCGAATAGCCAAAGCAATCTTGAGAACGAAAAGTGGAGCTGGGGGAATCAGGCTCCCTGACTTCAGACTATATTAAAAAGCTACAGTAATCAAGACAGTTTGGTACTGGCACAAAAACAGAAATATAGATCAATGGAACAGGATAGAAAGCCCAGAGATAAACCCACACACATATGGTCACCTTATCTTTGATAAAGGAGGCAAGCATATACAGTGGAGAAAAGACAGCCTCTTCAATAAGTGGTGCTGGGAAAATTGGACAGATACATGTAAAAGTATGAAATTAGAACACTCCCTGACACCATGCACGAAAATAAACTCAAAATGGATTAAAGACCTAAGTGTAAAGCCAGACACTATCAAACTCTTAGAGGAAAACATAGGCAGAACACTCTATGACATACATCACAGCAAGATCCTTTTTGACCCAGCTCCCAGAGAAATGGAAATAAGAACACAAATAAACAAATGGGACCTAATGAAACTTAAAAGCTTTTGCACAGCAAAGGAAACCATAAACAAGACCAAAAGACAACCCTCAGAATGGGAGAAAATATTTGCAAATGAAGCAACTGACAAAGGATTAATCTCCAAGATTTACAAGCAGCTCATGCAGCTCAATAACAAAAAAACGAACAACCCAATCCAAAAATGGGCAGAAGACCTAAATAGACATTTCTCCAAAGAAGATATACAGATGGCCAACAGACACATGAAAGAATGCTCAACATCATTAATCATTAGAGAAATGCAAATCAAAACTACAATGAGATATCATCTCACACCAATCAGAATGGCCGTCATCAAAAAATCTAGAAACAATAAATGCTGGAGAGGGTGTGGAGGAAAGGGAACCCTCTTGCACTGTTGGTGGGAATGTAAATTGATGCAGCCACTATGGAGAACAGTATGGAGGTTCCTTAAAAAACTACAAATAGAACTACCATACGACCCAGCAATCCCACTACTGGGCATATACCCTGAGAAAACCATAATTCAAAAAGAGTCATGTACCAAAATGTTCATTGCAGCTCTATTTACAATAGCCAGGACATGGAAGCAACCTAAATGTCCATCGACAGATGAATGGATAAAGAAGATGTGGCACATATATACAATGAAATATTACTCAGCCATAAAAAGAAATGAAATGGAGGTATTTGTAATGAGGTGGATGGAGTTAGAGTCTGTGATACAGAGTGAAGTAAGTCAGAAAGAGAAAAACAAATACAGTATGCTAACACATATATACGGAATCTAAGGAAAAAAAAAAAAAAAGCCCATGAAGAACCTAGTGGCAAGATGGGAATAAAGACACAGACCTACTAGAGAATGGACTTGAGGATATGGGGAGGGGGTGGGGTGAGATGTGACAGGGTAAGAGAGTGTCATGGACATATATACACTACCAAATGTAAAATAGATAGCTAGTGGGAAGCAGCCACATAGCACAGGGAGATCAGCTCGGTGCTTTGTGACCACCTAGAAGGGTGGGATGGGGAGGGTGGGAGGGAGGGAGATGCAAGAGGGAAGAGATATGGGAACATATTGTATGTGTATAACTGATACACTTTGTTATAAAGCAGAAGCTAACACACCATTGTAAGGCAATTATACTTCAATAAAGATGTTTAAAAAAAAAAAAAAGAAAGAAAATATACATGCACCCTTATGTTCATAGCAACACTATTCACAATAGCCAAGAGAAGAAAACAACCAAATGTCCATTGACAGATGAATGGATAAAGAAGATGTGGTGTGTATGTATGTATATATATATATATATATATATATAAAATGTATATATATAATGGAATATTACTCAGCCATAAAAAAGAATGAAATAATGCCATTCTTTCAACATGGATGGACCTAGAGATTATCAGGATACTTTTCTTGTTGATACTTTTGAGAAGCAGCTGGAATGGGTTTAACTAGAAGGTGTAAGTACTATAAACAAGTAGAATAAGATAGAGCAGATTGTATTATTAAAATGATGAGTCTAATTGTGAAGATAAGATTTAAGCAAAACCTGAGGAAGGTGAGGGAATTGGTCAGGGTGATATGTGGAGAGTGATAGATAGATTGCATCCTTGTCCAAATACATCTTGCCTCTCTTTTTGAGATTATAAATCACTGACCAATTGACATCAGGAGTGGCCATGACTCTCTTTAACTAAAGAAATGTGAGTGCAATTATGTCCCCATTTCTAAGAAGAAGGCTTGGGAGCCATGTTCTTGAATGTTCTTCCCATATTTCCTTTTCCTTTGTCACAGTATCAGTAATGTTCAGATAAGAGGTGATCTTTCCAACTGGATCTGAGAATAACACAACTCAGAGTAAGCACTGGACATCGAACATTAGAAAGTACAAATCTTTGTTTTTGTATGCCACTGATTTTTGGTGTTCTCCTGAGCTGACTGATATATAATAAAGGGCTTTCAGGAAGAAGAAAAAACTTAAGCAAAGGTCCTGAGCCTGGAGCACGCCTGGTCCCTCTGAGGAACAGTAAGAGGGCAGAAAAGTAGGAGCACTGCTAGCAAGTGAGAGATTAGTAGGAGAAGTGTTCAAGAAGGGGGCACATCATGTAGGGCCCTACAGTCTATCGTAGGAAATCCAGCTCTTTACGCTGAATTAACTGCTGAGTCATTGCCAGATTTGAGTAGAAGAGTGAAGTCATATAACTTCAGCGTTGTACGCACACACCCCAATCTTATCAGCAACCCCGCCCTTGAACCATTGCTATAAAACTCCTCACCAAATCCTCCCGGGTCCGGACACACAGTGTTGAGATGCATGAGTCCGCTGTGTCCCCCTGTGCCTGGCAAAGCAATAAAGCTACTCTTTTCTACTTTACCCAAAACTCTGTCTCTGAGATTTGATGCGGCACCGGTGCACAGAGGCCGAGTTTTCAGCATCGTGGGCGCAATGCTGCGGCGGTGCAGTGGGGAGAGGCCCCAGCAAGGAAAGAAAGGCATCTCAGAGAAGGTTGGAGCAGCCCTCAAAGATTAAGGAGGGATTTGCTGCTATGAGCAGGGAAGGTATGTCCAACAAGGGTAGGCCTCTTTATCATGTTAGCGCTTCTTTGTTTAATTATAAGCAAGATCCAACAGAATAGTTTGTTATTTCATTGACATTCGAACATTCAATTTTTATGTTCTCTACCCTGCCTTTTAGAGATATCATGAACTATTACTTCTGCCAATCAACTTCACCTTTCCCCGTTTATCTTCCATGAAAAATTCAACCAAAAAAGCTGCCCCTGTTGGTGCTCGAAAGTGTGTAGAATTGAAAGTGAGAACTTGGGACCAGCAAACACCCCGTCTCCATCATAACCCCCTGTCCTGACCTTCTGTCCATTCATTTGCTTCTCAATACTTCGAAGAGGCATTAAGCCACCTTCTTTCCTGTCTGAGCCCCTTTTTCTTGCTCTTGAACAAGGCTCTAGAAAACTTTTCCATTATCCACAATTTCTCTTTCTTAGTCTATCAGTTTTAATCCCATAAACTGACCACCGCAAATACTCCCTGGTGCCTGGAGGCTGTGTCTGAATCCCTGTTTGAACACTGTAACTCCATATGTGACCTTAACTCTATCCTACAAGCATTTATTGCATTTTGCTATCTCTGATCCAACTTACACATGGACTGCCTCCTATAATCCCTTCAGCAGCTATTCGTGTCTATTTTGCTCTTTAATCATTAACTTCCCTCCTCTCTCTCTTTTTTTTTTTTTTTTTTTTTTGCCACGTGGCGTGTGGGATATTAGTTCCCCGACCAGGGATTGAACCCATGCTTCCTGCATTGGAAGTGTGGACTCTTAACCACCGGACCACCAGTGATGTCCCTACCTCCTTTCTAGAATGTTCTCTAGCTTCTTATTTTACAGCGTAGTACTTCCTGCTCCACCCCGCCTCCAATCTTCTCTGGTGTTTTAGGAAGACTTCTCATCTCTGGATTATTCTTGATGTCTTCCCGTTTTAACAAGGATTTGCTCATCTTCCATAGGTGTCTGCCAGGGTTTCAAGCTTTTGAAACATTAATTTTAGGGGAAAAAGACTCTTCCACTATTGTTACCATCTCTACCCATTCAACAGCCCCCTTTTCTCTTTGGTAAGAAGAATCGGTCATAGCCTGGCCTTGTAAAACTCATGGTCAGTATTTCTTCAGGACCCCATCATGCCAAGTTTTCCTTTAATCTGAACATTTCACTTTAAAATAATGTTTTAATAGAGAATGGACTTGAGGACCTGGGGAGGGGGAAGGGTAAATTGGGACGAAGTGAGAGAGTGGCATGGACATATATACACTACCAGATGTAAAATAGACAGCTAGTGGGAAGCAGCCACATAGCACAGGGAGATCAGCTTGGTGCTTTGTGACCACCTAGAGGGGTGGGATAGGGAGGGTGGAAGGGAGACACAAGGGGGAAGAGATATGAGGATATATGTATATGTATAGCTGATTCACTTTGTTATACAGCAGAAACTAACACACCATTGTAAAGTAATTATACTCCAATAAAGATGTTAAAAAAATAAAATAAAATAAAATAATATTTTATTCAAAATGTCCTGAAATATGGTTTCATTTTTGTGCAATGGTTTAACCTAAACATTCCCTTAAAGTCTCTGGTAAATTACAATGAAACTAATAACATGGGTGGTGCTGTGTACATCTGATGCATCACAAGTTTGTTTTCTTTTTAATATTTATTATTTATTTTTTTATTTTGTTTGCTGGGTCAGGTCTTAGTTGCCGCACACAGGATCTTGGCTGAGGCATGTGGGATCTTTTGCTGCAATGTGCGGGCTTTTCATTGGGGTGCGAGGGCTTCTCTCTTGTTGTGGCATGCGGATTTTCTCTTCTCTAGTTGAGGCGCACGGGCTTACTTGCCCCACCGTATGTGGGATCTTAGTTCCCCGACCAGGGGTCAAACCCACATCCCCTGAATTGCAAGGTGAATTCTTTACCACTGGGCCACCAGGGAAGTCCCATGATGCATCACAAGTTTGGCTCTGAGTGTTCAACTGTGATTTCTATGATCTGGTGTACAGGGATGTCAGAGGTTGTCTTGTCTTTTAGGTCTTCCTACAAACATAACTAAAACGATGAATTAGGGATGTTTAGATTCAGGATTAAAAGGCGCATTTTGAAAATGTGAAGCTTGTCCAGAAGAAGGTTGAGATGAATTAGAAAAATGCTGGAGGTTCCAAATACTCCGAGTGTTAAAACAAAATTAATATTATTAACTTCCTGCCATGCGGAGGTGCTTAGAGGTTAAAAATCTACATCTACCCTGTCATAACTGCTCACATCTTAAATAGTGGTTGGGTTTTGCTTTGTTCTTAAAATTTTGCAATTTGGGCAAAACTGCTTTGCCTATTTATAACAATTAGGTTGCACTTTGCAAATGTCCCCACCAACACACACAGATACACACAGACACACACACAGAGACACACAACACATAACAGATACACACACAGAGACACACACAACACAGACACACACACACACAAACAAAAGCTTTGGCTTGTTTTAATAAACACAAACATGAAATAGGCTGAATGATTTGGAACAATTACAGCACCAGATTGTGTATAAATAAGTAGTGACCAACCCTGCTTCACACCCTTGGAAATATTTAAATCCACGGATCACGTTTGACTACTTCTGGACTCTTCCTATCACTGTCTCCTGCGTCCAGTTGAAAAACCTTCCCACACTTTTCCAAACACTATGTCCCACATCCCAGAGTCCTATGTTCACTCATCTAAATCACACCCACAAATGCATTTTCAGTCCCACTCTCATATTTAGCTGTCCGGTGTGGAAGGAAGCCCTCTGGAGTGGAGTCGGGTTCCGGTCCTGGACTGACCGAACATTCTCAACAACACATAAAGCAGCAACAACAAAATTCACCCTCCCACGCAGCACTGAGCATTTGCAGGCACAGAACCAGGTTCTTCCTACGCATCAGTATTTTCAGTCTTTGTCACAAACATAGCTCAAAAGTGCCAGTCTCCCCATTTTAGAGGTGACAAACCTAAACCTCAGAGAGGCTGAGCAATTTGTTCAAAGTCACAGAGCCAGAAACTGGGATGCAAGCCTGAATGTGTGTCATTCTGCAAAACGTCACCAAAACGGCTCTATGTGCTCCATGACCTTGCAATTTCACTTTGCTCCTTTAGAAAACTGCAACAACTAGCGGTGCTTCCCTCCTGCTCTCCACGGTTGGGAGGATTCAGTGTTGGACACCAGGATGTCCGCTCTGCCAGCCCTTAAACGTCTTCTGCATGCACATCCTGAAAAATCCCTCTTCAGCCAGTAATCCTGCCAAGAAGGGACCTCCTATTTTTTGGCCACTTAGAAATCCTAAATCAAGACCTCAGTTTAAAATAAATCTTACTCCTCGTATCCAGCCTTTGGATTGGTACTACATTAAGACCATGTTTTCCTGCTTCCAGAATTTCAGAGGCTGTTATCACTGGTTGCCATCTTCTGAAGTATTAGATTATATTTCTACTTTATGCGGTCCTAGCTCCATATTGATAAAATGTTGGGTCCAATTCTCTGAAGGCTCATTTCCTATCTACTTCTTAGGCATGAGGCTCTCCCCGGGTTGAGGGGAGGTGCACCCACTGCCTCCCTCTCTGCCCGTGCCTGGGTCCCATCTACAGACCTATTATTCCCACTTGCTTTGCTCTCCTCAATTCAGTCCTACAACGATGATGCCGCCCCTGTGCTTGCGTCCTGCCCTCAGACAAAAAGCTCCATCTCCTGAAGGGCTCTCCATCCCTCTTCTCCTCGCTGCTCTCGGGAACAACCTCTTATTTACCTTCCGCTATTGTGTCTGCTTCTCTCTGTTTTCCCACTCCAGCCAGATTCTATACCATTTTCCTCCCTCACTGCACAAAGCTTCTTCTTCCTGTGCTTTCTTCCCCCATCACAGCCCCGGGAGCCCCCTGCGTTCAGGTGGGTGGATAGGACTTGCTCCAGTATTTTCTACCCTTTCATCCCAGAGCCTGAAGAGGGCACAGCTGCTTCTGAATCCCTTTTAGGATAACAAGCTATGGGGAAATGCATCCTTCTTCACCATAAGGGTTAAAAGCAGTGTCACTTTGACAAGGGACTCTATGATGTCCTGTTCCCCTTATACCCAAGAACCCCTGACAGCATAGCACCCCAAGGATGATCACCTCCCTCACTCACTCTATACAAGGCAGAGCTCTTCCTTTTCTTACCTGGAAAGTTACCTATAATCAGCTACTCGGGGCTGCCCCAATTCCTCCCCTGGGCTGTTGTTCCTTCCCTTCTTTCTCATTTTTTTTTTTTTTTTTTTTTTGTGCATCTTGCAGGATCTTAGTTCCCCGACCAGGGATTGAACCCATGCCCTCAGCAGTGAAACCACTGGACCGCCAGGGAATTCCTCCTCCTTCCCCTCTTTTTCGAGACCTCCTTCCTCTGGATGCTTTCACTCCCAGGTTCCCAACACACCAAGTACCCCAGGTGGTGATAAAATTTTCTATATTCTCAGACTTGCACTCCTGCTGCAAAACGTCCATCCACAGTCCTATGTTACAGCTGATAATAGCTATATGTTAATGAATTTAATCAATCTTGAGGTTTTTGAAGTCTAAAAGAGGAAATGGCTGGCCAACTGGTCTCTGCAGTCCAGACTAAGATCTGCTGAGACTTGCTTCATCCTGCTTTGGAGACCCTGCTTTCCTGCTGGGGCCTCTGGTCTCAACCACACTCTGCCTGGCAGAGATGCTGCACCGTCCAGCATCCCTTCTTTTTTATTTTTTATTTTTTTGTCAGTTACCCTGTATCCCTCAGGACTTGGCTGTCACAGAAAATAAAAAAGATCTGAACCAAGAATCATGACTCATCAATATGGAGTCTCTAGTATCATCCTAATACTGAAAGAAAAAAAGAGGAAAGACAACAGCATAGAAGTTAAAATATGGAAATTGAACTTTGTCCAGTTAAAAGCGATCTTTATTATTTCTGAGAGAGAATTTCTTTTCCAATAAGCTCATTTTAGAGTACAAATTCCTGGGTTTTCTATCTCATCTCAAATGTTTCTTGATATTGTGGTGAATTGCATAGATGTACATGTGACCTTCTAAAACCAGTATTATTCTGTGACAATTATAGGTGATAATATAGTAATTTTTTTTTTTTAATTTATTTATTGATTTTATTTTTGGCTGTGTTGGGTCTTCGTTTCTGTGCGAGGGCTTTCTCTAGTTGCAGCAAGCGGGGGCCACTCTTCATCGCGGTGCGCGGGCCTCTCACTATCGCGGCCTCTCTTGTTGCGGAGCACAGGCTCCAGACGCACAGGCTCAGTAGTTGTGGCTCACGGGCCCAGTTGCCCTGCGGCATGTGGGATCTTCCCAGACCAGGGCTCGAACCCGTGTCCCCTGCATTGGCAGGCAGATTCTCAACCACTGCGCCACCAGGGAAGCCCAATATAGTAATTTTTGATGTGCTAATCTTTTAAAAAGATTACATATTAAAAAACAGAAATTGAACATGAAAAGCTTCCTAGTATTTATCATTTAATAATAGTTTCTTTGAATTTGGCAAGTATTAAAGCTTAAATAAAACACTGGAGAAGGAGTTTGAAGAAGACTTGTATAAAATTTAAACTATTTCTAATTTGTACCATAATTTTGACAAATTATTTTACATGTGCTTTTGCGGATTTTGGTATTTTTCTATTGTTAGATAAGTGGAATTATAATTTTTAGTGGAAAAATATTGTGAATAAAAACTGTATTTAAGAAAGACTTATCTTCAGGAGTCTGAATTCTAAATATGAGGTGGAGAAAAATCTTACATTCAGCTAATATTTGTCAATAATCTCAGTATGAACAATTGTGAGTCGGAACTAGGCTGAGTATTGGGGAAAAAAAGAAAAACTGTTGAGGAGTTCTGAATAATATTACATGGCTTTAGTAGGTTATTAGTCATGATAGATAGAAATAAGTTAAAGATCACCTGAAATCAATATAATATCGTAAGTCTACTATACCACAATTTAGGGGAATTCCCTGGTGATCCAGTGGTTAGGACTCTGGGCTTTCACTGCCAGAGCCCAGGTTCCATCCCTGGTCGGGGAACTAAGATCCCGCAAGCCGCATGGCTCAGCCAAAAAAAAGAAAAAAGAAAAAAGGAAACAAAACAACAAAAAAAACTATACCTCAATTAAAAAAAAAAGATATGCAGATTACCATATGGGCATCAACAGGTATTAATGCTGAGAAAGCCAAGGAAATATATAAGGAAAGCTTAATAACAAGAGAAGTGGTGTACTCAAATAAACACTGCAAACGAACAAACAAAAAAAAGAAGTAAGTTAAAGATGAGTCAAATGAAGCTTGAATAAGAAAATAATGTAATTATTAGAGAAAGGGGAATCTAAAAATAGAGCTTGTGAGGAAGATAAACAGTTTTATTTTACACATACTGAGAGTGAAATCATCTCAAAACAACCAAGTCGAAATATCCAACAAGAAATTTAAAAACGAGACTCAAAATTGGAGAGCAAGATTGGAAGTAATACTAATAGATCTTATTTTATTTAGCTGTTAGCATGTGCTGATAACTGTTTAAGTACTTTCCAGAGATTACCTATATACTGCACGCAGGTATAACTTAAGAGGAAAAAAGGCTACCATGCAGCCCACCAACTGGAATAAAAGGCCAAGAAATGGGGCATCTCAAGGCCTGATGTCAGGAGAAAAGGAACGGTCCCTTTAGGACACCTAGATGAATTGGTATCAATCATTTTGTGCCCATGTATCATTCATTCAAGATTAAAACTCAGAAGTTCCCTCAAGGAAGGTCAAGGTGATGTTAACAAGTTAGAAGCGTAAATGTTGGGCACAAAAACAGCAGACCTCACTACATAATGCCATCGTTGAAAGAACAATGACAGTTCGACTTGACTGAGCACTTACTCCATGGCGGACGTGGGACCAATGAATTTGCATCCTCACAACAAATTTCAGATGCAGGCATTTGTACTAGTTTCCGGAGGCTGCGTGAAAAATGGCCACAAACTGGGTGGCTTAAACGAATGGAAATGTATTTTCTCACAGTTCCAGAGCCCAGATGTCTAAAGTCAAGGTTTCAGCCGGCCTGGAGGCACTAGGAGAGAATCCTCCTCGCCTCTTGCAGCTTCTGGGGCTGCCAGCACGCCCTGGCCTCCTTGGCTTGTGGCCGCCTTATCCTTCTGCCTTGTTCTTCGAGTCACTTTTCCCTCTTCTGTTTCTCAAAAGCACTTGTCATTGGATTTAGGGCCCAATCCACCACCATCCTATCTCATGATCCTTAATTGAATTACGTCCACAAGGATCTGTTTTCCAAATAAGTTAACATTCACAGGTTCCAGAGATTAGGATGTGGAGTTATCTTTCAGGAGACCCCCATTCATCCCACTGCAGTAGCACAAGCATATTCACTCTGCAAAACGATCCTGAAGCCTGAAGACAGCTAGTAACTTGCCTACAGACTCACAACTCTGAAGTGAGGATGAGCTGTATTCAAAGCCGGGTCGCCTAATTCCAGCGCCCCTGGTCTAAACCACGACACTGTACTGTGATCCACAGGGTGTAGGAGGTGAAATAGTGTGGAAGGAGAATCCAAATCAGAAATCTAAAAGGAAGCGTTTCCACCACTATCGGGACAGAGGAGATAGCCCTGGACCATGGACTGCACCATGGAGTCTTTTACGGAGGAGATAGTGTTTGTCAACATCGAGATCCCATTGCATACATTTATTTGTTGTCCAAGTTAGTTATTCGGTAAACTGTATAAATTTGATTTCACAATATGAGACTCTGAACTAATCTTTTGGATTGTCTTTACATTAAATCCTCCATTTAAAGATGGATTCCTGAAATAGATGGGCCTCACTCATTACAATTTTAGTCAAGAGTTTAGTCTACAGAATAGGGAAACGAGGAAAGGGATGCCCCATCAGAATGGTGCTCTGACCATGTGAATGCATGTCGAGATGAATCCATGTCCGAATAAATCAAGTGTTATATCTATACATGTTCTGGAGTTATTGCTGGCACCTTAGTAAGTTATATACTGTTAAATTGCAAGATATGCGTGTGTGTCCACACACATGTGTTCAATCCTCCACTTAGACTGTGAGATCTCTCTCTCTTTTTTTGGCCATGCCATGCGGCTTGTGGGACTTTAATCCCCTTACCAGGGATTGAACCAACACTCTCGGCAGTGAAAGCGCTGAGTTCTAACCACTGGACCGCCAGGGAATTCCCCTAGACTGTGAGGTCTTTGAAGTCAGACTTAGACCCCAAGGTCGTAGGATAGTGCCTTGCCTGTAAATAGGACCAATAAACATCTTCTGAGGGATTAATTCCTTGACATACTAGCAAGTATCTTTGACATACTTATCCTGAGGCGTATGGATTTCAAATAAAATAAAAGCCAGGGTCCCTATCCATCTAAAGCTTATAATGCGGTTGGCTTTTCTTTTGTCTTTCTCAACATCTGTATTCCTTATATTCGATATCATGTAATAACCTATAATGGAAAAGAATCTGAAAAAGAACATATATATAGTATATATATACATATATATTTGAATCACTTTGCTGTACACCTGAAACAGTGTAAATCAACTATACTTTAGTAAAAAGTAAGCTATAGGGCTTCCCTGGTGGCGCAGTGGTTGAGAGTGTGCCTGCCAATGCAGGGGGCACGGGTTCGAGCCCTGGTCTGGGAAGATCCCACATGCCACGGAGCAACTGGGCCCGAGAGCCACAACTACTGAGCCTGCACGTCTGGAGCCTGTGCTCCGCAACAAGAGAGGCCACGGTAGTGAGAGGCCCACGCACCGCGATGAAGAGTGGTCCCCGCTTGCCGCAACTAGAGAAAGCCCTAGCACAGAGACGAAGACACAACACAGCCAAAAATAAATAAATAAATAATATAAAATTTAAAAAAAAAACAAAAAAAGTAAGCTATATAAAAAGAGAAAAAGGTCCATATCCTTTTGGGTACAACATTCCAAACGCTGGACACAAACAAACAGGTATAGAAGTTTCCAGTGTTCTTAATTTAATTAAGAAATGTTATAGTGTGTCTTAGAATTAAGTTTGATACAATTGCTAGAAAAAAAAGTGTTAAGAATTCAATCCAAGTTTTAAATTATAATGGTCAGATTTATAGTTGACGTTGATTAACCTACTAAGATTAATCTGTTTTAGTATTTTTGCACTTTGTATGTGAAATTCACCTTAAATTTCCTAAATTGTGAGTTTGTTATCTACTTGCTCAGACCACTGTGTAGTGGACTTTGGATTTCTGTATATTTCAGTACCAGTTCAGTAATTCCTACTTATACAAAGTAAGTGGCTGCCTTGTACCCAGTACACTAGTTGTATCATTCACAGCTAGCATCACAGTTGCTTTGGCTTTCTATCTTTTATTGCCCTGCACCTTACAATAGTAAAAGACAATTTAAACCACAGGAAATTCCTAAGGAATGGTACCACTGGCCGTGAATACATGATCCAACATCATTATTGCAAATTTTTAGTAAATATGACATTGGAATATTGTTAACAATAAGTGTAGCATTTATAGGACGTGATCTCATGTGGAAATCCATGCCTACTTGTCAGTTTATTATATTTGGGGGAATACTATTCTTTCTTGTTAAACATGTACTAAGACTCAGTTATGAAATCTATGCTGACCTTTTCTTATGGGAAACATACTACCATGTGTGGCCCATTCTTCTACCACATACATGTGGATTTTTCCTCCCAGTTTTCTCATTATTCAATGGTACAGACTATCCCTTTCTTAAGTCCCCACGTCAGGGAGATCTTTCTGGACCATCCATCTAAAGGAGTCCCTACCTCCATCACCCTTGTCATCTCATTATTTAAAGCCATCTCAATTATTTCCCTGTTCACAGGCATTGCCTGCAGTTCTCTCTGCTATTACTGTTTTTCCTAGAGTACAGGACGGTGCCAGGCACATAGTATGTTCTCAATAAATATTTGTTGAATGAATTAATGAATAATTGATCCAAACTCTTATGTACAATTAAAGCCCTGTGTTAAACTCAGACTGATGGTAGAAATAGTCTGCTCCTTGGCAAATATGGGAAAGATCTATAGGGGACAGAGAGAGCTATAAGTGACTCTCAAATTACACTGTAGGCTTGGGTTTTATTTCTGGGAGGATTTTTTCTATAGGTCAAATCATTCACTGGAAATATTTAGGTCCTTTGAATATTTCAGAAGGTAGCAACATACATTTTAATTTTTAAAGAGAAAAATTTTCTAATCACATTAGTCATCCTGTTCTACTGAATGCTACACAGATATGAGGCATCACATTTCTTACGTCTCCAAATTCCTACTGAGAATATATGTTTAATCAAAATCAATTAGAGATGACTGTATCGTCTAAGAGCATGACATCGGCCTCTGCAACCAAATGAAGGTCCTTCTCCTCCCCCTCCCCCGGCTCCCCCTCCCCCGACTCCCCCACCCCGACCCTCCACTTCAGACTCCATTCCCCAGTCCAGGGTGCCACCTGTGCGTCTGAGCTACAGACTGTAGACTAGAGATTCCCACGACCCTCTCCTTGGGTTTGATTAATTTGCTAGAGCAGTTCATAGAACTCAGAGAAGCCTTTTCTTTACTAGTCTCCCAGTTTGTTATAAAAGGATATAACTCAGGAAGAGCTGGAAGGAAGAGATGCCCAGGGCAAGGTGTGGGGACAGGGTGCAGGGCTTCCGTGCTATCCCAATACTCCACCCTCCAGCACCTCCATGTGTCATCAACCAGGAAGCTCTCAGAACCCGTCCTTTGGGGTTTTTATGGAGGTGTCATTACATAGGCATGATTGATTAAATCATTGGCCATTGGTGATTGATTCAATCTCCAGCTGCTTTCCCCCTCCCCAGAGGTAGGGGTGAAGGGGTGAGGGCTCAAGGTTCCAGCTCTCTCATCACATGGTTGGTTCCCCTGGTGATCAGCCCCCATCCTTAGTGATCCAGGGCCATTCCAAAAGTCACCTCATTAACACAGCAAGAACAGCTCTGTCACCCGCATCCCTGAGGAAATTCTAAGGGTTTTAGGAGCTCTGGGCTGGAAACATGATGAAGACCTATTACATATATATGTATATATATATACATATATATATATATATTCACTATATATATAATATTATATATATATTATATTATATATAATATTAAAGATAGATAAATAGATAGATAGATAGATAGATAGATAGATAGATAGATAGATAGATAGATATTCACTAATGCTCTCTTGCTTCTATTTACTGGGTTGCAATTCTTCTCACAGCCAGGGTAAATTCACCATTTACAAGGATTGTCCAATCCTTCCCTAATTGCTATATTCCCTAAACTCTCCTATCAGAGTTGATCTACAGCATAAAGTGACTTTATTTTTCTAACAGAGAATGACCACCCACAAAGTTGACAAACCACACTCTTGTATTTTTCCTCTCTTACCAATTATTGGGTTTCAACAAGGAATAATGAATGTGATTCATGCAACTATTTTGGCTCAAAGAGCCAACAAAATATCTTGGGGGTGGGGTGATTTTGCAAAATGGAAACTAGTATTTACCTGGAGCTTTCTATCGGATACCAGTCCCTGACTGCTACATCAACCACTTCCTAATTTAATTTTAACAACAGATTGTAGGGTAGGTATTATTATCCTCATTTTACAGACAAGAAAACTGAGGAAACTTATCACAGCTTCACAGTTAGTGAGGAATAAGTTACCCTCCGAACTCATGTCTTTCTACCATCAGAGCTGGTGCCCCTTCCTCTTCTGGGAGCACTGAAAGTCTGTGGAAGAAATAATAAGATGACTAAGAGTGGTCCCTGCGTGATAAAGAGAAGAGATACTCCACAAAGTTATCACTTACCTGTGGAATCTAAAATATGACACAAATGAACCTATCTACGAAACAGAATCACAGACATAGAGAACAGACTGGTAGTTGCCAAGAGTGGGGAGGATTGGGGAAAGGATGGAGTGGGAGTTTGGGGTTAGCAGAGGCAAACAATTACATATAGGATGGATAAACAACAAGGTCCTACTGTCTAGCACAGGGAACTGTATTCAGTATCCTGTGATAAACCATAATGGAAAAGAATATGAAAAAGAATATATATATACACATATGTATGTATAACGGAGTCACTTTGCTATACAGAAGAAATTAACACAACGTTGTAAATCAGCTATACTTCAATAAATTTTTTTTTAAATACAGGATACTATGAGGGAATGGGATAAAAGAAAGTAAGTATAAAGTGGGTGCCAGGGAACACAGCTCTTCAAACGTATAGTAATTTGCATCATATTATAACAAATGAAAGATGAGAGAGAGCAGAGCCACGGCAGTGGAAGGGTTGGAAACAGAGAGAAGGGGAAATATTCAAGAAATGCCAGTGATGGGCATCAAGGCAAACACAGCATTGCAAGTGTCCTTGTGGAGCCACCAACAGGCGCTGGTTAACTGGCTTTCCCACTCCAATGGCGAGAGTTTTGTGGTAAGTTATCAGTTGGGTGTTACTGGGATGGGGGACCCTTTCTGAACAATATACCTAGGATTTAGTTTTTGTTGTCTGTTAAATTTGAAAATTTTATAACAGTTTTGTCTAGAACAACTTAATTCACACCATGAAATGTTTACTAAGCAGTAGCTTAAGTATATGTTCATATGCCAACTAAAAAGTAATTATTTTTTAATGAACTGTTCAGATACAACTACATTGTACTATTTGTCTTAGATGCCAATCCTGCCTCAAGGAGGTGAAACACTTTTTAGCCAGACGATTTAAACAAAATGTTTTGGTCTTTGTTCTGCCCAGTTCCTCTTTTATCTCCTGTGTGCGTGCGTGTCCATGTGGGTGCAACGAGGCATGCGTTCTGTTCTTCCGTGTTTTATGCTAAATGACTTGTTTCATCTTAACTGAACACTTGGTCTTGTCTGCTTGGATGTGTTCATTACAAAATGTTATCAATCTTTCAGTCTGCAATTAACGATGTTCTTCAACTATGGTATTTCCATAACTTGAGCTTTTCACTTTTGTTTTCCTATGTACTACTGTATAGATCTGTGCATTTGTGGAAAACTGAAAATATAGCCCAGTCTTCCAAACAAACATTTGGAATTCTTTCTTCACACACTACTATTTTAACCAGGAATTTTGATAGGAAAAGAACAACTTCTGGGTTAATGCTCTCTCTATAAATCTCTTAGTACAAAACTGAGAAAGAGAGAGAGAAATTAGGAAGGACGGAGGGTGGGAGATAAGGAAGGGGAAATAAAGATTATTTCCTGTTTTGTACCATTTAATGTTTCTTATACCTGCAGCAGCTATAATTAAAGAAGGCTGTATTAATTCACTTGAATTTGCTGTTTAATCACCGCATGACAATTTACTTACAGGCAACACAAGCTCACACAAAATTACATTTCTTGAATATAGTTAGACCTGAACCAATGTTAATTTTCAATTTCCTCTGAAAAAAATTTCTTTTATCTATTTTTAGAAATAGATTTTCATTGTACAGAAAGGAAACAATAAAAAACTATCTTTTTAAAACATAGAGGGTTGGCCATTTTGGATAGTTTATAGAAAAACTAAAATATGATTAAGGAAGAACAGATTGCCTGACAGATATAAGAAATAAAACTTTGTTGGGTGCTTATGTTAATACTTACACAAATCACATATTTACCTACACTGTGACACTTCAAAAATATATTTGATCGGTGTATAACATGATCCTTCACTGTCTTCACCTTCATTTAATTTCAAGAAGTCTCTTCGTTATATTGCTAGGGTATTTTGTAAATTCATTCATTCAACAAATAACTATTCAGTAGGTACAGCATGCAAGGCTCTGTGCTACCCTCCGGGTGATGCAGAGAAGAATGATTTTCAGAAACTACCCACAGAGGCCAGAAGGACAGAAATAGATACAATTTAAAGTGTTCAATGCCAACGGTAGTTTTGGGTAAAGCACTGTGAAAACTTAGACAAGGCAGAAGGCTGATATTTTCAGGAAAGCAGGAAAATACAATTTAAAATAACTCAGCTTTTTTTCCAGAGGCATACAGAAATTATTCCTTTATTAGCTCTCTCTGAATTACAAGCTCTTTCTGCCTAATTTTTTTGGGTTGGAACTACTTGGAGCCAGCTCACTTTTTCTGCTGGCACAGCCAAGGCACTGCAGACACAGATGGTGAAAGTGAGTCTACACCACTGCCAAGGCGACAGCCATGGCCACACTCCAGGCAGGAGGGCCGGCGTGGACAGACCTCATTTTGTGCCCCCAAACACAGCAGCTAAGTCAACTGAAGGCTTTTGGAGGATGACAAAAATCAACCCAGCCCAACAAATATGTGCTTCTAATGGCTGTGGCAAATGTTTTCTTCCTCCTTGCTGCCAGCTCCTTTCAAAGGTGATTCCCAAAGGCTTTTTCCCTTTGCTTCCATTTTGTGGGGAGTAAATGAATTCATGATTTGTTGTTTGTTATTGAAAAAAAAAAACAAGGCAAAACAAAAAATACCTCTTTCCCCACTCTTCCTCAAAATACCCACAGGAAGCCACCTGAGAGAACGGCCCGAAACAAAACACCTTTGTTCAAAGCCAGGGAGGCTAGCAGAGCTTGCAGCTCTGCCCACAGCTACCTGGATCATGGGTCCTGCAGAGAAATATGCAAACTGGCAAACTGGGTACATTTGAGTGTTTTACAATAATACGTTTTCTTGTTCTCTCGCTAAGTTCTTTGCCAAGGGCAAGGAGCCCTGAAGTCGCTAGCGGTGGACCAGGCCCAGCTGTCAGCGTGCTCCTTACTGCCTCTGGGGTTGCTCTTTTAGCCGAGAGGCACGGCGATTGCTTACCAATAAGTCCTGATGAGTTGATAATGCAGGTAGACGAAGTCATAAATATTTTAGCAGGTAAGCATCTTTTTCATCCACAGTGACATAATCCTGCAGGGGTGAAGGATTTTCTCCTAGGATGGGCAATTAAGGAGAGGTAGGGGCAATGATTAGAACATTCCTGAGACTGAGAAAACTCCTTTTAATTGAGTACCTTCACTGGCTGATCTGCTATGAGGAACACGAAGCACTACTGAAAACGAAGCTTTATTATCACGTTTAAAAAATTAACACTAAGTATTTTTTAACTGCGAATTATTTACAAAAGACGACTTTGCTGCTCTAGCCAGATTAAAACCCCAAAGTGAATGATCTGAAATGAATCAGAATGGATAAGAAAAAGCCAAAAAAAAATTTTTTTTTGGTTGTGTGTGAGTAACTGGGATGGATAGGATGGCAGTCATGATGTTGAACAAGCTCCCGAGTGAATTTTTATCCATTCTTTACATCAGCAATTTTCATTCAGTGTTCGATCATTATTAAACTTTTACGTGGGGACATGTCATTACGATGGGATTGCTTACAATAGTCATAATTATTTTCCCATCTTTAAAAAGTATAACTTCATGAGTTACAATGCCTTGTATACAGTGGTGCATAAACCTTGCCCAGCCTGCTTCTCTTGCCCCAGTTTAAGCCTCCCTCTCTCCCTGTCCAGGGCTCTTGATTCTTCCTCTCTTTTCTTACTATTTCATCCAAGCTTTCAAAATCCCACTAAGAAAAGGGGACTAAGGCACGTGTAGCTATGAGAGTGCCCTGGAGTGGAGGAGAGGGGCTTTAAATGCCAGCTCGGCAGTTCACTGGAGAGTGGGGCTTATCATGCTTCCAGGGCTGCTTGAGATGGAATAACACATTCAGGTGCTTCCAAAATTCTAATGTGCAGAGAAACATAAAATATTATTAGATTTCAAAAGCAAAGAAAAAAATGTAAATTTATCACATTTGCACCTTGATCAGAAATGGTTCCAGAAACTGTGTCATTTGCAGAGACGTGGATGGACCTGGAGACTGTCATACAGAGTGAAGTAAGTCAGAAAGAGAAAAACAAATATCGTATATTAATGCATATATGTGGAATCTAGAAAAATGGTACAGATGATCTTATTTGCAAAGCAGAAATAGAGACACAGATGTAGAGAACAAAAGTATAGATACCAAGGGTGGGGTGGTTGTGGGATGAATCGGGAGACTGGGGTTGACATATATACACTATTGATACTATGTATAAAATAGATAACTAATGAGAATATACTGTATAGCACAGGGAGCTCTACTCATTGCTCTGTGGTGACCTAAATGAGAAGGAAATCAAAAAAAGAGGGGATTACATGTACATATAGCAGATTCACTATGCTGTACAGCAGAAACTAACACAACCTTGTAAAGCAAATATACTCCAATAAAAACTAATTGAAAAATAAAGAAATGGTTCCAAATCAAGAGTGGCTTCAAAACTCATACAATTTTCTATAGGAGGGGAAGACGATCAAGGCAGAAATTGTTTGGTAAATAGAGGTTTGCCTGTTTCCTTGAAGTCAAGCAAAGTAAGTTGCTTTTTCTCTCCAGTGAACATCTTCCTTTCTGTGTTTTAGTGCTAAACACACTCAGAGAATATATATTTTCAGAAGTGTATGGAATAAGATGACATCTGTCCCCAGATTCGTCTACTTTAATTCACCTCTTTGGGTGGGAGGAGACTTAAGGTTGTGATTTTCATCATTTGCCTTGCGCGGTCCTGTTGGGTTTTACTTGTGGGTTCATCTCATGCTTAATACTCTTAGAAGAAAAGGGACCTATGTTCCTGGTTATGTTTGGGGGATTCTTTTCAAGTTGAACTTTAATCAATGATCACTCACACTAGAAAGCGTGATAAAATGTCAATACCTAGTCAACTGTGAGTAATAATCTTAAAACCAGAAAATGCTAGCCTGAATCGGACAAGTGATTTTGAGGAAGCTGTGTTTGCAGCCAACGAACGCTGGATTTAAAATTTCTCCACCTTTGTGCTGACATTCTGTTTTGAAGCACTAGATGGCGCTATGAACTCACTTAATTTGGAACCAAACTCTTCCCACCCATAATTTCAAAGAGAAAAAAAGATGAGAATTTTCCTTAACTGATTTGATAGTCTGACACATATTCTTGAGGAAATGAATTTATATGATGTAACAGTTATTTCATTAAGTTTCAGTGAAAAAAAGCCTCCTCTTTTGGCAAGGAAAATGTGACTGTTTCTACAAACATAGACAGTCAAATCTGCACTCAAAGTCTAGTCAGAGGAAAAAAAAGTCAGACATGTTTTTTGACTAACTTGACTGCTTTTTCACTGACTTAAATATTTTCTTGACTACTTGACAGTCAAAACAGTCAAGCCAGTTTGTGTGTGTCAAGATGGGCCCCAGTTTTTAGGTTGCAGAGTGAGCTTCTGTGTTTGTTCAATTCCTTGCCTGTTTCCTTTGTAGTCCGGCTGGTGAGCTCGGATGGTTAGGGCCGCCTGCTAATGAGACAAAGGTCACCCCGTTTCCATCAGTGCCTGGGGGGGTGTATCCTCCTCACAGGGTTTAGGGCTGTTCCTTGGCCAGGAATTGTGACCCTTACTCTGACCAGCCATCTCACCAATGCCTGAGCTTAAAAGATGACCACTTTCAGAAACCTAAATGGTCAGAATAGACACATCATTACAAGAAGGTGAAAACAACAGAAAATGTGTATCCTAATAACAGCGGATCTGCGATGCCATTTTTCTCTAGAAAGGACTCAGAGAGTGCTTCCAAAATCAACTCCAAAGTCAACTAGCCAAGTGGCATTCCTCATCCAGCCATTCAAATACCTTGTTAAGAGCTTCCTCTATGACAGGTGGGACTCCAGATGCCCAAAGATGAAGAAGTGAGTAAGAAACGGCCTAACATGATTTTACAAGTTCGTTAGGGAGATAAACAGGCAAAAATTTATTAGATGATATGACAAACACCCTAATGGACGCATAAACTACCAAGGAAGCAAAAGGAGAAGCTAACTTCCAGGCAGTCATATGCGCTACATCTTAAAGATTGACCTGCATTCAACTATAAAATGTGGATAAGGGCATCCAGGTGAAGAAGCAGGGTGCTTGGGAGAGAGACATGTTTGAGAACACACAGGAGTTTCCTGTGCCTAGAATCTGGGGTGTTGGGTGAGGGACCATAGAAGTTGAGCTGGTAAGAGGGGGTCCAAACTGAACCAGACGAGTTTTGCATAATCTAAAAAATCTGTGACACTCAAAGTATTCATGAGTCCTCATGAATAGGAATAAACAATTGAATAAATAGGTAAGTGAGGGAGATTAAATAAATCTCCTGTCCAAGTAATTTATACAGAAACTCCCCACCTTAAGGAGGTGGAACAAAACACCCCACCCCTTCAATGAGGGCTGGGCATGACCTCTTCCAAACAGCACAGAATAGGAAGAGGGGAAGAAGACTTATTGCACCACAGAAAAACCTGCAAACACACCCCGGCCGGGTGACCAAGGTTAACAGTCTAAGTCGTGTTGACGGTACTTTATCTCTATGACCTTCCTCCCCAGAACCCCAAATTCCAGTCTAACCATGACATTAGATAAATCCAAATTGAAGAACATTGTTCAAAAGATCTGACCAGGAGTCGTTAAAATTATCATGGTCATCAAAACAAGGGCACTGTCACAGCCAAGAGGACACTAAGGAGACGTGACAGCTAAGTGTTATGTGACATCCCAGACGGGATCTTGGAACACAAAGAGGACTGTAGGTTAAAGTTAAGGAAATATGAATAAAATATGGACTTTACTTAATATGGAAGCAATATTCGTTCATTAATTATGATAAATGTGTCATATTATTACATGATGTTAATGATAGGAGATATTGGGTGTGGGACGTATAAGAATTCTCTGTATTATTTTTGCAATTTTTCTGTAAATACAAAACTATTCTAAAAGGGGAAGTTTTAAAAATCTGAGTCACAAATTATCATTTTGAATAAAACTAATGTTTTATCTTTTCAAAAACTATGTGTAAATGTGGTAGTATTCTCTCCTTCTCCCCACTCTCTAAAAGGAAGAAAAAAAAGATGGACGGAAGGAAGGGAAGGGAGGGAAGGAGGGAGGAAGGAAGGGGAGAAAATTGACCTGGGCTCTGGCTTCAAAAATACCTACACATGTAGATCAACTGTACTTCAACTTGAAAACAAATACCTACGCATCGTGGCGCCACGTATCATATCCGCATAGCACAAAAAAGTGACTATAAAATAACTGAGGGAAAAAAGCCATTGTCCATCCGTGATCAATGGACATAGGTGAGAAACAGACACACATCGTGTTCACCACAGATGTGAATTGAGCTCCTCCTGTGTTTGCCTTGGTGAGTTGGTTGACAGCCCAACAGTGGAATTCATAGGAGACACTTAAGTTCTCCAAAATCTTCATGAAACATGAACAACCAAGGGTACCACCCTAAGTCATTATTGTACAGCACACAAAGCAGGGCTCCTGTTAGGGACCTTTAGAAGGTAGGTAGAACTGAGCAGGTACCCAGAGGGATTCCTTCTTCTTCATGAGCTAACATGGCCCATTACCAAGAATAGTGACGACGAACAGGATACTTACTCCACCCAGGAAGCGAAGGCTCAGGACACTTGCTACCATGGTTGCAACCGTCTCAGAAGAACGGCCGACCCGAGCCCGTGTTGCTAAATGTATTCTCTATATATCACACTCCATGTGAATGGCTCCCCCTGGACGTGCTCAGCCAGGTGGAATTGCAGAACTCACACCAAACCCAGGTCTTCTGAGCTCTGGTTCTGGGTACTTGGTCCTCATCAGGAACAACTGAATAGGGACTGTTCACCCAGGGACAGATTTGTTATTGCAAAAATCAATTGTTTTGTTCTAGGTTCTTTTTTGCTCACCCTGCAGCTTGCACTGGCAATGAGAAACACCACCAGTGTACCAATCCAAGGGCAGAAACACGACATGTGCCTTAGTCAGCAACAGAGGGAAAGAGCATTCATTTCCAGCAATACCTTATAGGCAATGCTTAGTGCAAGTTCATGAATACTGAGAAAAAATGTTCAATTACCTTTTATTATAGCTCTCAGTACATTTGTGATATTAAATTTGTCTACCTACTTGATAGTTATTCATTTACTTATATACTAGGAAGTTTCTTGCATCTAAGATGCTTTATAGAAAATTTTGGTCATATTTTGAATCAGTGGCTTTGAATTATTTTGACAATGAGCAACAGTACGAAACATTTTATATGGTGATCCAATAACTCACACAGGTATACACATACATTTAACTGAACCAGAAATTTCACAAGACGGTACACATGTTTCCTTTGTGCAATCACTCGTCTGTTATTTCCTATTTAATTCTCATTCATTTATTAAATTCTGGCTGAGACCCACTAATTTAACACCATGACTTATAGTTTAAAGAATATTACCTTTGAATATTAATTCACAAAATATGTCTATATGGAAACCATCAACAAAATGGAAAGGCAACCTACAAAATGGGAGAAAATATTCACAAATCATATATCTGATAAAGTGCTGTGTGTTCTAGATCCAAGCTAAAGAGGAGGATATCCATGCCAGGGTGAGAGCTGGCAACAGGAGACTGGTGACATAGAGGGGCTTGATTACATGACTAAACCTACTAAGAGTGGTGGGAACGATGCTGGGGGAATTAGAAATAGGGAAAAGGAAAATAATAGAATAAACATTGTGGTATCAGATTGGAATTGGAAATACTGGTGTGAACTCATGGTTTTTTTAGAATATGTAGCTAGATAGAAAAATTAGTATAGATATAAATGTGTGAACATGTATGAATGTTTGTGTATATATGAAAACATATATTCCCTTGCTTTGTCCACCAAGATGAAGATGGAAGCAGTGGAGTCCCTGCAACAACAAGCACATCTAACACCCAGATCTTGGTTTCTAAATACCATGCTTCTCCCAGACTCCCTGCAGAAACGGCTTATCCCAGGGTTGGGACAATGAAAGCAGCAGATGAGTCTGAACATCTGGTTTTGCCAGAAAGTAAGGAAGTACTCAAAGAATGATAACGATGTGCTGTAGGAACACAGGAATCTGCTTGAAGAGAATCCCTCTGGGACAAAATCTGAGATAATCTGATCATAAAGACATGATGGTATAGATAATGCAACCCATTGCATAAAATAGGAATTCATGAACTCATACTGATATTGGTTAATTAAATTGGAAGATTGAAAAGGAAATTTACAGAGTCTCAAAGTGTTGCCCCACAAATCCTTGTTAGTTATGAAGAGGAGAATAAGCTTTACTGTGAAGAAACCTGAAAGACCTGCTTTAATCAATTTAACTTCTAAGTTAACGTCACCGTTAATGAAAGGAACTAAAGTTGTGAGCCCCCAGATGGGATGCAGTGAGACCTCAGTGTCATTTCTCTTCCATTTTTGCCAAAGATGCAAAAGTTGAATATAATCATTAGAAAGACCCAATATATTTACTTATTTGCTCAACCTCTCTGTATATAACCAATCTCCTAACCAAGCGAATCACCTGCTTGGTCCTGGGCTGGCCACCATCTCCTCAGCCCCATGGCCTCCTTGCTTCCTCAAAGCAAAGAGGGACTCTCTCTCCACTATCTCATCTTATTATTAACCTAGGAAATTTTTTTTTTTGGCGGTGTTGCACACAGCTTTTGGGATCTCAATTCCCCGACCAGGGATTGAACCTGGACCCCTGACAGTGAAAGCACCAAGTCCTAACCACTGGACTGCCAGGGATTTCCCAGCTTAGGAAATTTTTGTTTTCATTTTAATTTTATGAAATGTTTCTGTTAAGAGACGGAGACAAATGTTTATTGTAGAAATTTTGCAAAATTTGGAAAGCACCATCCAGAAAGAATTGTTGAATTTTAGTGTATAATAAATACTTCCTTTTTTCCTATATTATTCTTGATAGGTGGAGAGATGTTTTGAATGGGACTGTAATGTCCACATTTCACGTTATTAACTAATATCTTATGATCTTTTCCCCTTAATAATACTTCCTAAATTTTTATACTAATATTCTTTTATGGTATTATTTCAATGACTGCATAATATTATTCCCCATTTTAGCCATGTATAAATGTAAGACTGTCATATCCTCTTTTATTTATCAAGTACTTAATAAAAATAATCACTGTAAAAGAGATGTTCTGTCTAATTTCCACCGAGACAAACATTTTTAGCTGAGTTACTTTTCACTTATAAGCCAAAGCCTTATATTTGGGGATTATTTATTCAAGCAGGTTCTTGATACTAATCCATTCATCCCTTCCTTTATTTGTAAAGTGTTTGCAGATCACCTACTACGTGTGAGCAAGCAATTTTGAAATTCAGAGGGTCACTTTAATGGTTTTTAAACAAATGTGTGAAATGCTTAAGAATCTGTCACAATCCATTGACATTAAGATGCAGTTGTCCAAATGAAACAATAAATAGGCCTACACTCCTAGCAAAGATTTAACATGGAAACAAATATAATTTTGCACACGATATTCAGTATTTAGTGGCCCAAATCTTTTTCTTACATTTTTATTTTCCAATTATATCACATAGTCTTGTTACCTAAACATCTATCAATATACTTGAGTTTCATTTTAATTATAAATTATTTTCCTAATACCTAAAGGTCTCAAGCATCTTGTCTTACATGTGTTCCTTACATATCTAATCTCCAGCATGTGTGAAACATGCTAGTTTCAGTAGCACACTGTATCTGAAACTTTTCAAATCAAATCTAACTCATAATCCAATATAAAAGCATCAAATCATAAATTAAAAAATACTTGCCCAGATTTCTTTTCTGTGAAGGCACCACAAGGAATGAAATTGCGGGCCAGAGCCCTAGAACTAGAGCCATTTGCAAGCCAGTCAAAGAGACAAAGTTAGCACCAATGATGAAAAATTAAACAACAACACAAACATTAAATAATAAGTATGATAATTATTCAAGAGTTTTTAACAAAGCAGTATGAACAAAGCAAAATGATCAATTGCCAAAGTGTGATGCCAAAGTGGAGTCAGAATGACTTTGGAAGGTATCCTCCTAATTTCCAGAAAACAAAGCCAACATCACTCATTAACGTCTATAAAATCTTTTCCCCCATCCTGTAGAAATTGTCTCCTCTACTCACTTTTCCTTTGCTGCTCCTGTCCACTGCCATTTCTATATGACAATGCGGCAGTTCAAATGCCCCTGCAGCCCTTAAAGTCCTGTGAAATGTAAATGTCTACCACGTTGTTCACCCTCTGCTGACCACACAACTGATTCCGCTATTTTGGCTGAGTCAGCAGTTTCCTGGCAATTTATTCAGGTGGTTGGATTACTTGCATGTGTCACTACACTGATGAGTACTCAGGAGATATCCTCACAGGAGCCCACCTACAGGCCATGACCTCAGCATCCTCTCAACTCTGCTGGCTCCAGAGCCCAGAGGCTGCCCTGGCCAGGAGGCTGAGGAGAGTCCTAGGTCCACTTTGCAGGCTACCACCGCTGATGTTTATTCCAACCCCACTCCTTCCCAGTGTGAACCCAATCTTGACATTCTTTATCATAACTGAATCCATTTCCACATCTAGATTAATTTTGTTGCCCCCAAATTGTAGTAACATCATGATTTGAAGAAGGAAGAATCTTAAAGAATTCTTAGAGTTACCAGCACATTAAGATAAAATTGTATCAATTTTAGAATAGCATCGTTTCAATCCAGAAGTAAAATTTATTTTTTCTTTTGAAAATCATCAATACTTATCTGTAATACATTGATTGACATAAGTGTATACAATTTTTAAAATAAATAATAAAAATGGGTTTTAAAAATATATTTCTATAATTTTATGTATATATGTGTATGTATAGTGAAACTTCTCCATGTAAGTAAAAGTTCCAAGATCATAATCCAGAACTAAATACTAGTCAATAATATTGGGCTGGCTGACATAAAAATCATAAGCAATATTTTGAAGTCAGGGGAGCAGTTATTCCAGATTTCTCAATAGCTGAAGTTAATGGACTTAATTCAGTTAGACACAGATGCCAGAGAAATTATGACTCTCAGTGTAGGAAAAGTTTTAAAGACAGTTTATTTTCTGTTTGTAAACAAAAAAAAAATGCCTTTCAATCTATAAAGTAATACCTATGTCATACAGAAAGGAACGTTATTAACTAAACAGACTTTTCCTTCTCACACCACATAACGATGCATTTAGCTAGGTCAGGTTCTCCACGTAATAAAATGATGGAGAATTTTCCTACAGGCCCACATGGAAGGGTTTTTTTTTTTAAATTCATGAACGAGGGTCAAGATAGAGATAGCTATATGTTCTGGGAATGCACGATCACACACTTTAGGGATTGCTGTGCGTTTGGTAAGAAAACTGTGACTTGGTTTTTGTTCAACTTACTCATTGTGAGACTATAGGAAAAAAAAAAACAGGCTTTTGAGTATCCATTTCTTTACCTGCATTACATGGACATAATCTCTGCTGTCCCCATCCAGCAGGACACACACAACACGGAATTCTGACTAAATATGTTATCAGTTAATGAGATAATAATAATGTGCCTTATTTCTAATGTCTCTAGTGGTTTTTCCCAGAGATTTTTGTTGTTGGTTTTTGTTGTATTTGAAAACTCACCACAGACCGTTTCCACCTTTGAAGGAGAGCTGTTATTCCCTAGAGTGTAATTGTTGGCTTCAGTGGAGAGAACGTGGGAGGGGACAGAAAAGTCGTTTCATCTCAAAACACTAGGGCGACAGATTCTCCCCAGAACTGTAACACGAGGCGAGCAAATGCAGACCCCAAATCATTGTAATAAACATGGAATGTCCAGTTTTTTTTGTTGTTCTGAATTCGTCAAGTACTAAATGATGCTGCAGATAAATGGGTCATGGATAAAGACTGAATATTTTACACTCTAATTGTTATAAAATAAATAAATGAATTTCTTTTCTTTTTTCTTTTTTTTTTTTGGCCACACCATGAGGCTTGTGGGATACTAATTCCCTGACCGGGGATTGAACCCAGGCCACGGCAATGAAAGCACCAAGTCCTAACCACTGGACTGCCAGGCAAGTCCCAATGAAATATTTTTAATAATCGGATATGACCTACTTTTAATTTCCTATGATCTTTCTTTGGTGAAGTTCAATTAATTTCATACCTATTCTCTTAATTCCCTTTACAACTTTCCTGTGTAATCAATCCTAAAATGTTTCAAACCATTACTTTTGAATGAAAAGTGTTAGAATCCAATATGCAAATAAATTTGGATTTCTTAAAAGTGGTTGAGAGAGACAACAATATGATATGTATATTAATACCATTTTGACTGTATTTTAAGTGGTATGTTGACGGTAGGGAGTTCCTCAGGGAAATTCAAAATGTCAAATCTTTTTCATCTAGTTGTTGTCAGAATAATTTATATGTGCCATAACATCCTATAAAGTGAAGATTCCTCTTCTCTTTTTCTCCAACTGTTTCTTTTCTAAGACTTCCAACCCACAGATATATCCTATCTTAAACATTGATTTGGCTACATTATTTCAACTTCCAGAGATAAGATTTCAATTCCAAATTCTAACTATTTCTCAAATATGGATTTAACTTCTGATCATATATATGTTGGTCCAATTAGGGGATAAGATGAGACCAGTTGCATTTTCTTCTTTTTTAGACACCCTCAGGGACCCAATAACATCATAAAGCTGTCCAAGGCTCCAGAGGGTCCTCCACTGCTTGGGGGAGCATTAAGACGAGCGTCTGAATATCTCCCTGGAAACGGCAAAGCATACCAGGATGTTGAGCCACATGTTTGGGAGACCAAGTGCATTTTGTCAGAAACTTCCATAACACAAGTAGAGCTTTTGAAAAAGGGAGATTTCAAGAGGGACCACATATATTAAATAGATCTAACTGCTTATTTGGAAAAGACCTTTGCTGTACAAGATACTGATCTACTTTGTCATAAAAAATATATATCACATTGACTCAATTTCTTATAATAAATGGAATATGATTATTTGTTCTGTTAATAAATAGATTGATTCTTTTTGTTTTTAATTTTTATTATTTTTATTTACTTATTTATTTATTTATGGCTGTGTTGGGTCTTCGTTTCTGTGCGAGGGCTTTCTCTAGTTGCGGCAAGCGGGGGCCACTCTTCATCGCGGTGCACGGGCCTCTCACTATCGCGGCCTCTCTTGTTGCGGAGCACAGGCTCCAGACGCGCAGGCTCAGTAGTTGTGGCTCACGGGCCCAGTTGCTCCGCGGCATGTGGGATCCTCCCAGCCCAGGCCTCGAACCCATGTCCCCCGCATTGGCAGATGGATTCCCAACCACTGCGCCACCAGGGAAGCGCTGATTGATTCTTCATATTAAGAGCATGAGGTTTGGACCAAGACAAACCTGGGTTTGTATCTTGGCGCTGTCAAATATTAATTATGCGATTTGGGGCAATGTACTTAAACTCTCTAAACTGGTTTCCTTTTTACATCAATAATGGTAACTACTCCATAGGATTCCTCTAAAAAGCCAATGAGATAATCCTTAGAAAGTACTCAGCACATATTTGAACCTGGGTAAGTACTCAATAAATGATAGCTACATTAGCAGACCTATGCCAGTTCCCCCAGAAAGACTTCTTTCCCACAATAATTCTGCTTGGAGCCCTTTGATTAACATAGACCTTAGCTTGAGTTTCTGCTGTTACTGTTGTCAAATGATCTTTATCCACTATGATTTTCTGGCTACTATCTGAGGATTCCAATTGGCACTAAAACTAGCTAGTGTGTTCCCAGAGTTACCTAAGATGTTTTATTTGTAAGCACAATGTTTACCTAGAGCCTTTCGATTATATGTGATTAAGCCTTTAGCACTTAATATTTACTTCCAAAGCAGTACCTTTTAAAGGTGTGAGCAACAAAGCAAGAAATCACACTGTTGCTATTGGATAGGCCCAATACTTACAACCAGCTACTAGCATAGTTGTCTTTTATTACATTAACCGAGGTGTTTCCGGACCAGAGTGTTTCCTGGCTGTGCCTGGCTTCACACTAAAGGGGCTGTTAGGGAACGTCTGCCATAAAATGCTCCCCAGAGATTCCAACACAACAAAGCACAAAATGCCATGGAGCAGACCCTTGGCATTCACAAATCTGAGATTTGAGGCTTTAATTCTCAAGAAACCTCCAAAGTCATTGACATAAAGCAATGTGTGGTTTTCTACACAACTTTGATCTCTCTGTACTGTTTGAGTATGACGTGTGGGGATGGAGTACTTACTAGCCTGAGCGCCAGCCGGCAGTTACGGCATCTCCTGGCTTTACTGTTTTCTCTCCATCCTCATGGGTACATTTATTCTCTTCTAGGGTCCAAAAAGCCTACTTAATATTTTTGGCTATTCCAGTTTTATGCTTTATGTAGAAATTATATCCCTAAATTAGGAGATTCGGGAAGTTCTGTGGTGTGTTCCTCAGCAATATCAAACGTCCACTATATTTCATCTTCCAAAAGGTGAGGAACTTTAGAAGACACTACAAAATCAGTGCTTCAAAACCCCTTCTGATTTCTGTATGAAGTATGTGATTCTAATGTGAATGCTGTCACCAAGAACAATTTTTTTGTTTCAATGTATTGATTTCAATACATTGTTAATTCTATAATGCACAATGTAAACTTACCTATATGTGTAGCCAGGATAAGACGTTTCTCGTTCATCTAAATAGAAATGCATCTCTCATGCGTAACAAAGTCAATATAGCTTAAGCTGAGACCATTCACACAAATCGATAAGACTGAACTTAACATTTTACAGATTTTTAACCTGATTTCAAAAATCGATTTGTCTGAATTTTTCACTTTTTTTTTAACTTTTTATTTTATATTGGAATACAGTTGATCAACAATGTTGTGTTAGTTTCAGGTGTACAACAAAGTGATTCAGTTATCATATACATGCACCTATTCTTTTTCAAAGTCTTTTCCCAATTAGGTTACAGAATATTGAGCAGAGTTCCCTGTGCTATACAGTAGGTCCTTGTTGGTTATCTATTTTATATATAGCAGTGTGTACATGTCAATCCCAAACTCTGAATCTATCCCTCCCTACTTACCCCTGGTAACCATTAGTTCGGTCTATAAGTCTGTGAGTCTGTTTCTGTTTTGTAAATAAGTTCATTTGCATCATTTTTTTTATATTCCACATATAAACAATATCATACGATATTTCTCTTTCTCTGTCATACTGAGTGAAGTAAGTCTGAATTTTAAACTATTTCAACAGGATATTTTGATATCATATTTATACAGCCTGTGTTAGTTGGAATACAGGCTGATCTGCCTGTGACAAAGATGAAGGATGGATTATTTATCCCTCATAGGAGTTTGAGTGACTTTATCTCTGGCTCTCTTCCATGAAGTCATGAGATGCTCAGCCCCTTACCTCTCATGATGTTCTGCTGACCCTGGGGCGTTGGCTGCATTCATGTGGTCCAAGATGGTGCACCATCAGGTCCACAGCCCTGCCAGCAGGAGAGGTAAAGAAGAAGGGATGCCATGCCCCATCCCCCTAAAGCGTGACTGAGTTGCACACCTTACGTCTGTTTGCATCTCATTGACTAGAGCTTAGCCACATTGTCACCAGATCCATATGGGAAGCTGGAAGTGTAATCTTTCTATCAGGACACACAAGGTTGGGGACAACCGGTACCTGCCAATCAGCATTCCCGCCATTTTCAACAGATAAACAGAAAGCAAGATCAACAAATTCCCAAATATTTTATTTTGTTAATTATTTACTTTTTCTTTTTTTTTAACTTTTTATTTTATAGTGGAGTATAGCCAAACTAAACTGTGATAGTTCAGTTTCAGGTACATGCAAAGCCACTCAGCCATGCATATGTAGGTATCCATCCTCCCCCAAACTTATTTACTTTTTCTTTATTTCAAACATAATAGGAATGGAATGCATGGAGGCAGTAAGGGGTTAGATTAAATGTTGTTGATTTCAGAAACCAGAAACTGTTGGCCCATTTCTCTCAGTAGCCTTGGGTTAATTTCTGAGTGTCCCTTGTGACTCTCAGCCTATGCATCCATAGAAGTATCACTTCCTTAATTGGTTTCCATTCCTTTCTAATAGTGAAAATCAGAGAAAGAGTTCAGGGGGTTAGAAATATGAAAGGGAAGGGATCAGGCATACTCAACATGGAAATAAATAAAAGAAACAATGCAATGATCCATTGGGTGGACATCCTGAAGGCAGAGCAATCTGATGCTCTGCCCACACTCAGCCTTGAAGAAACGACATGAATTCGGAGGATGTACATCACCCAGCTTGAGGTCTCACCTCAGCATCTGAGTCGTAAGAAAAGAAAAAGCAAGCAAGCTCAGGTGACATTTATCCACGTACACCCTACCAGAGAAATCTCTTCCTGCATCTCCCTCCTTTGCCCCAATACATTTCTGGAATTGAGGAGATCTGAGAAGTCTTGAAAACAGATAAAAATACATATAAAGAATACTTACAAGCAAAGTATTAAAGAGTAAAAATGAATACAGTAGCAATTACATATTTAAGTTTTAAAGGCAAGAGGAAGAAAAGAAGAATAAGTTAGATAAGGGGAACGAATGTGAGTAATAGCGACGCAATTCTAGGCAAAATACCAGGAGAGAAACTTCAGTGCTGATAAAATGGTCTTAATAAGTAAATTCAACAAAAGACTTTTCACCAATTTTAGAACAAACTTAAAATGCTGGTATTTTTGGTTATTAATCAACCTTTGTATGTGTTATGCTCATGTTCAATAAAAAGGTTAAAACTCCTACACACTGTGTCTAATAAAAATAAGGGCAGCCGTTACTGGAAGGCAAGAAAAAGCCTTTACACACACACACACACACACACTCACACACTCACACACACACTCACTCAGTCACACTCACACCTACACACTCACACTTACACACTCACACACTCTGCCACACACTCACACTCACATACAAATTTTAAATAGGATGCAGCAAAATTAGAGTCTTTTTAATAATGATTATCTTTCAGGCTCTTATGCTGTGGCCAGTTTCTTTTTACCAAAAGTCAAATTTCATTTCTATGCATTTTTCCTCTAGAGTGGAAGAGAAAGAGTTAAGGGCGTGGGGAAGGGCTGGTCTCCCTACAGCTCCATTCACATGAACCACCAGGTTCGACAAGATGTGACTTCTTACTTACCAGCTCGGAAAAGGTGTGGTAAAGGTCCATTTGACATGCTTTTAATTACGGCTTTTCTTTTTCTTTTGTTTGTTTGTTTGTTTTCCTGAAGCCTATCCAAATGATCCTAAGAAGGCATTTCACAGCCATTTAACATGTTTCTTTTCTAAATCTATATTGCTTCTTGAATGGTACAACGATATATACCTTACCATTCATTATGACTCTGGGGTGATTTTGTTATTTATTTATTTTTTAGTTGAAAATAGCAGCCACAAAAAGTATAATAAGATAGGATAAGATAGGGTAGGATAGGATAGGATAAAATAAAATAAAATAAAACAAAACAGTAGCCGTGTTTCACATTGAGTTATATCATTGTTTTCTGTCACAGTGAGGTATTCACTGAGTATCCACAAATCAAGCAGCCTACCTTTCCAACCACCCTTTACTCTTTTTTAAAAAAATGTGTATTGAGAATATTCTATGCAAAAAGCACCATTAATATGTCCCTCGAATTGGTCCTACCTCATTACCACCTGCTAAATATCACCTACCCATCCTCAGGATGAAACAGATGTGTTGCATCCTCTCCTTCTCCCATGCCCACTTCCGATCACCCACAATCAGCTCAGCACAGCCTCCAGCGTGTATTCCGAGCCTGGTGACTCCCACCCTTTCCAAGCTGAAGCTCTGATCATGTGTCTGGAACAGTCTCCCAGCGGGGCTCTCGCTTTCCCTCTTCCTCCCTACAAAGCATTATCCTCTCAGTGACCTCTTTAAAGTATAAATGGTATCATAGCCCATCCCTGCTTAAAACCCTGCAGTTGCTTCCCACTACTGTTAGAACAAAACTCTAATTCCTTACTTTGCCTCTCAGATCCTGCAAGCGCTGAATGACTCTTATCTTTCTACCCCATCTTCTCTCTCTCCCTTACCCTGTTCAGTTCACTCCAGGTACTTGGACCCTCCATAAAATTCTCACACACACAAATCTTATTTTTTTCATGGACATCTGTTCCTTCTACCTTTTCTCCAAGATGGCAGCCTGGTTGGCCCTTTTTCCTTCTTTGGGTCTCAGCTCTAAGGTTGGCCCCTCAGAAAGTCTTCCTTGATCACCCCAACCAAAGCAAGATGGCCAAGAGTTGGGAGAGTCCCACTTATATAATAGATGATGTGTATACAATATCAAAAGTATGGATTTGTTGTAAGAATTGCATAAACTTATATACCTGGGATAGAGTAGCTACTTACTAAGGCTAGTTTTTTGTTTTTGTTTGCTTCTTTTATTCTCATATGTCGGGCTTCCTATGAATGTTGCATAAGTATGTTGTAATTGCTTCTCTGAAGGAAAAGGTAACTAGTCTATAACACAGTAAGCTAGGATAACAGTGGTTCCCCATTATTAACGCACATCTGTCAAAGTTACCACACCCAATGAAACCTTTAGACTGAGACACACCTAACATAAGAAAGAAAGAAAAGGGGGCAGAATTATTTTATTGGGTGGCTCAGCATTTTAAGTACTGAAAGTTAATGGAAATATTCAAATCATATAAGAATGTGCCCAATCATGTATTCATTCAACAAATACAGGGGGATGGGGGGGCACCAGGCATGATTAAAGTGCTTCAGATACAGATTGTAACAAAGGACAGAACAAAATCCTCTGACCTGTGGATCTTGCACTGTGCAACACCTCTTCTTAGAATCAAATAACGTTTTATCTATTGCCTTGTACTCTTAATTCCAAATGAGAAACATGGGGTCCAGAGACTGGGGCTCTATTCCCAGCTCAACCCACCAATCAGTATGTGGTTTGGAGCTAGAGGTGGCTTCTCTGATACTTCCCAAGTTGTACATGTTCTATCCAAGGTCCCTGCAGCTCCAAAACACTGTGATTCCATGATTATACCAAACACCATTTTCAGTATAAAAAAAAAATCTGAGGTTAGAAAGCTTGCAGTTAAGAACCACTTCACTCCTTAACATGAGTATACGGTTCTACTATGCCGGGTATTTTTTTTTTTTTTTTCCAGCTATTTTCTTCCAACATTAACATTTAGGACCGAGTTGAAGAGAAGATGAAACCCCTTTGGAACACAATTAGCTTAGTTTTTTTCTTCTGCTGTAAAAGATGGTCTAAGATTTTATATTCTCCTTTAAATTGTCTAAATGCCAATGTTCATGTTTGTCTATGTCTGGGGGACATTGCAGTGCCAGGAACTTTGTCTTTTATTCTCCAAAACATAACCAAGAAGCTTTCCTGTAAGGTCCCTTGTCTGGGTTCAAACAGCACCTTCATTTACATAAAAGACGATTTCCCCCCAAACATGCACCTATTCTTATCATTATGATTATCCGCAGTTCAAATGTATTAACCGTCCTAGAGATCATTGTGGAACAGATGCCGTGGCTCATTCTCTTCTGCCTAAAGAAAACTTTTTCTTTTTTTTTTTTAATATCGACATGGCATCCAGGTTACATCTTGATAATCACTTTAGAACTGAGAGTGACAAATGGCAGATGGAATGTTGTTGTTTTTCTTTCTGTCCCCATCTCCCTTTGTTCCCTGGCATTGTGGGACAGCTCCCTCCATTCAGGCGGCAGGACTGTTCTGAGTGAAGGGCAGACGTGCACCTTCGGCAGCCTCTCTCCAGTTCAATTATGATGCTTTAACGGGGCTAATTAGCATTCCTCGGAGCTGGAGCTCTTTGAGTGACAGGTAACCATGGAGAGTCACACTCCTGTAGGTGATCAGCAAGAGTCGAGCTTTTCTTTTTAATTAAAAATTAGAAAAGCCTTAAAGAAAAAGCATAATATTTCCTGATGTCTGCCGTTAGCCCAAGCTTGCCATGATGGAAAGAATAACAGCAGTGTCAGAAGAAAAATTGATGCCATTCAAAAGGAACAGAGGAAAATACCATGGTAGTCAGAGACAGGAAAGATATTTATTGTCTTCCCCAAGAACAGACACCCAAAAGGGAAACACAAAAAGGCAAAGGATCCTCTGAGATTTCCTGAGAGACCATTTAGATAATAATGTTTTCCCCTATAAAATTTGTGAAATAGTACCGTATTTATTAAAAATAGGGGCTTTTTTTTTTTTGCCATTTAGAAAGTATTTGAATAACATATGCAGTTAATGTTAAATAATACGTATTTGGTAATTGTTGATTGCTGATGACAAGGTATAACAAAATAAAAAAGGTATTAATAACCTATTCCAATTCTAAGAAATATTGGAAAAAAATCCTCCAAGTACACAATATATTGGATCTGATCTTGAGAACTGATGCCAGGAGGCCATGGTGTATCTTTCCAACAAAGTGAGTATTCTAAGTAGGGCAGTGTAGTGAATTAAATATTGTCACCTTAGTTTGGGAGCCTAGATTCAGAGAAAAAAAGTGAACAGAAATTTTATAATCTTTTAAGGGCCTATCAGGATACCTTTTCTATTCAAAGATAGGCAAGTAAATAATGTGGATAATCAAAGTCGATTTTAATTTTCCCCAAACTGAAAGGAAACTGCTCTATTTTCTTTCGGTTCTTTTTATCTTATAAAATATTTAATTTTATCATGCCTCTCCCTTTCCTGTTTTTACCCCAAAACGGGATTATTGTAAAACACACCCTGCGCTGTTATTTCTGGCCTGCCTCAAGCCAGGAAGCTCTCAGAGTCTTCTGGGGGCGCCTAATCTCATGAGCTACGCTGTCTCATTTCAATTGTGGGAATAGAAGAGGAGGTAAACCAAGCCACAGTGAATTCCTTAGCTATTACTTCAGAATAATTTCTACTATGAGAAGAATTCACTGAAAAGACAGAATGATAAAATCAGTGTGTTACTTTGTAGCCAACACTTTCCAAATTCCAAAAATTAGGATTTTTCTTCTAAGGTATAAGTTGAGTGAAGAAACAAATTTTAATTCCAAAAGACTGTCTCTCCCAATATGCGGGCAGTGGTCATTGTTCATCAACTCACTCTTTTAAGTCTCTATTTATTTGAACATTCTTCCTTAACAAGCATAATTCCTCAACTCTGAAATTTTCCACAAGAATTTTCCAGAAAACAGATTCCCTTCTCAAGTTTATAAATATGACCTCAATAAATGTAACTTGCTAATTACTATTGGCTTTAATTTGACAGTAGGAAACGTTATGTCCTGAGAATCTCAAGACTTGCTTTATTTTTTTTCTGAAATGTTTCTACACCTAATAGAAATCTGCTACAAGAGTAAGAACCTTTCTGGTTTAATAGTAGTAAGAAGAGCTCTTTTCTGAAACATTGCATTTTGAAGTTTGTGATATTTGAACCATAATGGAGGGAGCTGGCTGTTGGTCCCATAGTCACTTCCTTTGATATGTACTCCTTCCAATCATAATATATATCAATTTTTTTTCTAATACTGACACCAAATCTATAGAAATGCTGAATTAAACAGAAAATATTTCACTTTTTAAAACAGACACATTAAGAACCAATGCCCCGTAATGTTGTATGGAATGGAAATATTGACTGAGTTCCATGCAAATTACAAGCTATTTTAAAAACAAACGGATTAAATGATTGGATATTGAAAACTACTTTCAACCATTTTCCATCGTGAATATTTACAGGCAGATCATTTTTAGCTCTTGTGTCTACCTTTTTTTCTGCAGAAACTGAAAGAGAAGAGAAATTTTGCAAGCATGGACCACTTTATGTAACAGATTTATGAACGTGAAAGGGAAACAGTAAAGGTCTAGTGTTCTGAGCTGCTGGCAGAGCTGACCTCTAATCGCTTTCAACCTTCTTAATTCATGACTGCCTCTCCCCTACCATGAGAGACAGGAGAAACCAGCTCGGAACAATGGTTATTAACATTTTTAGGATAATTTGATACCCTAGAGGCTTGCTCGGGTCCCATCATGGGTGTTTTTGTTTGGTTTTCCTGCTGGATGTAGCCTTTCAGATTTTCCACAGTGGGTCCCTAGAACCACAAAGGGCAAAAGCATAAAATCTCCTATTGCTGGAGTTTAATCTTCTCACTTGATAGATGGAGAAATGGGCAGAGAGGTTAACTGACCCTCAGCTAGTGGGTTTCAGTGCTAGAACTGGAACTGAAACTCAACGTGCCGCATCCCCTCACCAACAATCTCCTCCACGGCTGATTCCATCCCACTGGCTTTCCTCCCTGGATTCCACACAGACTTGTCATTAGCTGAATCAGAGCCCGTGCCTTGCAGCCTCTGTCACCCCACACCCTCTCCCCAGTTCCCGGGCCTGGCCTCTGCATCGTCATCTACCTGAGAACGTGTGGATTCTTAACCAGAGCTGTGACAGTGCGAGTATTTTATTTTTGTCTGCACCGTGCACCATGTGGAATTCTAGTTCCCCAACCAGGGATCAAACCCGTGCTCTCTGCAGTGGAAGTGTGGAGTCTTAACCACTGGACTGCCAGGGAAGTCCCCAGTGAGAGTCTGCTTTACCTTCGTGCAAACCATAGCATCTCGTGTTGCTTTGATATATACCCTGCACTGGCCATTATTTCACAGTAGAACATTGGTCTTTTATTTTTTGGGCAGGGGAGCAATTCTTGACCCTCTAAGATACTACTATTTTAGATGACTCAATGTCACTGAAAAGAAAAAATATTAGTCAAATTAAAAAACTAGAATAGGCAGATGTTCCTTAAGAAAAGTAGATTTTTAAAATTACAAATCAATATAAAAATTGTGTATTTGAAAAATAATAAATATGTTTTAATGCATGTTTTATTTCTTTTTGTCCTGTTATGTTTGGAAGAATAATTTGCTAGATTTTTTTTCTCCAACTGGTCAAGAAAATTTGGTCAGAAAACCCACAACTTAAAAATCAAGATCCTATCATTTCCATTCTGTGTAAAAAATAATATATTATATTGTTATTTAAGGCAATTTTTTTTCTATTCAAATCCTCTTTCGTTCCATTTTTGATAGTTGTCAAAATTTCTTCTGTACATCTATTAAGGGTAGATGTCCTATGGTAAGGGTTGTATGCTAAAAGCTATCTAATCTGAACATATGAATCAATGCGTAGAGATCTATACACATGTTCACAGCTAAATCACCATCAAATAAATTTACCATTTTGGTTCCATTCTGGCTGCCACACTCAGATACATTTCAAAAGAAAGTAGAAGCCTGAACAAAGAAAATAAAAAGGAATACACAGGTACTAAAAATTATTATATGAGAAAAAGTCGAAAATCTAAATACATTTTTTAAAAAGAGACTCACAGAGGACATAGTATCAGTTCTTTTAAAATAATATTTATTACAATTATTAAATTTAATTAATGTATAAGTGTGTATACTTTAAATCCAGTGAGTGTTAATTTCTAGAATTCTCTCCCTCGCCCCTCATCCTTAGTCCCATTTTATAAAAGTAGTCGTTTTTAACAGCTTTTGTGCATCCTGCTAGGATATTTTATGATAATGTATTTAAAACATCTGAAGTCCTTTCCTATTTAAAAAAAAAAAAAAAAAGTTGCCTTTTCTACATGACCATAAGAGGAAAAGTAGGAAAGTAAGATGAAGAGGCAGGAGATAAATGCAAATACAACTTGAGCCTCAATGTAAGAAAGGAAGGCCCTTCTTGTGGAGAAGGGGGATGGGGGGAAATTCCCATCACACTGGAGACGGTCAGGAGTAGACGGGATTATCAACCTGCGGTAGAAAAGGAGAACATCTTGTACAGAAGGTTCAGACATTGAAGGAAAGCTTTTATGTCCTCTCCAACCCCAGGGTCCTATAGAAATTAAAATATTCATATAGATATATGAATATTTTTAGAGCAAATATTGATTTTTATTATTTTTATTGATATTAAATCAAAATTTTCTTCTGACTTAAAAAACAAATGTTTGTAATACAGTAAATTACCTGAAAACTAAAGAAGTCAAGTTATAAAGAATATTACAGATTTCCTCAAATAAAGAGGGGAAGAAAGAAAAGAAAAAGAGCAGGAAACAGAGGGGAAAAAGAGAAAGGAAAAATAAGATTCAAATGTCAAAGCAACTGCTTTGCTTTTCAATATTTCCGATAGAATTAATATTCAGAACTATCAAGTGTCCTTAATTCAGAGTAGGAAAACCGGAAGAGGAAGATGAGCTCAATGAGAAAAGAGCTTAGATTAAAAAGATGAAGCAAAGGCAGACAAAGGAAAGGAGAAAGGTGATGGTGTATCCTGGAAAACTGCCAGTCAGCAGGACCAGTAACATTGCGCATAGATAGTATAGGACTGTGATCTTTTATCTCCAAGAGAGGTCCAAAAAGATCTCTTTCCAAAAATCAGCTCAAAGTGAAATCAATTGCTTAAAAAGTAAAATGGTAAATAAATGCTTTTCTCTCTTTCAGATTGCAATCCGTAGAATTTACAGTATTGTTTTGCAAGGTGAAAATAGCTAAACAGATTGGATCATGTTTTTCTTCTGATAAATTTTTCCAAGGATTCAGAGAATATGGTTATGATTATGCAGAACTGCTGAAACCTCAAATGTCTCAATTATGGTACATGATTAAAACGGGCCCAGACTTTTAACATATGCAATGCTTTTTACCAGAAGTTGAATAACGTCAGCATCTAGGAAACTACTGAGTACAGCTTCTTAAGCTCTCTGCTGCCGAATGGCCCACTAAATCTGTCTGTTAAATTCACACATGCCCTGGTTGCTGGCTGCCACCTCTCACATCCCAGAATGGATTTTACATTGGACGTTACTGCCAAAGCGCTTTTTCTCCTGGCACCAGTAGTGAAATATACCTATAGGCTTAAAAAATAAAATATAGGATGAACTTCAGGAATCTAAGACAATGTGAGCAACGTGTAATAAAATTTGAGATGGATAGACATTGGAGTAGATCGAATTTTATGAATTCATCCAGAAACAATCATGTTAGATTCATCAAACTTTTCAAAGGTCAGGGAACAGTTCCTGAAAATCATTAGATCAATTATAGACTTCTTCCACCACATCTGGCCAAATTCTCTTACCCAAGTAAACTTACCCAAGTAAACTCTTAAGGGTCTGCAGTTTGAAATGTGGTTTATAAAGGTCCACAGTTTTGTTCTGACTCAGTAGTGACTTGAAAATCACCTTACTAATTGACCTATTTCACATCATATGACCTTCTAAAAAAGCCTAAATTGGTTCTTTTAAGTTGATGAGCTCCTGAAAAAAGAAATCTGTCTGTAGATGGTATCTGCCCACCCTCTCTCTCAATGATACAGTACCCTCCCCCTTTTCTTTCTGTCAACTAGAGCACTAAGTACAAAGTACTATGCTAGGTGCTCCTAGAAGATATTAATAAAATATATAAATAGGAAATCCCTGTTGTCTAGATCTTAAAATTTAGTAATGAGATTTACATACATGCCTACACACATGTATTATGTATTATGGGCATATATGAACATAAATGTATATATATAATCATAATTCAGAGAGAGGTGAGAAATACTATGAGAAAGATAGAAAAAAGGAAGCATTTTAAAACCATGACTGAGAAAGATGTTTTCCCTGGGGGCAAGATAGAGAGGCAGTTGGCATTAGCAAAACCTTTATGGAAAAGGTGGCATTTGAGTTGTCATTAAAAAGGGATGTGATGTGGCACATATATCCAATGGAATATTACTCAGCCATAAAAAGAAACGAAACTGAGTTATTTGTAATGAGGTGGATGGACCTAGAATCTGTCATACAGAGTGAAGTAATTCAGAAAGAGAAAAACAAATACCGTATGCTAACGCACATATATGGAATCTAAAAAAAAAAAAAAAAAAATGGTTCTGAAGAACCTAGGGGCAGGACAGGAATAACGACGCAGACGTAGAGAGTGGACTTGAGGATGCAGGGAGGGGGAAGGATAAGCTGGGATGGAGTGAGAGAGTGACATGGACATATACACACTACCAAATGTAAAATAGATAGCTAGTGGGAAGCAGTCGCATAGCACAGGGAGATCAGCTTGGTGCTTTGTGACCACCTAGAGGGGTGGGATAGGGAGGGTGGGAGGGAGACACAAGAGGGAGGGGATATGGGGATATATGTATATGTATAGCTGATTCACTGTGTTATACATCAGAAACTAACACACCATTGTAAAGCAATTAGACTCCAATAAAGATGTTAAAAACAAAGAGATGCGGCTCTGACAGCTGGAAATGAGAAGGAAGGAATTCCAGGCAGAGGACACAGCATCACAAACAAACAGCATCCCTGAGAAGCAGTGGCTCCAGGAGCCCCGTGTGCCTGAGGGACACAGTGGGGCTGAGAAGCTATTTCTTCCCCTTGAGCTGAGGGCTCAAACTTCATTTTGTCCAAAGAAGGACGCACTGATGAAGGCTTTGAGAAAGGAGAGATGAGATACTATCAGAGAGTTCAGAGATTTTCGTCAACACATCCCTTTTGCTATTAACCCTTGTAAGACAAAAAATGGGTCACAGCGTGGTAGACAAGGCTTCCACTGAGCCCTGCCTTCCTGCAGCGCCCACTTCAACGGATCCTGCAGTGCTACCTCTTCCACCTCCCAGCTCTATGGCTGGGATTCCAGAGGTTCTCAGAGCATCTCAGGCTGTTTTGTGGCTCAACTCCTTCTGTCTACAATATTCCTTCTTCCTGATACCCTCTGCCTTCCCTTCTACATCTTCTTGTCCGGCGAGCCTACTCCAATCTTCCTCCAATTTATTCTTCAAGCACCTCCGTAACCAAACCTTTTGATTCCACCACTTTGATTGCACCTTGACTGTAACCTCACAGTCAAGGTGCAACCTTACCGTCAATAGACCTCAGTCAAACTCTACTGAAAATATATTCGTTCAACAAATGTATTCTGATTATATCCAATGTCCCAATTCAGTAGTAGGTGCTGGGATTCTTTTTAAAGTCTTAGGTTTGAGTGTTCACTTTGTTTTTTGTTTCTTGGGGTTTTTTGTTTGTTTGTTTTGGTGTGGTGCTTTTTTTGGTTTTGTTTTGGTTTTTTTGCCACATCGTGCAGCTTTCGGGATCTTAGTTCCCTGACCAGGGATTGAACCCAGCTCCCCGCAGTGGAAGCACGGAGTGTTAACCTCTGGATGGCCAGGGAAGTCCCTCAGTTTGTTTATATAAACTAAAAGGCTTTGCAAACAGACAAGACTAAATCTCTTTGTAAAACATTTAGGCATACCTTGAAAGAAATAATAATGATTATTTTATCTCATGAAAATTACCAGCTATACCTAAGATGTTTACCACATAAATTCTCATTCAATATAAAGTTTGTGAAATAAGTCATTATGCATTGAAAAAGTAGAGTTTATGCTGAATAATCGTTCTTTTGCATGAAGGAAGGGATCTGACACATGTGAAGACTTTTCACTTTAGTTTGTTATTTCTAAGTCTCTTTATAATCCTCAAGTTCATACAAACAGCCAATGGCAAACTAAACTAAGCAAACCATCTAGTTGTTTCACAGAAGACATGAGATTCAGTTTAAATAGTTCAAAACTATTACTGGCTTCAAAAACAAGCCTGGGGACTTCCCTGGTGGCACAGTGGTTAAGAATCCACCTGCCAATGCAGGGGACACGGGTTCAAGCCCTGGTCCAGGAAGACCCCACATGTTGTGGAGCAACTAAGCCCATGCAACACAACTACTGAGCCTGCGTGCCACAACTACTGAAGCCCGCATGCCTAGAGCCCGTGCTCTGCAACAGAGAAGCTACCGCAATGAGAAGCCCACACACCACAACGAAAAGTAGCCCCCGCTCGCCGCAGCTAGAGAAAAGCCTGTGGAGCAGCAAAGACCCAACGCAGCCAAAAATAAATAAATAAATTAATTAATTTTTTAAAAATGTAAACTCAGTCAATGCAAAACACACAAGCTTTGTCACAAGTATCTGGCAGTCTGGGTGACAGCATATCATACTCATATCTTCCTTATAAGAACAAAGTTATGGCATTTTCTCTACATTTGTATTATGTTAATTTGGTCCTCATCTGGCTGTGAGCTATGCATATTAAAACGAAACACAGATAAGGTAAAATTAAAAAGGGCATCTTTGGTGGGGAGGAGGCAGCAACAGAAAGTGAGCCCATGGATGTAGAATAATAGGCAATGAATCCATTGTAACTCTTATGCTTTTCTCCCACTGAGAACCTCAACTCTTATTATCCTCTTCTTTGACAGGTATTGATATGAAACTTCATTTTGCAAAGTTTAAAGTGAATTTTAAAGTGCTACTTTTTAACATTCCGAGATTGGAGATTTTTTGACAATGGAACAGTGAGCTTCCATTCATTAGGCATCATTTGATTCCCTGGCAGTTCTCAGTATAGGAAATATTGTTTTCAAATGAAAAACTGCATTGTTACATGGCACCAGTTTCCTTTTAAACAGAACCCACAACAACAAAAAGATGACTTTACATATGCATTGTTGCTATTATATTTCTATTATAATATGAGTGTTTTTGAAATGAGAAGAGTAAAGCATACGAAGAACACAAGAATGGGTTCATAAAGAAAATGTTGTCATATTTTTTCTCAGGCATTTTTGGTTGCCTTCCTATCCAATGGGGAGGAAGTTCTGGGAAGCAAAAAGAAAAAAATACTAACAAAAAGTAGAAAAGGAGAAACTCTTTCTTCCCAAGAAAGAGTCAATTTCAAATCTATTTGCACAGAGGACTTGGGAGAGCCAGTAAGGAATAGAAATGAGGCTTTCCTTGTGCTCAAGTATCAAAGATCATTTCTAGGTTTGGTCCTGGCTTGGTATCCAATGGCTCCATTCCCAAAATCCCACACCTGTTTAATTGTCTTGTGAGTGCGCCAGACTAGCAGCTGGCGATCAAAGAACAAGATGCTTGAAACCAGAAGTTTTGGAGGAGGAACTATTACTGATGACAAAGCCCAGGGTTTGGTCATGGAAGTTGGAAACTAAAGCGAGGATGAGAAAAAGAATTTTCAAAGTGAAAGCAAGGAATTGAAAACTTAGTTAAATGGATTACCTGTGTAGAGGTTGACATCTCTGAGAATGATGACAGGAGCAGAACTGAAAAATACGGCAGTGAGTGAGAGGCTGAGGTCGTTATGAGGAAGGAACAGTGACCCATGGTTTGTAGATGGAAACAAGGAGAAGAGGTGACAAAGGAGAATGGTGTGAACTTCAAAGATCGAGGGTGTTTTGGGGGGGGCGGGGCAAGGAATATGACTTTATTCAGAAAGCCAGCAGGCCGAGAAGATGGTGGACCAGTGTCCCAAAGAACCATCTTGCCCAGGTTTGGAGGCTAGTTTCTCTTATAAACCTAAGAAGGGGAGGTGAGGAGGTAAAGTAAAAAGGATGATAAGTTGTTACAAATATTTCCTGGTTCTGGCCACTCTCCCAAGGATAGGTGTTAATTTCTTCTTTCCTGCAGCTATTCAGCAGTGAGCCTGGTCAGGATGTCTCCTGTGAGCTGTGAAAGCAACAGGTAGAGCTCGCCATCCTCTACCATTACCTGCTGGTCTTGGAGGGTCTCCTGGGGCGGGGGTGTATGGCTGTGGCTCTCTCTGAGGTCATGAAAGCTGGTGGCAGAAACATCGGGGAACATTCGTCCACTTGAACTCTTGCTGGAGGCCAGCATCTACTTGGGTAATGAGCACCAAGACCTCGAGCTAGGGGTTTGAAAGAGGAAGGAGGTAGCTACAAAACAACAATGGGAACCAAAGGCCATGCCCATCCCACTTCCTGACCTTGAAATAGAGAGGCAGGAGAGGAAAATTAGCCTCTCCTTGAAAGATTTTCTAAGGAAGAGGAAGGCTGCCAAGTTTGGGTCACAAGTGGAGGGAATATTCCAGGAAGAGGCTGATGGGATAGATGGGTTTGTTAAGCACAGAGTTGGGTTCCAGAAGCTTTGGGGAGGAGGAAGGACAAGTGCAGGGGTTGAGTGCTTCCGTGATAATGGATCAGAAGGTACCACTGAACTTCTGAACACAGAGAAGTGAGGCATGATGGCTCACCCAGGAGCAGGGCATGTTCGACAGATGAGTTCTTGCCAGCAAGAACTGAATCAACATCCAGCAGGTCGTTATAACTCGGCTGCAGCTGACACGAGCTTCTGGCATCTTATAAAGGCAATTTCTTCTTCATTTTCGTCAAATTCCCTGAAGTCATAATATGCCTTCCATCCTGGTTTGTTTCAACTAAAGTTGACAGCATTGGTTTTAAATCCTCCCAAGGTTTTTAACATGTAATATTAAAGCATTTCCAGTAATCCAACTGCCTCTGTCTCCTTCAAGGCATCTAGAGATCCCATAAAACTTGGATTGCAGCAGCAGCATGAAAATACTCCTTAGCGCTTTTCTGGGAGAAGAGGATTTTGACACCGCTAATGCATGGGTTTTAATACTAAATCCACAGAGATAAGATTTGCACCAAAGGAGTGGAGGGATATTTCGTGACAGGACTGAAGAAGTAGCGCGAAATTAGATTTCCAGGGTTGGTACAGTCCCCTGGCGATAAGGCAGGAAAAATCATTGCTCAAAGGGCAATGTATGACTCGGCCATCCAAGTTCATCAGGGACACAGAAAAACATCAAATACCCACCATAGCCTTTCAGCTATAGGAGACGAGAAAGCAACTGAACGAGGAGGGAATTCTGCCTTCAAGATCCACATTCCACCCTTTTTGATTTTTATGCTTCCATTTAGCAGCAAAAGAGCAAACCCACACACACACACACACACACACACACACACACAATGCCGCCATTACTTCAAAGTTGCATCACAAAGTTTTATTCTCAGCTGGGTCTGTGATTTGCGGTGTCCAACCTGGGCTATCTAAGAGATGGAAACCATGTCTGTGAATGGAGATGAGAATTTACGAGTTAATCTTCATTCATATATTTGAAATTAGTTACAGAAGGGAAGTCCTAGAAATAAACTAGTATTATTCCTATAGTTATTGTCGTATGATGTTCATCTTCTAGGAATAATTTGTACGAGTTGAAATGTAACAAGAGATTTTCAATCAGCCTTTAGGACTTTTTCCATAGAACTTTATTTACATTTTCCTTGAGTACCTGACCAGAATGTGGGCTTTTTTCTAGCTCCATTCTTCAGATGCAGTTTACAATAATAAATAGAAATGAAAGGTTTGCAGTTAATGGGCCTTTTTTCAAAAGAGGGCAAGGCTTTTGTTTGTCCAATATTTAGACCATTTATTCTTTTGCTGCAAATCCAAGAAGCTCACTGCATGAATTCCATTTTAAATGGAAATTGTTTAGAAATTACAATACCTGATCTAGGGTTTGTTCTTACCGTTACCTTGATGTTCACAATCCTCATAATGAAAATTTCCTTTATCTGATGTATTATTGATTCTCCAGATCAATAGTCTCATTTGATTCATATAGTAATCCCCCAGGTTTGCAGGGCAGGGTTTATTATAATTTTCTCTTTATAGGTGAGGAAACTGATTTTTTTTAATGCTTAAAATATATAACCACTTCACAGGACTTCCTTGGAGGTCCAGTGGTTAAGACTCTGCACTCCCAATGCAGGAAGCATGGGTTCAATGCCTGGTTGGGAAACTAAGATCCCACATGCTGCACAGCCAAAACAAAACAAACAAACAAACAAAAAAGATATAATCACTTCAAAATGTTAATCCTGGAACTCAGATGATCTGAATTCAAAGCTAGGACGCTTTGTACTAAATCATGGGACTTTGTCATGATAGTGTCTAATTCATTCTCTACTGCTCTTTTAGCTCAGTAAATATAATATTTAATAATATGTATTTATTGTGTCCATTAGTCTTAAAAGCCTAGAACTCAGATGGACCCTGTATTCATTTGCTAGGGCTGCAGTAGCACATGACCACAAACTTGGTGGCTTAAAACCACACCAACTCGTTCTCTCACTCCTCTGGAGGCCAGAGTTCAAAATCAAACCACTGGCAGAGCTGGGTCCTCTGCAGGCACCGAGAACAGCCCTCCCTCAGCCCTGCCAGCTCCTGGGGCGCCTGCCTTCCTTGTTGCCACATCACTCCCCTCTGCTTCGTCTTCATGCAGCCTCTGCTCTGTGTGTCTGCTCCCCTCTCTTTTTTCAGGGATGCCAATCCCTGAATATTTCTCAGTGAAGACAGGACACGTTGTGTTCCTACACAATACCTGAGCACTATAATTGGAAATTTTTGAGTAACTAGCATTTTATAGCGGCCATTTGGAAAGTAAGTTGGAATCTGAATAAGTAGACGTTATAAGCCTTTCACAAAAGTATTTATTAAAACCTTTTAAATATTTTTAAAAGTATACAAAATTTACCAGTAAAGGCTGTAACAGTGATTCTAAAGAAGTAGAAATACAGTGCCTATAGCACTAGGAGTTCAGGAACTACTGCTTAAACTCATGATCTCATTCATCAAGTCGCAAACGCAGCAGATTTGGCACCTCTGGTCCCTGGTACCCAGTTCACCTTGTCTGAAGGATACATAAGAAGAATATGCATCCCTGCCTCTTAGAAGGTAAGAGTGGCAGAAATTATATGTGTCCCTTCCAGAGGAGGCATTTTAATTACTGGAGCTCGACTTTGTACCCCACTTTTTCTCTGGCATGGCTATACTGGAAAAGCACACTGCTGAGGAAGGATAGTGCTGAGCTTTCATGTGGAGGACCGCTCAGTTGACCTAAGAGTTCTCTGGGCTCCTGGTGGACTTTGCATGAGAGAGAAATAAATCTGTGTGCTGTAAGCTGCTGAAATGTGAAGTTGTTTGTTAGTTCAGCCTAACCTAATGCGCGCTGACTAAAACAGCTATTTATACCAGGGTTATAGGCTGCCATGACAAAACCCCTAAAATATGTCACAGGGCTTAGTGTTGATCCTACGGGGCAGGGGTGCGGGTAGTTATGGGTGGCTACCCCCCGTGGAGGCTGGCAGATAGCACTCAATCAAGGCAGCGGCAAATCATTTGGTAATATTATCACCTAAGAAAATGTATAAAAGAGAAATGAACTTGTTGCTCTAGAAGAAAGATCAAACAGAAAATTAGAGCATCTGCAGGTTGACGTCAGCCATGCTTGGCAGGGTAGCATAAAAAAGAAAAAGAGGTGAATTCAGAAAAGAACAGAATGGTTTGCCGTCAGGAATAACTCAAAACAGAAGAATACAGAAATCTGGAGACCAGTAGGGTTAGAAAATCAACTGCTTCTCAGAGACAACTTTGTGCAAAACAGGAAAGTGAAATTTAAACACTGAAGCAAGGATCATGGCGGGGGGAGGGGGGGGTTGGTGGGATGAATTGGGAGATTGGGATTGACATATATACACTAATATGCATAAAATAGATAACTAATAAGAACCTGCTGTATAAAAAAAAATAAATTTAATTTAATTTAAAAATTAAAAAAAAAAGCAGGGATCAAATCAAGGATATGGTTGCCACACCATGTTGAAATCTGGGAATGGATTAAAGTATCTCAGAATAAAGATATCATTAAAAGTGGGGCAGCCCATCCATCCTTTCAACTGGACAAAAATAGCAAAGAGATTGAGTGTGTGACTTTCACTGGAACCTCAATAGACTTAATGGAAAAGCAACTGCAAATATAGAAAGCGGCAGGGGGGAGGGAGAGGGGAAGGGGAAGGAAGAGAGAGGAGAAAAAAAGAAAGAAAATATTTCAGTAACCAAATCTCGGAAAACCTCGTGGGTATGGAATTGATCCATGGAGGCGTGCAAAATCAAGTAGATGAGAAGCCTGTGAAACTTCTGAGAGGATTTCATGCCAAAGAAAGCCCAAGCCCGGACTCAAAGAGACTGGCTTTTGTGACTTGAAGTCACCGTTGGGACCTAACCCTTCTCAGGCAGGTAAAGGGCTAAGAAAATTTCTTATCAAGGAGAAGGTTTCCCCAACGCCCATTCCAGAAGCAGCAAAGGAGAATAAAGGAAGAATTCGCCTTCCGCAGTGTGGAACCAGGAGTCACCAAGAACAGACAGGGCATCTCCTCTTGGGGACCGGAAGTGGGGCTTCATCAGCAACATTCCATGTGGTCCTCATGAAGACTGCGAGTCTCAGAACTGTCCTTATTTCTTCATAGTCTATGGATTGTGGAGGGAGAAAATAACATTTCTTTTAAGTTTGTCTGTCTCTGTACCAAGAGGAGCCACATTCTTATCTGAGACCCTGGACCTTGCGGTAGATGAGAGTTTTGGGGTTGTTTCCCTTGAATGTGGATTGAGGAAGAAGAAAGGAAAGAATATTGGGTTATGGGGAGAGTGGTCTATGGCTGACTTCACAGCTGTTTACTGATACCAATCCCTTCTCCTTTCAGCCTCACAGATAATTGTATTCACCCTCCTGGAAGGTTGGGGGAGCCCCGTGACTTGCTTTGGCTAATTTAATGTGAGCAGAAATGGTGTCACTTCTGGGTGGATGAATTTAATGGCAAGTACTTGACCCTCTTCCCTGGCAGGATCATTTTGGAAGCATCTGTTGGTAAAGACGTGTCATACAAAAATCAAGCGGAGAAACACTGCTCGGTTGTCTCCTAGGTCCATAGAAGGTTTATATACGTGAGAAATTGATTCTGTCTTAGGCCACTTAGATTTCTTTCTTTGTTATTGTAGCATAACTTAGACCATCTTGAAAAACCCAAGGTCAATACTAAAATCTGAATAAATTTGTTCATCAATTTTCTATCTCTTTGTGGTTATTGAACTCACTTTCTATTGTTCTATTTTAAAAGAAGTTACCTGATAGATAATCTAACAAATGATAGCTTCAAGCTAATTCTCAAAAACCTGACACATTATTTAAAGTCTGGTTAATCTTTCCTTCAGAATAAAAGAGTAATTCCTTTATAACTTTATTAAGAGCAATCAAATAGTTTGATTCAAAAAGAAAAATTATATTCTTAATCTTTATATTAAGTAGGGTTCTCTCTCAAAGAAAAAAAAAACAACAACCACCCACAATAGACAAGAGTAATCTTTTTGAGCTATTCTTTTTAAGAATGACCGTGCTTGGAACTTTAATGTCATTAGAGCCTACTTTTCAGCATGAATTCATCTACCTCAGACCCCAGGCATTTTACTTGATCTGGTGAGTGAAAAAGTTCTGTAGACCAAGAAAATTACTTAGCAATAAATATGTGAGAAATACTTTGACAGTTCTCCCGAGCTTTTTCCCCTGGCTATAAAACGCATTTCTTCTCCTCCCCAACTCTGCTGTCACTTTGAAAACCATCCAATAAATTGGTCATACCTATCATAGTTACCCATAGGCAAAAAAAGAGAAAAAGAGAGAGACAGAGAATGAGAGAGAGAGAGAGAGAGACATCATTTCATGAATTGAGATTAGGGCACCTTTGTCAAGATCTAATAAATTCTTTAAAGCCACATTAACACTCTGAAAGGCCAAATAGGAAATGCAAAGTCATCTCCTTATGGGTGTAACTGTTTCAAATAAGCCCCCTGCAAATTCATTACTGTCAGAATGTCTGTTGCCAGAAAGGGTAGATCCCACGGAGCCTTTTGCCGACAAAGAAAGCTCTCTGCAGTGTTGCTTGTTGCAGGTAGCGTATCGGCTTGGTCAGCTCAAGTCAGGAGACTGGCCAATTGTCTTTCCGCTCATCTTTGGACATCATCAGTGGTACATGTTTTAGTTAGAGTTACATTGGGGGCAATTTACCTGTGAGAACCACCACTATCTACCTGCTAATAAAGGTTTTCAACGTCCCGCAGCGGTAAATCTCGAGAGCTCCCAGTGGAAGGGTATTTACACCTTGGGGCACAGCCTGAACTTGAAGGCTCACGGATGGATCACAAACTGCCAGGTATGCAAGTGTGTAGCGGGTCCAGTGTGGACCCTACAGAATCACGTCCTGGCCCTTTGATTATGTACTGTCTTGTCCCTGTCTGGATGACTTTTCAGAAGCTGACAGAGCTTTTACAATTTAATTGGTGTTGACACCTTTTGAAGCCATGCCTTGAGGCACTCGGGGTCATTGTGTGCTTTCTCTGTCTCTCTCCAGTGCTTCCACTTGGCTACCTGGCAGCCTGTGGTGCCGGGCTGGCCCCTGCACTTCTTATTCATGTACACACTTGTTCTGGGTCCTGTTACAAGAGCCCTTGTTAAATGCCCAGCAGGCAGCAGTGAATGGAGATTTTGACTATGTGGGATTTGAGGCCTCTGGCAATAATGGAGAATAAACTATAAATATAAAAGTAGCCCTGTTGTGGGCTGTGCTCTTATCACCAAAGATTTATTCCAGAGGCCCTCAGAGCTCGGGTACTTTCTATGCCCACTCGTGGCTGCAGGACTGACAGTAAGGTTTCTGCTTTCCATTCTTGGGATGCTCTAACTATAACTTTTCCTCTGTCATTACTTCCAATTTGGTATCTTCTTCCTTCTTTTAGCGACACTGTCTCATAACCGTTGCAAGGATAGCATCAGGATTCTGACCTGCCCTCGGACTCTGTTCCCTCAAAGCTTAAGAAAGAGACACACGAAAAGAATGAATCCCACATTGTTTTTTCGGATTCAGTTCTGCACGAGTGTCTTTTTGCCCCTCAAGAGACATGTTTAACAGGCAACTTAGTTCCTACTTGCCAACAGGGACGGGCTGAGTAACTGTCATCTTTGGTAGAGCTTTGCTCCATTTGCCATATTTAAAATATCAAGATTTCCAGTCACCATTGTGAACTGCCTGTAAACTCTCAGGCTATCAAACTAATTTTCTTGTTCACAGACCCAATTAAAAAATATTCTTGTCTATGAAAGTGTTAAGATCTCTGGAAAGGTTTTTGGTTCCCCTAACCATCAAATGTATATGGTCTACGGTGAACATAATAAATCAGACAGATGTTTGAATTTTTAACAAATAGATTAAAAAAAGGCTATCAATTCCATATCAGGTTGCTGTCCTAGAAGATAAAATATATCAGAGAGACGAAATACATTCTGAAAAAAAATTTTAAGTGTGGTTATAGGAAACACTAAGATGCATTAGATAAAGCCCTACCTTTATCATTTTAAAAGAGGTATAAAAACATACTCCAATGTCCCCATTTGAATAAAGATGGTGAATATAGTAATCTGTGCAATTAAAAGGAAGAATTTTTTGAAGTAAAAAAAATTTAAAAAGCACTGCTTGCCTTAAACATTCATATTGTTACATAATCTAAATCTACTGAATTTTCAGGTCATTATAAAAATCAAATCATAAATGAAAATATGATCAGTCATAATTTTTCCAGGGAACAATATAAATAATTTCCCCCAAATATAAAGACATTGGAGAATAGTTCACAACAGACATGATTTCTGTTTGAAACCGTATTGCCAGCAGAAGATCTAAGGTAGAGATCCTTTGTCTCAACAAGAAATAATTCAATTTCTTCAAAACTAAAGAAACAGTGAAAAAGAAAACATCAAAAAAGGATTACTTAACTGGATGAAGAGATATTTGAAGGACAAATTCATCTTCTACCTATGCCAACATCTTCGAAAGGTAAGCTAATCTGCTATCCTTCCAATACACCAAAGCCAGGGGAAGATGAAACCATTTCCAGTTATACTTAGTAACAAGGAGCAAACTTAAAAAGTTATGAACTTGCTTATAGTGAAAGATAAATGGTATTAGAATTTACAGGGTTGAAAATGGAGGTATGACTCAGGCTTTTAGCTTTCTGCAGAACCTCAGATGTGGACAGGAAAGCATCGTCTGTTAGTCTACGTCAACTGCTGGCGTTCCCATCACCAACTGTGTCATTTGTAAGTCCTGTGATTTGAGGAGACCACTCGATCCCTTTGAGGCTCGGTTTCTTCATCTGAGATATGGGACTCCCTACTTCTGTAGGTTGCTATGAGGAATAAATTAGATAATACATGTGCCAGAATCCATGACATACCCATGAAACAGCCAATTAAAGTTTCCTTAGGTTTTTTTGAAGGGGGGTTGGTTTTGTGGGTTTTGTCTGTTTGTTGTTGTTTTGAGACATGACACAATATTTTATCTTTTGTACCACTGAAGCCATCGTAAGTCCTGGATTAAAAGTGTAAAAGCTTCTCCAGCACTGGCACGTCCCTTTTGGAGATCTGGGGAAAGCACTGGAACAGGCATCAGAACACTGAGATTCTGGATTGGACGTTGGCCGGTATAGTGTCTGGGGTTGGTGGAAATGTTTAGGCATTGCTTCAGAGCTGTAGCTATAAGCCCTTTTCATGGGGGGAACTTGTGTGCACATGAAAGCTATCTCCAGAGGAAGAAAAGAGTTTAAAAATGCCAAGTATGGAATTATGAATAATGAAATCCTTATAGAGTGATACTGAGAGAAATGTACCGTATCTGGGACAATAGAACCGCGGATAAATAAAGCAAGTCAGTAGGATTCTTCTCCATCTCGGCTCTAGCATAAATGGCAGTGGGCTGGCATTCATGTATCCACTCATCGTATTCCTTTGAGTGCCTCTTTCCAGGTCTCATGCTGGGGATACTGAGAAGAATAAAACACATTTTATGTCCTTAAGCTCATAGTCTAGAAAGCACCTTCATCCCGTCCATCCCTCCTGAGTCCCCTGTAGGTGTCTATCAAAATAATCACACACTGTATTGACTCTATTTGCTTATTGATCTGCCTCTTCACTTTAGGATCTAACATCCAGGGAGAGCAGAGGATGTGTTTTATTCATCTTTGCATCTTCGCAGGGCTTAGTATTTAACGGGTATTTAACAAAGGCATATGAAATGGATATTAATGAATGAGTGAGGGAACAAATATATGAATGAGAAAAAGGATGAGTTCACGGTTCACACACTGAGTGACTCGGAGAATGGGCATACCTCATCATTTTTCGGGTCTCAGAGAGGCTTTCTCTGATAGCACGGAGGTGGCCTCCTCTGGCGACAGACCACGATGTAAATTCTTTACATATTTTTTTACACTGACTTGCTTATTCCTTGTCTGAAGGCTCCATACCAGCAGGAACTCTGCCACTCTGGTTCTCTTCCCTGTCCTCAGCACCCAGCCAAGTGCCTGTCATGTAGAAGGAGGTAAATCAATATGTGTTGAATGAATTAATGGATCGACAATGATAGGAAACTAGGATCCGGGGGCACATTTCAGAGGAAGAATTAGAAAGAGCTCAATTTGGGGGCAGGTTGTAGAATTTGAGATGAAAGCAGCAGAACCAAGTGAAGTTACCTGGCAAGTTGCTGTAAGATTTGTGTGGGAACCAAAGAAAGGTCAGAGTTGGTGTCACGGATACAGACAAGGGAGTCACCTCCTCTCCTGGTTCAGGACCCAACTCACAGCAGACAGTAAGTCAGCGATTGTTGAGGGGTCTCTGAAGGCAGAAATTCTTGAGAGAAGGGGATCAGGGGAGCAAGGGAAGGAAATGATGTATTCTTCGCTGTCACATTTGCCTTTATTACTCTTAAAGAAACAATCAAAAGTCAGGACTCATAAAAAGACGAAAAAACCAAATAGAAAAGTTGAACCTTTGCCTTCCATGATAACTGAAGCAAGCTATGTCTATATATACAGTATATGCAAACAATCTTTAGTTTAAAAAATTGTCAAACTACTGGTTATTTTGAAATAATCATGGGTGGTAATGAAAGCCTTAGTTGAATTTATTAAAACCACCTTTTGTTTGTGATTATTCAACCCTGTACTAATTGAGAGACCATCCAAATTCAAAGCACGTGGATTGACTTACATTATTCCGTCAGAGAAAGACCATCATTCTTCCCTGTTCTGTGCCTTTACAGATGGTTACATTAAGAAATGCCTTTTCGTTTTAATTTTATAATATTGTAGTTGAAGATTATAAAATAATAGAACAAGAAGGAAACTAAGAGATTATCTTGCCTAATGTCTTTAGTTTACAGGGGGGACATTTAAGCCAAGGCGGAAAAATAACCATTTTTACAAACTTCCGTGTACTTTGGTTCTGTTGTTGAAAAATGAAAATCAAATGACAATAGATTTTCCCTTTGGCTTTAGTTTCTAAGAATCTTAGAGAGAAATTGTCCACACATGGTTCTTAAAAGCTTCTAGGCATGTGCTTTCTAGCTGAACTCGCTGTCTTATTTTTCCATAAAAACTCATCCTGATTGTGAATTAATCAATAAGCCACTTTAATCCACTTCAAAAGAAGGCGAGGTATCTACAGTAGTAATTACTTGTAGAATAAAAATTTTACTCAAGAATGAATTATTATAACGTGCTCAGCAAATGGGGCTCATACTCGGAAAATAATATATTTTCTCTCCAACATAACCAAGAAGTATTCCAAAACGTGTGTGTGTTTTAGAAAAACATCAAAAGCAATTGCACCTCTCAAAATAAAGTTAAGACAGCAGCTGGGGAAAGAGTCACGTTATTCTTAGTGTCATATCTGAAAAGAGTCTGGCCTCAAAGTGTTTGTAAATAGTGTGTGACTACGTTAGGAGCAAGGAAACAGAAACTCTCTGGACAAATCAGTGTCATTCGACTTACGTCAAATGTCCTGATATCAACCAACTAGTGTTCAATGCCCAGCTTTCCCTCTTTCTACCTAACTTCTCTAGCCCAGTTTCCTTATTTTTTAAGTGAGAGTAATAATAGAACTTATGCATCAGATAGTCATGATAAGTTAATAAATTCATAACCTTTTAAACAGTGTCAATAATGGTAGTTGTTATTATCATTATTATTCTGTATTAAGCATCAATTATGCCCTAGCCAGATTTAAGGTTTAATAGAGTAATATGAGACATGGTCCTTCACTTGAAAAAAATAACAGCACCAAAAAAATACCATTGGGTTTATCTAGGAAGATGAGACTTTTGATTTTTTTTTTAATTAATGTATTTAATTTAGTGCCATGTTATCGCGATGAAATTGAACTTTAGATATATAGATTCAGGAAAGGAATGCCTTATATTGTGCTGGAGTAGTTACAGATGTTTCCTGAGAAAAGTTGAACTTAATATGAATGTGATCGATTTTATCCAGCTATTGTGTCACGATACATTCATTATTTGCTGGTTGTCTTTTATTTTGAATTTTCAAGAAGACACTTATTCAAACTAAGGTTCTATTAATACTAAGGGAAACAAGTAGTACTTTCTTTCCCTTAGTAGATATAGAATAAAAACTATTTTATTCTATAATACAGGTTACAATTCTTGAAGTTTCATGATGAAAGATATGCTACTATTCTACACTTCTAGCTTTAAATTCCAATATGTTTCTTTAAATAGCAAACACTTCTGAAAGTAAATGATTTTTTTTTTCCATTAAAAAGGGTGACATTCTGTAATTGTCACACCTCCCACGATAAAGTTCCGACAACCCATAGCACTAGGGCGGGTAGGGGCCCCTCACATGCCCGTTGAAACTACCTCCAGACAATCTGATCAGACATAGTGTCCCTGCTGTCACTAAAATCTCAGTCACATTATTTAATTTAACAAATGGTTATTGAGTCCTTGATGTGCCAGGACACAGCTGTAAATGAAACTGAAAACCTGATCTCATGGGGTTACCTTCCAGTAGAGAGGAACATTAAGCAAACAAACAAATAAATAACTGCCATGTCAGGTGGAGATAACTTTTAGAAAGAGGAATAAAGAAGGGTGAGGGGGTGGAGAGCCATGAGAGAGGAACAGGCGGTGAAGAGAGAAATATTTAGGTGGTATGGTGGGCACATGCCCATAGACACACTGACAGGCAGTAGGAAGAACGTAACAGAGCATAAGTGAAGAAAAAGCAAACATGAGAGGCAGTGCATGCAGTGACTAAGCAAAAATAGAGAGATGGGATTCAGCTGGGGGACTGAAGTGGTGGAGGGACAGACTTGGATTTTCCAAGTCACCGTAATGATTGGGATCAATTACCCCTTGATGCTAAGAGACAGCCAGATCAGGTCAGAACATCATCTGCCACGAGCCGTGACTATGCAACTCGGGCGGTGACCAGCATGCTCTTCTGTTACCCGTGAGGCTTAAATTCCGTGCGTATCAAGACTGTTTCTTCCTCTTGTGACTCTCGTGAATTACCAGCCTGTTTCTCTGTTCCTTGAAATTGAAAGAATTTAAAAAGCTACGCTTTAAAGGCAAAATTGTCTTTTTCTTTTAACCAGATGAACTTTATTATCTTTTTCTTTCTGAAACTAATTCAATTTGATTTTTAGTACAATGACGTTTTTTAGTCGATAATTTTGGCTTTTTCAGGTACACTCTCCCATGATCTGTATTAATAATAACAGGTGTTTGTTTTTTTAATTTATTTTTTTAGTTTATTTATTTTTGGCTGCATTGGGTCTTCATTGCTGTGCGTGGGCTCTCTCTAGTTGCGGCGAGCAGGGGCTACTCTTCGTTGCGGTGCGCGGGCTTCTCATTGCAGTGGCTTCTCGTTGCAGAGCATGGGCTCTAGGCGTCCGGGCTTCAGTAGTTGTGGCACACGGGCTTAGTTGCTCTGCCGCCTGTGGGATCTTCCTGGACTGGGGCTCGAACCCGTGTCCTCTGCATTGGCAGACAGATTCTTAACCACTGCACCACCAGGGAGGCCCTGTTATATTTATTTTTTAATTCATGATCTTAGCTAGCACCTTGAGTGAAATGGTAAGTATTGTCTCTTTTTGTTTAAATGAGAACCCTACAGATATTTGAATACAGCTAGCATGTGCTTCCTAATTCCTCTCTTTTCCCTGTAGACCCCTAATTTGCTCTTTATAGAATCAGATTTACAGAGTCTTTACCATCTAGTTGTGCTCTAATTTATGAGTGTCATTCTTGAAATACAGAATATGATGGGAATTTTTAAAAAATATTTATGGAGTGCTTCCTTTTTATAACTCTCCTTTCTTAACTTCTGTGGTAGCCAGTCTCCAAGATGGGTCCCCATGATCGCTGCCTCCTGGTTTTCACATCTTTACTGGGGCTCGTTTCATACTGGACCAGGGTTGGTTTGGGTGACAAAGAGCCTATGGCAGAAGCAATGGTAAGTTACTACAGAGTTAGGTTTTAAAAGACTCCAGTTTCAGTGTTGGGTTGTATCATTTGGGCATCCTCTCTCTCTATCTCTCTCATCACACACTCCTGAGGAATCCAGCTGCCAGACTCTGAGGTCATTCAGACCATCTATGGAGAAGCTCACACCACCAAGAACAAACGCCCCCAGCCAACAGCCAGTGAGGAACTGAGGGGCCCCTTGGGAGGACTTCAGCCGTGGCCAACATCCTACTGCCACCTCGTGAGATACTGTGTTCGATGTTACTGTTCTAAGCTACTAAGTTTGGCGGTAATTTTTCCACAGTAATAAATAAGCAGCAGGGAACTAGTTCAGCTCCAGGATTTCACCCCTCCTTCCCCACTGTCCTCTCTAAATTCTATCTGAAACTCCTACCAGGGCCCTCTTCCTCCACCATTATTTAAAGGTTGACATTCGACAGAAATACTGTCTCAGACGTCTCCTTTTCTCACTGTTTCTGAAAGTCCCTATTTATCCCCAAGACTCTGAGTCACTGATTCACTGATGGTTCCCAAATATTTATTTCTAGTGCTGATCTATTTCTTGCCCACTGAATGTCCCCTCTTGGAGGTCTCAAAGGTATAACAGACTCTGTGGACCCTAAAACTAAACCTGTTACTATTCTCTCTACACCTATTCTAATTGCTTTTTCTAACCACTGGGTCTCAGCATCACAGTTTATGCAGTGGCCCAAGGAGATGGTGTCCTCTTTCTCAGCATCCACATTTAATCACTTTCTTTTTTGTATATTAATTTTTATTGGAGTTGAGTTGATGTACAATGTTGTGTTAGTTTCTGCTGTACAGCTAAGTGAAACACTTATACATATACATATATCCACTATTTTTTACATTCTTTTCCCATATAGGTCATTACAGAATACTGAGTAGAGTTCCCCGTGCTATACAGTAGGTTCTTATTAGTTACTATTTTATATATAGTAGTGTGTATATGTCAATCCCAATCTCCCAATGTATCCCTCCCCCCCCTTCCCCCTTGGTAACCATAAGTTTGTTTTCTACATCTCTTTCTAAATCACGTCATTTCTGTCTCCACTATTTCTCAGTTCCTTCTTTTCCTTTCCATCCTCACTACCCTGGCTCAGATGTTCTCTCTCTTATTTCCTTAGTCCTTGTCTTCACCCAGCCTGAGTAATCTTTCAAAACACAAACTAGAAAACTCACTGTAGAAAAAATAACTTGTGTGTCAATGAGAAACTAAGAATTTCCTGAAGGACGCCCCTCTAGATCACCTGATTCTGGTTTTTCATTATTTTTTTAATTTTAATTTTTATTTATTTTTTGGCCTCACCACATGACTTGCAGGATCTTAGTTCCCCAACCAGAGACTGAACCTGGGCCCTTGGCAGTAAGAGCACAGAGTCCTAACCACTGGACCATCAGGGAACTCCCCGTCATTATTTTTAAATTACTTTTAAGCATAAGTTTTGGGTAACGGATAGACACTCACATCCTGGCCTGTCAGATAGTGGCTCAATTGACTTGCCTTCTCCGGCTGTGGAAAAGCCAGTTTTCTCTCTGTTATGCATTCATATCAAAGTTCCTTTACTCCGTATAAGTTTGTGCTTCTTGCCTTCTTTTATGAATCATTTCTAACCTCTGCCTGATTCCCCCATGAGTTAGATAAATCCTTAACATGTGTTCACTTTTATACCTGTGTAAAAGTCTTGAATTTACCTTTTTCTGAGAATTATCTTTAACTCCTCTGCTTAAAAAGTGTCCCTAGCGCCTGTTGGATCAAGTCCAGACTCCGTCCTGTGACATCCCTGGCCACTGACAATCTGCTTCCTAACTAAATCCTGTCTTCCCTGCCGCCCTGGCTCCGTACAGCCTACGCCCCAGCTAAACCGCTTGCCGAGATTTGCACATAGGATGCTGTTTTAATGCTATTCCTTTTCCCATGAAGTTTCTCTGTTTCTTGGTCTGGAAGATCCTGTAGGGGAGGAAAAAGTTTTCCCCGATCCTCCTAGGATCCCTGGCTAAGCCTGAAAATTAAACGGATAAAGACAGTTTAACAGGAGAAAAGCATACAAATTTTAATGAATTTTTACATGTACACTGGAATTTTCACAAGAGAATCAAGACCCAAAGAAGTGACCAGAGCAGGAAGAAACAAGAAATTTGTGACGAATTGACTGGCCAAAGGGGTTTGGGTGAAGGGGTCTAAATGGTGAAGAAGTAACGAGGAAGATACGGGTGAGGCCAACAGGGTTTATTGATGCAGAGTTTTCAGCCCCCAATTCCCTGTCTCTGGGGATAAGAATGTGTTCCCTCCTCCTGGTACAGGGATGGTCTCTTTCACAGGGGACTTTCATGACCTTTTTCGGGGAAGAAGGGGGTGGGGGAACAGGTGGGCGTGCCCTTCCTGCTTCTGCTGTTTTCTCAGACTCCTTCGGCTTGAGATGTTCAGTATGCCAAGGTGTCATATTTTGGGGGAGCGTGTGCTGAACTTCATCAATGCCTGTTGCCATGTCAAGCCTTTCCCATATTAAAGCAGACATAACTGCTTCCTATTCCAGGCATCATGTATTCATCCTTCTTGTATCACACTATAACTTTATTTTTTTTTAAGTTTTATTGGAGTATAGTTGCTTTACAAAGTTGTGTTAGTTTGCTGTACAGCAAACTGAACCAGCTATATGTATACATATATCCCCTCTTTTTTGGATTTCCTTCCCATTTAGGTCACCACAGAACACTGAGTAGAGTTCCCTGTGCTATACAGTAGGTCCTTATTAGTTATCTATTTTATATGTAGTAGTGTGTACATGTCAATTCCAATCTCTCAGTTCATCCCATCTCCCTTCCCCCCTTGGTAACCATAAGTTTGGTGACTCTATTTCTGCTTTTCAAATAAGTTCACCTGTACAATTTTTCTAGATTCCACATACATGTAAGCAATATTATACGGTATTTGTCTTTCTCTTTCTGACTTACTTCACTCTGTAACTTTACATTACAATATGACAACGCTCTCTACAAATCTGTCTTCATAAAATACTTATTTTCAGAAGGATTATTCTCAGTTTACCATGATAATCTCAGTATATATCACAGTTTCAGTCAACCAAAGACTATTCATTGGACACCTGAGAAATGTTTACACCTGCACAAGATGTGATCACACTGCAATAAACGAGACACAGCACTCGTCCCCAAGGAACTCACAGTTTAATTGAAGGCAGGACCCAAGTCTCATGTTTTTAGTGGAATGATTATCAATGACTATCAAACATAAAAATATGCCCGACATAGTCTTTTCCCCTCTTTTAAATTTCCCATTATCACCACGCTACCTTTCTGGCGTACACTAAGTAACCATTTGAAATTGTTTCTCCAAGTGAGAAAGTCCTCCTTTTGGCCTGAAGTTGAACCAATAAGCTCCAAGGCAATTATTTACAAATTGGGTTTAGCTGCACAAGCGTTTTGGCAAACAATAGGGTGGGACTGCTTGTTTGGACATTTGAGGGGGCTGGTTATAGCTTGGCTTCTTCCTTTCTTCATATCTAGTTCCAGAGAACCAAAGGTCCCTATGAAACACAATTTGCTCAAATTATTAATCGAATTAATTAATTATTGGATGGATGGAGGATCGACGGTTGGATCAGTGGGTGGATGGTTGCATGAATTAATGTGAGCCAGACTCAGAGCTTAGCGCCAGGTTGTTACTGGGCCTGCCCTATAACATACCTCATTAGCCTCACCCAAAACGTATCAGACTCTATGCAGCTGCCACACACGGCTGACTTCCTGATGAAAGTCAAATGAAGCATCAAGATTTTGATGTGGGTTCTCCCTTCTCCATCCTCGACACGTGAATTATCATTGTCGTCTTCATTCTGTACTCGTGTGGCTTACTTAACTTTGCATTTGACTGGTTAAATCTCACTTTAGAGCCTACGATTTTTTAAAATATCTTCACTCCTTCATTTTATATGTCATAGGAAGTTGAGCTTGAGAATGAAGACTATCTACAGAGCTTACCACTTATATGGACAAGACTTTAACCCACATCAACATAACTTTCATACCCCAGGAACCTCTTGCTCAGAAACATCAGTTGCAGATAACTTCATTGCCCATTCCACAAGCTTCCTCAGGATTCATCAGCTTTTCCATAGAAAGCATCAAATGACAGTTTATATCCCCAAGCTCTTTTTTTAATTCTGAAATAACTGTCTTTTTTACTGAAGTATTTACAGTGTTGTGTTAGTTTCAGGTGTACAGCAAAGTGATTCAGTTATACATGTATACGTATATATATATACACTTTTTCAGATTCTTTTCCCTTGTAGTTTATTACAAAATATTGAATACAGTTCCCTGTGCTACATGGTAAGTTGCTTATCTATTTTATACTAGTGTGTATATACTAGTATAGTATGTGCGTATATGTTAATACTAGTGTGTATATGTTAATCCCAACCTCCTAATTTATCTCTCCCCTCCCTTTCCTCTTTGGTAACCACAAGTTTGTTTTCTATGTCTGTCCCCAAACACCAGTCATAAGCTATTATGTTATGGTCCCTACATAGTCTTAACTCAGCCTCAACCTAGGAAGACCTGCCTCGAACCAGGCTTCAGCACCTGGATAAATGTCCCAGTTTCCCCTCTCCTGACTGACGTAGCACTGATGCCGTCTCTGCCCAGGTAGCGTTCTCTTTTACAGAGGTAAAAATGAACCCTGCTGTGCCTTATCACACATTACTTTGGTGATGTTTTGTAGAACCAGGATCCAACACTTCAGTCGTGCATATGGTTTCTAGAGACACATGTGGAATAAGGAGAGAGAAAATGTTCACCTGGGTAGATGGCCAGGTGAGCTGAGTTGTCCCTAATAGTCAAGGAGGAAAGTCCCCACCAAGTCCCGTCACACACACAAACCAGTAGCAGCTTACTCTTGGTTGTTCCTCTTCCTTACAGTGGAGAATCATGATTCTAAAGGTTGCCCTAATAGCGGTTAAAATCATCTACAAATGGGTAGAACTTATCTATAACTGGACATAATAATCATCTCTAATAATAATAGCCAACCCTCAGGGCCAAATGAGGATTAAATGAGTTAAAAGATGTCAAGCACTTAGAACAAGGTGCGCACATAGCAGGTGCTCATATAGCACAAGATGTGTTCTATCCTCAGTCAAGTCATTAATAAAAAGGCTGACTAGGACTCAATGAGAACAGAGTTTTAGTAATGTTAGGAAAGACTCTCCCAACTGGATATAAATCTGTTAATCAACAATCTTTCTGGTACAGAGTTCAACAAATTGTGAATTTAAGTGACTCCACAATCATTTAGTCTGTATTTCTCCAACTTCTCTACCAAAATGTCTAAACATGGAAACATAATGTCTAAAGTATTTTTCTCTTCTTAAGTATAATAACCCAATCAAAAAAAAAAAAAAAAGGAAATATGGTTTGTGTGGCAGGATTTGTTCTCATTGACTTATTTTTATGTTAACCTGCACCTTGGAAAGATTCCAAGAAGCCTGGTAGGTACTGTTTGCAAAAGAAAGAATTCAGGCTGTGGGTGAAAAGGTGGGCAGGACAGGAAGTTAGGAGCACTAGGGCAGGAGGGGGGAGGGGGGTCTTCGTGCGGAAGTGAACAGTCACAAAGTCAAACTTTACATGCTTGATTTCTCTGCAAACACTGGAGATCGCATTCAGTATGTCATTTTTTTCTTTTTCAAAATTTGGAGTTGGGAGAGAGACCCTAGATCAGCATTCTTCTGGGTCCTCCTGTTTCTAAATTTGTCTGAAGTCCCAAAGGCAAGAGATCACCAGCCTGACCCATGGATTTATGAGGCTCACCTCACCATCTTGCGGCTGGGATTTCGGAGCAGGCTTGCTTTTCTCCTGGCCCTGGAGACTTTCACATAGTCAATCTCGGAAATTTACTTCCTTCAGGCTTAGTTTCCAAAAAGGATACTGAAGGAAAAAATGTTTAGAAAAATAGATGCAAAAAAGTCGCAGGAAGTTCACAGTGCCTGAAGAAGGCAGTGAATTACGCATGCAAACCTACAGCCTTTGTTGTGTATCTCAACAAAATGTGACATTTCTAGCGGGATGTCACCACCATGATGACCTGCACATTCCATTTCATTATTCAGGCCTCAGCTAGAGCATAATCCAAGTTTAAAGTTGTTTCTAGGCCTTAAGAAAAAGAAACTACTTTCTTTCTACAGAAAAGCTCTCTCTAGAGAAGATGTATGACTTGTGGGTTGTCTTTTCATAAAACTTTTAAAAAACACTGTGAGTATGAAGGTAACATACTCAACCCATGAAAACTGTCCAATCCCCAAGAGTGAAAATGTTTATTAAGAATATTATGGGTGCTAGAAACAAGTATTTTTATCCAGTTCTGTAACCCTTAAAAAATAGGAAAATGAGTCCTTTTGTTTGAAACGTGTTCAAAGCTTTAAATTTAAAACACAATACGAGGTGATGGGATTCCATTTTTATTTACCCAAGGCAGAATGAAATTCTCTTGTCTGAAACATAAAGAAAACTTTTTCTCTCTGTTTTTTTGAGGTTACTTAATGAACAGAATAACTTCTCCCCCCTGTGAACTGTCTCCTGCTGCCACAGAGGGGAGTGTAAGATAAGGGAGAGCCAGAAGAAAGACTAGAGAGAGGAGAAAGACGTCCAAAATCCAACTGTAACAAAGTGGCTTTAATGCAGCAGTGATATAGAATTCAAATCACAATGCAGAACAAATAAGGTTCCTTGTTTAGCCACTGTAGGTTGAGGATGGCAAGAATTCTCTTAACAATGCCACAGAGCAGAGCCATTATTTCTTACTGCAATTTGGGAAGTAAATACAATATAGCTTTCTCCTCTCTGCCTCATTTGTAAAATAAAACTCTAGTAAGAGAATAATTGAATATGAGGACCAGAATGCCAGATAAAAAATATAAAATATTGGATACATGTAACAAACAATCCCTCTCACTTGACGTTCCTTAAGACAAGCAAATTTTCCTTAAAAAATTTAAATGGCTTGTAATTGGGTATTTCAGAATGTTTGAAAAGATATAAATAAAATGAAAATAAAATTCCCCTAGTTACAAATACATTTATTCCAACGGGGGAAAAAAAGAATGACTCAAACTACCATAGTGTTAAATTCTGAGTGTATAAATAGGAGAGAATCATTTGATGTTAACATTTTATTGATAACTTGCAAAAAAAGGAAACAGCTTGTTTAACCTTATTTGTCTTAAAAATTAAATAAGCGTTGTCATCTTATTTAGACCACAGGTTAACTTATTAACCTGCCTATATAGGCAGAGGAGAAGTACATTTGTGTCTGGTGTATTTGAAACACTGCAGATTTTACATTAATGCAATTTGATTCGATGAAGTGCTGTTCCATCCCTGTATGCGACTAAATGGAACTAATGAAATAAATAACTAGTAAAAGTGTGTATTAGCATCTAGTCAGACAGAGGGAAAGCATGGACATTTTTAAGACTTATAATTCCCAGTTGCTTTCCAGAAATGTTTGCTTGTCTACAATTAAATTTAAACATACACCAGCAGCATAAGGGAGCAGACCCATCTTGCACCATACTCACCAACACTGAGCATTATTGCTTTATTAATTCTTACCAGTTTAAACCCCTCGAGGACGTTGTTGTTCTTTCATTTATAATTGCTAAATAGATTAGGTAGGTAGAAACATAGATACATGCATAGATAGACACCATTTTCTATTTATTTTCAGACTTCTATGATGCAAACTTAAAACACACAAAATTAGAGAGCACAGTATATTGAGTTTCCAAATACCCATCACTTGGATTTAACAATTGTTAACATTTAGCCTTTTTTTCTCCATCTGTTTTTTACCTTTAACAGATAAAGTTTTTTTCTCCATAATGCCATTTTCAAACCCCCCAAATTATAATAATTTCTTAATGTAATCTAATGCACTTACTATTGCATTTTCTCCAGTTTCTCCAAAATGTCTTTTTATACTTGATTTGTTTGGATCAGAATCCAAAGTCCACACATTGCATTCTGTCAATGCGCCTCCTAAGTCTATAACAGTGCTTCCTAATTATGTTTATTTGTTGGAAAAAAAAAGGTTAATTTGTCCTCTAGTCACCCCAGGGAGTGAATGAGGCAGATTATGTCCTCGTGGTTCTGTTTACCATGTTTCCTTACTCCCTATATTTCTTGTAAACTAGTCATTTTATCTAGAAACTTGATTAGATTCAGTTGGAACTTTTGGGCAAAAATTACTCCAGAGATCATGCTTTGAACTGTCTACTGCATCAGTCAGGAGGTTCTGATGTCTGAGTGCTCTATTTTTTATTTTAGCTGTTTTTCTTCTTTACTGTAAATAAGAACTTCCCCCCCTCAAATAAGAATTGTATATTTTTGATAAAGACAACAGTAAATCCTGAGTTCATTCTAATATTGCTACTTTATACTAAGGATTATAGAGCATTTACTTAAATGCTGTATTTTATATTTGGTCTTTTTTCTCTTATTCTAAAAACCATGATTCCGAAAAATATCACAATAATTATTTATACACTTTTATCAAATATGTATTTTAACAAAATAATAATGCCAACACTATCACTAACTAAGCCCTCTGAGTACAGTTTAAGACTTCTTGGTTTTTTGTTTTGTTTGCTTTGTTTCTTTGGTTTTAGGTTTATACAGTCAAAATGCTATGTTTTAAAATAACTTAAAATAATTATTCCCTCTGTAGTTATTCTAGTAACTTCCTATACAGTTAGGTTTGTTTGCTTCAATGGATTTTTGATTTGAGGAAAATTCTTTGGATTTGATTTGATTTGAACTTTGTAAAACATTAGGTGGGTCTGTATTCAAAGCTTCAAAACAAAGAACCTAGTGGCAAGACGGGAATAAAGACACAGACCTACGAGAGAAAGGACTTGAGGATATGGGGAGGGGGAAGGGTAAGATGTGACAAAGACAGAGGGTGGCATGGACATATATACACTACCAAATGTAAAATAGATAGCTAGTGGGAAGCAACCGCATAGCACAGGGAGATCAGCTCGGTGCTTTGTGACCACCTAGAGGGGTGGGATAGGGATGGTGGGAGGGAGGGAGATGCAAGAGGAAAGAGATATGGAAACATATGTATATGTATAACTGATTCACTTTGTTATAAAGCAGAAACTAACACACCATTGTAAAGCAATTATACTCCAATAAAGATGTTTTAAAAAAACAACAAAAAACAAAGTACAGAGAGCACTAGGGTCCTACTCTTTGTCCAGAGATTTGTAGATAATCAGTTTTGTGACTGTTCTGTTTATCGTTTCATTGTTCCTTTTGAAATGCAGACAAGTAGATACACGTGCTCATATTTGCTCCCTCTTCTTCCAGAAACTACAGCATTCCATGTAGTGGTCTGCTTCTTATAAATGTCTTTTTATTTTAATTGAAATATAGTTGGTTTACAATGTTGTGTTAGTTTCTGGTGTGATTCAGTTATACATATACATATATATTCTTTTTCAAATTATTTTCCATTATAGGTTATTACAAGATAATGAATATAGTTCCCTGTGCTATACAGCAGGTCCTTGTTGTTTACCGATTTTATATATAGTAATGCACACCTGTTAATCCCAAATCCCTAATTTATCCTCCCCTTTCCATTTTGATAACCATAAGTTTGTTTTCTATGTCTGTGAGTCTATTTTTGTTTTGTAAATAAGTTCATTTGTACCATTGTTTAGATTCCATATAAGTGATATCATATGGCATTTGTCTTTCTCTGTCTGACTTACTTCACTTAGTATGATTATCTCCAGGTCCATCCATGTTGCTGCAAACGGCATTATAAAAATGTCTTTTTATAGTGTCTTTGAGTTACAGTTCAGGTTCATGCAATGTATTTGGTTGATGTGTAATTAAGTACTTTTAAGGATGTAGTTTGCTGGTTCTTAATGTGACTACAATATTAATCTTTCAAACCAGATTTTAAACATCTTCACAGCCAAGACTATCTTTTACCATATCTACTGTACTTTCCACTCTACCTAGTTCAGTGATCATTTTCTTTCTCTCTCTTCCTTCCTTTCTTTCTTCCTTCCTTCCCTCCCTCCTTCCTTCCCTCCTTTCTTTCTTTCCTTCTTTCTTTCTCTCTCTTTCTTTCTTTCTTTCTTTCCTTCTTTCTTTCTTTCTTTCTCTTTTTTTCTTTCTTTCTTTCTTTTTCTTTCTTTCTTTCTTTCTTTCTTTCTTTCTTTCTTTCTTTCTCTTTCTTTCTTTCTTTCTTTCTTTCTTTCTTTCTTTCTTCCTTTCTTTCTTCCTTCCTTCCTTTCTTCCTTTCTTTCTTTCTTCTATTGAGAACTCTTATGATCTACCTTCTTAGCAGATTTCAAGTATACAATACAGTATTGGAATTTAAGTTGGTACAACCATTATGGAAAATAGTCTGAAGGTTCCTCAAAAAAATTAAAAATACAATTGGCTTGTGATCCAACAGTCCCACTTCTGGGTATATATCCAAAAGAAATGAAACGATTTGCTTGTTTATCTATCTCTTTCTCCCTTCTAGAAAGTTGCCCCTTAAAGACAAAGCACAATTCAGGGCGCCTCACAGGTAGCAGACATTTACTAGACAACAGCTAACAGCTAAATTAGACTGAACCTACATCTGCTAGTTATGATTACTATTAAGAATTATAACCTAATTTTGGTTTAAGTTCTTATTTTTAAGTTTTAGACATTTCATCTTTATTTCTGTTCCCCATGCTATATTTCTGTGTAATGTAGAAGAAGAATGTACTTTTCTCAAAGAGAAATAAAATCCAAAGCGTTTAGTGCTTTCTCTAAGAAAATAATTTAGAGAAGACAGTATCTGACTTCTCTAAAAGAGGCTTCAAATAAAGCAGATTATTTGACTGTTTCTGCAATTTGAAATGCTGTTCTCTTATGAAACTATTTGTTTCTTCAAAATGCATCTCAAGCTCTGCTTCCATTTATTTAAATATTGTCTATTATCTGCTGGCAGCTAAAAGATTTGCATGCACTTTATCCATCTCTGAAAGATTTAGAAAGCAGGGTTTGCTTGTAGGACCAAGAGTTTGGGGACAAGGGGTACAGGAGACTGGAGACCATCAATCTGCTGGCATGAGGTTCAAATTAGGGCTCACATGCCCTGGCATCAGAGAAACCCACATGATACCACCTATTGGAAGTCGGACGAACTCTTCAGATCACTGTGGCACCTCCTCAGGACGGTCCCCAGCAACCCTAATCTCCTTCCTTCCTTTATTTTTCTCCAAAGCTTGCCAATTTTAATTCCAAAAGTGTATAGGATCTGAGAGGTCTGAGAGGTTACCCTACTTGTGATATGTAAATATGTAGGTTTTATAAACACACACACAGAATAATGAGACTCTGGACTAGAGACAGACTTTTAATTATTCAATTTGTTGCCTATGGCTGCCATAAGCAATAACCAAGAATTTAGCAGCTTACAACAACAGAAAGATAATCCAAGATCCAAGATAATCCAAGATCAACTCCTCCTCTCAAGATCCTTATTGAATCACACCTTTTTTCATATTCTCTGCATATTGTTGTTTTTGTGGCCCTGGGGTATTTTTCACATAGGTTCTTATTTCCAAATAAGATAAAATATAAGAAAAACCAAAAAATAAGCCTTTACTCCTCAAGGAGAATCAAGAATATAACAGAAGTTGTGTCTGACACATGAAGGTTATAGGCAAGTAGAAAAAACAACGGCATGCAGAATGCTACACAGAGGACTACAGAGAGATTTTCGTCTTCGGACGAGAATTTTCTTTGCTGTCCAGTTGCTTTCCTTGTGAGTTCCAGTTACCCCAATTTAAGTAACATTTAAATCCAAATGCATATGTCTACCAATTATCAGGAAGACACTTCCAGGGTGGCAACTCTAGATTATCAACTAAATGGAAAGAACTATGTCCCATGGGTTCTGCCTGGCACCACACCAATTCTCTGTAAATGGCCATTAATAATACAGATGCTGTTGGAATTTTAAGGAGAACCAATAAATAATACTACTGTTTCCCCCCCCCAACCTTGAATTCTAAGCCCAACAGTAAACAAAAAGTAATGCACAAAGAAATGAAAAGATCAGCTTTATTACAGACAGAAACTGAGTTGGAAGATGTGGCTTAGCTCTGCAATCGTGGGGTTCCCAGTACAGAACTTAGCTGCCCAGACTCAGATCTCCCTTAGGTGCAGGGCCTGCCCCCTGCAAACTATTCTGCATGGAAGGCCAGACTAGGCAGCAGCTTGCTGAGAAAGGCAGGCTCCTGGCAGGAGAGAAGAAGACAGGGCTGAGTAATACGTGCTCACGTGCACCTCCCAAATTTACCAGTCAATTCACTCTTTCTTCTCCAGGGAGAAGGGAGTGACAGGGCAAGATAAAAAGCCAAGGGTATTTAGAAAAACTCCTTTCTTACAGAAGTCTGATGAGTGGAGATGCATTGTCCCCATGAACAGTTCCTTTTAAATATACATACTTAAATGTTAACATAATAGATATTAATATCAGAAATATAAAATATATACATCTTGACCAGCCAGAATTGAGTAGTTTCTTCCTAGGACCCCTGCTTGCCATGTCTCACTTTCTTGCATCCCATTTCTAAGTCCAAATAATCTCCAGAAGGTTTAAAATCAAGAGAGAGAGCCAAACACACACACATCATGTGCAAATGAAAAGAAAAAAATGTGAATTAAGAAAATCTTCACGGTGGTCAGCACTCTTAATATAAAAAGCCGAGGGAAGATACTAACAACTTCACCTATACCTAATTGGAATTTGCAACAGTAAAGAGGAAGATAAACGTGCTTTTGAGAAAGTAGATCCCACAGGGAACTATACTCAATATTTTGTAATAACCTATAAGGGAAAAGAATCTAAAAAGGAATATATATATATATATATATATATAAACTGAATCACTGTGCTGTACACCTGAAACTAACACAATATTGTAATCAACTATACTTCAATTTCGAAAATTTAAAATAAAAAAGAAAGTAGGAGGTCTGGTTTGAACAAAAAAAACAGCTTTTCCCTCACATCTTGCGATAGCAAAGATGGCTCCAAAAACTAACAAAATATTCCAAAGTTTCTACCCTTTATGAAGATTGCAATTTGTGTTCTTCAAAATCTTATTATTGCTGTTTGCAATTCACCAGATCTTAAAAATCATGATTATTCAGCCCTCAGGATGCCACCACGTATAGAGTTTGCAGAATTGAGAACCTCCCTCCATCGGGCCCGTGGATACAATCCCAAATTTACACCAGTTCCGTGGTGGGCTTTGGGCTGGTGGTTTTTCTTCCTTTCTTCCCAGCTTTCGTGTTCCTGCTCCGGCTCTCGGTGTTAACCTGTTCCTGCCCTAGCCGTGGCCCGTTCCTGCGTTCTCCAGTCTGACGGATGTTCATCTCTGCTCACAGCTTGCAGGTGGGAGCCTCAGCCCAGGAGCCTCGGTGTCAAGAAATCAGCAGCTGCTAGTATATCACCCCGGTCATTAGCGGAGGATCACGGTGGACCTTTGCCCAGCGCACCTTGCTATGGCAGGAGAAGAGCTATAAAACCCTAGGCCCTGTCAGCCGTTGTCGCTTAGGTGAGAATTTATCAGGTCTCTGAGTGCCCTCTGACTGGATTATTATGAATAATGAATGAGGCTTTATGCTACACCGAAGCATTAATAAGACGGGGATGACTTGGAGAAATTCCAGGCACCTCAATCACACCGGCCCCCCAGGGTTGGTGGCACCGCAGCCCGTGAGCCTGCCAGATCCTGGTATCTGTGGCTGAAGTCAGGTCCTCCTGGAGTGACAGAGCAAGCGCCACCGTCTGACATTCAGCCTGTGGGTGGTAATAAAGGACAAGGAAGGAGGCTGTGTGTCCACCCTGGTAACAGCAGACACGACAAATTTCAGACTCCTTTATAAAAAAATCCAAATGTGTAATATCAATCATCAGTTTTACTACCACCTGAATGCCAGAGTCCAGTGTTGAAACAGAAGCCTTGTAAGAAATTTCTAGTATATAAATGCAAGGGTTTTTCATGACTCAGATATTTGGGATTTGGAGAGGTGAGTTTTGCCACTTTTTCTTTTATTTTATGGAAGTATAGTTGATTAATAATGTTGTGTTAATTTCTGCTGTACAGCAAAGTGATTCAGTTATATATATGTGTGTGTGTGTGTGTGTGTGTGTGTGTGTGTGTGTGTATATTTACACATTCTTTTTACCATTCTTTTCCATTATGGTTTATCACAGGATATTGAATAAAGTGAGTTTTGCCACTTTTCTAGGTGTGGCTGGTCCTGTGTGAGTCTCAGAAATTTTACATGACCTGAAAGAAAGGTAGGCTTAGGAAAGAGAAGGGAGAGAGCCCCGGATCAGACAGAGAACGAGGTGTCTCAGATCCATGTAGGTGGAAATCATTTTCTCAAACTGAGTGAGGCCTACGGCAAAGAGCTGATCCCTCCTCCAGAACATCTCAGGACATTCCATCCACTTTCTTCCAGGGTTCCTAAGTGTTGTTGAACAAACAAGGCCATCTGAATATCCTTCTCAGGTAAACATTGTTTGATGGAATGAGGTGAAGAACAACCTTTGCTCCTCTGATTTTCCATCTAAATCTCTTCTCACGTTTCAAAGGCCAAGGACCAGACAATGTGTTGATTCATCTTCTTCAACAGACTCACTGGCCAGCTCCCACTCAATCCAGTTTCATTCTGCAAACATTTTCTGAGCATTTAAAATTTTCAGGACTGGGGGAAATTAAAAAAAAAAAAAATCGCCTCTCCCTAAATGAGTTGGTATTCAAGAATAATATACGGGAAGGGAATCCCTTTCTTATTGCACCAACGGTAACCCAGACACGAATACTCCAGCTAAGAAATGTGGCGATGAAACTCCTCTTCCCGGGGCTAAGGTGTGGGTGGCACACAAGATCTGCAGGTACAGGGCTGCCTGGGGCTTCCACTTCACTTCTCTCGCTCCTGGTTTGCCATCTGTAAAATGAGGGTGGTAGAGATGATTTCTTAAATCCCACCCAGGGTAGAATTCTAAGACCCGTAATTGGCTTAGAGAGACTCAGAATATTTGCACTCCCACTGCTCTTGTAACCATGAGGAGGAAGAAATCAGAGCTGGAAATACATTAAAGAGTGGATCCTGAGGGAATCTCCCTCTGGTCTTGGTGCCAGGAAGGAAAGCTATTCCTGGTCCTTCGGGTAAATAGACGTTATCAAGTGCAGTTACAACAGCAACTTGACAGCTCTGCTTCCCTCTCAATGTGTTTTGCCCATTCTCTTCCCATCTAGATAGAGGGCTTCCTTCCCTCTTATATTCCTAGACATTTTTGTAGTCTAGAATTATAGACTTTTTGGCACTGGAAGTGCACTGTGAATTGGTCAAGTTCAATGTCCTCCAGTTTCCTTCCTCTGAAAGTCTGCCAGACGTTCCAGCCCCTCCCAGGCAGTCTCTGTCTCCACCAACTCTGCTGTTTCACTTCTTAGGTACTTAAATAGTAGCTTGGACAATGCAATCTTCGTGCATGAGATTCATCTCTTCCTAAGATCCCTCAAGACAGACATTGTGTCTTAAATTACTTTGAATTCTTCGTAGAGTCTAGCAATGTTTCCCTCACAACACTTATTGAATTATAATTTATTAAGCATCTACTGGGTGTCAGACAATGTGCTGGTCCTATGGCTACAAAGGTGATTAGCATACATTTCTTATCCTCACAAACTGCAGTGTCTGGTAGATATTTGATGTTGGAGCAATGCATTTGTCAGGGTTTAGATGACATCCATCCTTGGGGGAAAGATGAAGCCATATGAACTGGATATACGAAGCATCAGTTAAGAAGCTAACAGTTTAAACTATGGTATCCAAAGGGCACTGAATAGTTAATGCGCTGGTGTCAGTCCTAAAGTGTGTTCCCAGTGTCAAAGTGGCCTTGACATCATCTTTCTTTATTCAACATCATCGTGCATGCTTTGGATGAAGGTCTTGAGGGCATGCCTGTCCAATTTGTGGCTAAGAGTAATTGTCAGCTCCTTAAATTATTAATTTAGGATCCAAAAGGAACTTCTTAGGTTGAAATAATGACCTGCATCTAGGAAAGTGGAATTTCCCATGATGAAATAGGGTCCTGGGTTTGAACACCCCAAACCAATTCTATGAGGGTAGAACCAGGGAATGTGCTGTGTGCGTCTTTGGTGACAGCATGCTTAGCATGAAACAATGTATCTTTTTAAAAAAATCTCAGACCAGTATCCAGAATAGGTGACATCTGCAATAAGAAACACCTGTAGTGTGGAACTGAGGCATGGGTGTCACATTTATAAGAAGGAATTACAGTCAGACCGGATACATACAGAGAAGGGAAGCCTGAGGGTCTCAGCGACTCAAAGTCATGTCCTAAGAGGAAGGACTGAAGGAACTGAGGTTGTTTTGCTTGAAGAAGAAAAGAAGTAGGAACATGGCATCATCTTCAATTACCTGGAAGATTGTGGAGGAGGGATTAAATTCACTCTCAGTAAACCTAAAGAGATGGTAGGAAACTCATGAAGATAAATTTCAGCTCCATATGAGAATGACTTTTCAACCAGCCACCTCAACAGACGCATTTGAGAGGTGACAAGTATGGCAGAGAAAATTGAGGGAAACCCCAGTTTTCTAGTGCCTCTTCTCTCCCAAACTTTTGACTACATATTATGTACTTTTTAAAATTTTTATTGGAGTATAGTTGATTTACAATGTTGTGTTACTTTCTGCTGTACAGCAAAGTGATTCAGTTATACTGATACATATACATATGTCCACTCTGTTTTAGATTCTTTTCCCATATAGGTCATTACAGAGTATTGAGTAGAGTTCCCTGTGCTCTACAGTAGGTCCTTATTAGTTATCTATTTTATGTATAGTAGTGTGTTATATGTCAATCCCAATCTCCCAATTTATCCCTCCCCCCTTATCCCTCCAGTAACCATAAGTTTGTTTTCTACATCTGTGACTCTATTTCTGTTTTGTAAATAAGTTCATTTGTACCATTTTTCTTAGGTTCCACATATAAGCAATATCATGTGATATTTGTCTTTCTCTGTCTGACTTCACTCAGTACGACAATTTCTAGTTGCATCCATGTAACTGCAAATGGCATTATTTCATTCTTTTTTATGGCTGAGTAATATTCCATTGTCTATATGTACCGCATCTTCTTTATCCATTCCTCTGTTGATGGACATTTAGGTTGCTTCCATGTCTTGGCTATTACAAATAGTGCTGCTATGAATATTGGGATGCATGAATCTTTTCAAATTATGGTTTTCTCCAGATATATGCCCAGGAGTGGGATTGCTGGATCCTATGGTAGCTCTATTTCTAGTTTTTTAAGGAAACTCCATACTGTTCTCCATAGTGGCTACACCAACTTACATTCCCACCAACAGTGTAGGAGGGTTCCCTTTTCTCTACACCCTCCCCAGCATTTACTGTTTACAGATTTTTTGTATTGAAATGACTCTGTTTCAGAAAAGCTGCAGAGACTTTGTTTATGAGTACTGATTCAGTGTATCAATTATATAGTAAGAAGTCATTTGTGCTATTCAGAATACATGATACCACATATATGAAAATTTCACCTCTATACACCCCCACTGGAAGATGACATAGAAGGACCATTAGCTAAATATATCCTGAAGATGAAACATAAGTTAAGAGATGAGCTAATGCCCGATGGAAAGCCTTCTGTAATTCTCCTTGGAGAATTGGAAAATTAGGAAGAGAAAAGAGGGACCCCCGCAGAGCCAAGAGAACAGAGGCTCCACACATGGAGACTTTGGGACTCCCCCCACCCAAGGAACCCTCCTTCCCCAACACACTGAACAGAGACACCAGGTAGCCTGGTTTGTTTTCTTTTCCTTTTTCCAGTTTTACTGAGAAATAATTGACATTCATCACTGTATAATTTTAAGATGTACAGCATGATGGTTTCATTTCCATATATGGTGAAATGATTATCACAACAGGTTTAGTTAACATCCATCATCTCTTATAGGTTCAATAAAAAGACAAGAAAAAAAATGATTCCTTGTGATGAGAATTCTCAGGATTTACTCTCTTAGTGCTTGTGTAGTGCACCACATTGCAGTGTTAACGGTAGCCAGCATTTTCCTCTTTCATCTGGAAGTTTGTACCTTTTGACTGTCTTCCTCCAAATCCCCATCCCCCCACCCCTGCCTCTGGTAACCACACATCTGATCTCTTTTTCTGCCAGTTTGGTGGGTTTTGTTTTTGTTTTTTAAGATTTCACATGTAAATGATATCCTATAATACTTGTCTTTCTCTGACTTGTTTCACTTAGCATCTTGTCTTCAAGGTCCATTGATGTTGTCATAAATGGTAGGATTTCCTTGTTGTTGTTGGGTTTTTTTTGGTTTTTTATTGGAGTAAAATTGCTTTACAATGTTGTGTTAGTCTCTGCTGTACAGTAAAGTGAATCACCTGTATATATACATATATCTCCTCCATCATGAACCTCCCTCCCACCCCCCCATCCCACCCACTTAGATCATCACAGGGCACCGAGCTGAGCTCCCTGTGCTATAGAGCAGGTTCCCACTAGCTATCTATTTTACACATGGTAGTGTGTTTATGTAAAACCTAATCTCCCAATTCATCCCACCCTCCCCTTCCCCCACTGTGTCTACATGTCCATTCTCTACGTCTAAGTCTCTATTCCTACCCTACAAATAGGTTCATCTGTACCATTTTTCTAGATTCCACATATATACGTTAATGTACGATATTTGTTTTTCTCTTTCTGGCTTACTTCACTCTGTATGGCAGACTCTAGGTCCATCCGCATCTCTACAAATGACCCAGTTTTGTTCCTTTTTATGGCTGAGTAATATTCCATTGTATATATGTGCCATATCTTCTTTGTCCATTCATCTATCATTGGACATTTAGGTTGTTTCCATGTCCTGGCTATTGTAAATAGTTCTGCAGTGAACATTGGGGTACATGTGTCCTTTTGAATTATGGTTTTCTCAGGGTATATGCCCAGTAGTGGGATTGCTGGGTCATATGGTAGTTCTATTTTTAGTTTTTTAAGGAAGCTCCATGCTGTTCTCCATAGTGGCTGTATCAATTTACATTCCCACCAACAGTGCAAAAGGGTTCAAAATCTACAAACAGTAAATGCTGGAGAGGGTGTGGAGAAAAGGGAATCCTTGTTTTTTATAGCTTAATAATATTCCATTGTGTATATACATATATATGACATCTTTTTTATTCATTCATCCATCAGTAGACGCTTAGGTTGTTTCCATGTCTTAGCTATTGTGAATAATGCTGCAATGAACAAGGGGTGCTGATATATTTTTGAGTTAGTGTTTTTGCTTCCTTTGGATAAATTCACAGAAATGGGATTGCATGATCACACATTAGTTCTGGTTTTAACTTTTTGAGGATCCTCCATACTGTTTTCTGAGGTGGTTGCACCAGGGAGCCGGCTCTATTCCCATACCTCATTGCCACACACTCGGGGTCCAGAGGAACACAAAAGAGGAGGAGAAACAGTAAAGTGTGTCTAGAGACCTCTTTCCTCTTTCCTGAGATAGTCTGGATAGAAAAGGAGCTGCTACCATGAAAAAGTTTGGAACCAGCTAGTGGATTGAAGTTCTGTTCAAACTGCAGTGCAGTGAGTTTCCAGTCACAGGCAGTGTCATCAGCATTGGGAGGGCTTCATGGGGACCTGGGAGAGTGAGGGGCTGCCAACATCAGACAGGTGCTAACGAGGGCAATCTCTCAGCCTCTTTCCAGTTCTGGGATTCTGGATTTGAAGTGCACACTGCCATTCTGGCCGGTGCTCTTTGTGCTGAGGTGTCAGTGAATGTCTGCACATCTTGGTGGGAATTTGTAAATGCTCAGCTAAGCTAAAGAGCCTCTTATTCACTCAGTCAAGCCTCAACATCAGACTGAATTACACCTAAGTGAGCAGAATTTTCTGATCATTGTGACGAACTTGTGCAGAGGAGAGGCTGTGTGTGTGTGTGTGTGTGTGTGTGTGTGTGTGTGTGTGTGTATGTGCCCAAGCCTATGCACTCAGACACACATGTTCTGCTAAAACATGTTGTCTGCTGGAGAGGAGGTGCTCCCACTGAGCCAACACAAATTTGTTATGCAAAACATTGGCAGTGGCTGAGTTTCCCACCACCACTAAGCCATAATCTGCTTGGCAGGCATGAGGGATGCCACAAAATCCCAAGGTTAATTAGGAACAGGGCCGTCAACGCTATCCTCTCCCAGGTGCCCTTCGTACTTAGAAGCTGTCCGAGGACAAATTCTCCCTCATCGTTAACGGACAGACCTGCTATCTGAGCTCTGAAAAGTAAAGAAAAGCAATGACAAGTTTAACAAGATTTTGAGAAAATTGCACAATCTTTTACTTTTAAAACATTGAAAAGAAAGTAAGGAGTTAGATGATAAATCACCTAAGAGTCCCAAGCATGAGGGACACGTCTGATCGTGGAGCCACAAAAAGGCACTTCAGACCACCCCGAAATCGTTTCACCTTCTCACATTTACGGGGTCTCCCTGCTCCTGAGGCTTGTTTTACTCTTCATATGCAAACTTATGTAACTCTTATGGGAGCTGGATCAATACCTTCACGCCGCATTAGGCGACGATTCTCAAGCAGGAGTCAAGAATGAGGGTTGTACACGTAAGGTCTCTTCTTTAAAACAATGTTAAATGGAAAGTAAAAGGAAGGGGGTGGACGAGGGGAGGAAAGTGTAGGTGGAGTGTAGAAAGGCATTAGACAGAAGGAACATTTTGTGGCAGCAGACACGAAAGAGGACGATGACTAAGATAAACCAGTGAATACCCTGTTACTCAGAATGAAAATTTACTCTGAACCCAAAAGGAAATGCTTGAAAGGAAAAAAATGAGCAACAAAGATGAAAATCGGGAAATGAAAATCAACAGAGCCATGAAAAGATAAAGGAGAGGTACTATATGAAAGGAAAGAAGTTGAAAAGGGGTGAACAGGAAAGAACAAGATTATTTTAAACAGTAAAAAGAAGCATAAAATCTTTTATAATCGGTGGTTGCTGTCTTTGTCCCTAAGAGCTCAAACAAAAGAAGAAGAGATGCCCAAAATGATCATTTATTCATTCCTCTTGCTTCAGTGGGGTTCTCCTGGCAAAATTCCAGCAGCTTTGCCATTTTCAAGAACAGGGATCTTAGAGTGTAGCTGCTCTGTGGATTTGATCCTGTAATCTCCTTTAATGTTTCTGCTGCAGTAAAAGGTCACTCTCAATTCAGCTGTTCATAAAATTGACATGAGTCTAGGGTCCCTTGGAGATCCAAAACCAGGGCAGACAGGGGAATGGCTGTGATGGAGATCACACCTCGGATGGAAAGGACCCCTCAAGGTTCTGTCATCTCTGAAGGTTTAATCATTGCTCTGTCACACCAAGCCCACATCTTCCTTCTGACTATGCATATATATCCCACCACAAACCAACATTTCAGTAACAGGCCATAAAGACTGATTTAAACAAAGTAGCCCTCCTCTGGACAAGGTGTGGGAGAAGGGGGCAGAGGCATCAGGGCCTGAGCGGGGACCTGAGGTGCATTATCAATAATTTCACAATAACTTAGGATGTCTCTCTGACCCACAACTCACTGCCCCATGACAATTTCCATAGATTGATCCTCTACAAGGTCCCAGGTCCTTTACATATATTATATCTGTTAGTTACCCCAGCCCTGTGAGCTGATATCAACATTCCCACCTTATGTCTGAAAAAACCAAGTCTCCAAGAGCTTGAATTGTTGGAGGATGTACACCTAGTAAGTGTCATATGTGGGCTCTGAACCCAGGTCTGACCAAGGGCCAACCAAGCATACTGTCAACTTTACTATTTTCAAGCTATTTTTTCCATATTTTTAATCTGCTCTAGACTAAACTAGAGTAGATGATTTCAACAAATTTGGAGTGTGTTACTGCTTGCTGTGCTATGTCAGGCTCAGGAACAGAGATGGAAAGGAGAATACGGCAGTTTCTCCCTTTAAGACGCTTACCATGAAGTGAGGTGGCGGACATGTGAGCAAAACTCAGGGTCCCAGCCCACTGGAGCTCCTCCTGAAACTAATTCACACGGGCCCACTTAAACCAATAAAAACATGTTTGTTTGTTTTAATAAAAATTCATTTTCAAGGACATATGAAGTCTAAACTCATCTACCTAGCACCAGCCCCATCCCAAATACCAAGCTGACTCCGTAAACCCTTTTCCCAGGGCCACTAGGCCATGTTTCATGCAGCTGAGTAGACCAATGAACCTCCAATCTTGCCAACCCCCCTCTCAGTGATAAGCACCGTGGAAGCTGGTTTTCTCTCTCACCAAGGCAGGCAAGGGCAAGGCCACGGCATGGAGTCTTCATTTGTCCAAGCAGCCATGATTTCAACCATGCAAAGAAGGGCCTTCTTGTGTATTTCATCCCATTCCAGTCTGTTTTCCCCCCAGATCATGTTGCTGGCCAAGCACAGCCTTGTACATGGGAGAAGTAGGTAGCTGCCCCCTCCAGGTAATACAAGAGATGCCTGCAAGGGCCTTCCTCCAAAAACACCTCTCTTGCTGCCTTATCTCAATGCCCCAACTACCGCCATTGTGGGGGGGGGGGAGAGGGGATCTTTTATTGACATTTATTATAAACAAATGCACACTCACTGGAAAAAATCAAGCACCTGACTCCATGGAATAAAACATGAAAGTCCCCTTCTGTCCTCCTTTCACTCCAAACCCACAGGCATCTCCAGAGGTAATCATTACTAATGGACTGAAGTGTATCTTCCCCCATTTTGTGTGTGTGTGTGTGTGTGTGTGTGTGTGTGTGTGTGTGTGTGTGTGAATTTAGATAAGCAGTTAGATTTTTGTAAAAAAAAAAAATGTACTCTGTATCCTGTTGATGGGCATTTCATTTGTCTCTGATGTTTACAATTACAAAAACGTTGCAATTAATATGCTAGTATGTGTATCTTTGGGCACACATGGGAGTATATCTGAAAGATAATTTCTTAAAAATGGAATTGCTGGGTACCAGGAATGTGCATTTTAAATGCTCCTAGATTCTTTTGGAAATTCTGGAAATCAGGGGACTGGGTTCTAGCGGGTCCATGGAAACTGACTATATCATGAAGCCCGCATCTCTTGTGCTCAGCCCAGAAAGAAAGATCTCTGGGTCCACATCCATGAGTATGTGTCATGCATCCAAACACCACCTACTACGTGTGTCCTGGAAGTAAACAGTGGACGACTCTTTCTTTAAGCCATTATCATCCATTTGAGAGTAGGACCTGGAGATAGTGGGTCACAGAAGGTGACAATTGGAGGGCATGTAGGGGCAAGATGGGTAGAGATGGTGGCACTAGAGGTCTGGGTGCTGGGATGCTGAGCGGTGGACTCCAGGAGGGAGAAGGGTAAGGAGAGGAAAGTGTGAAGTATCCCTTCACAGGTGTAGCGAGAGCTAACTACCCGAAGCCATCTTCCTTGTATTTTCTCCCTGACAGAGGCATTCTCACAAGACAGTGGAGAGTAGAGTGGACAGGAGGAGAATTAGACTGGAGGGGTTGGAAATCCATTGCCACAGAAGAAGAAAGTTCCAGAATAGTTGTCACCGCCCTGATGGAAGCTCTTAGTAAATGATTGACCCAGTGAGATTTCCTTCCTTTCCCCTCCCTCCTCCGAACCTTCTCAAAGAGCCTCTGTGAGAAATACAACCAACCGGAAGGCACTGCCACTCCCTGCCCTTCCTACAGGCCACTCCAGCCACACCCCATTCCAGTTTTCTGTACAGTGAGGGCCAATCCCCTTTCCATTTCTGTCCCTTGGCATATTCTGTTCCCTCGGCCAGGAATGTTTGTCCACCAACCCACCATCCCCGTCCTCTGGACCAACGACTCTCATCCTTCAAATCTAAATGTCAATGCCAGGTTTCTGGAATGCTCCCCGACGCCCCCCTACATTGTCCCCCAGGCTACTCAGTTCCTCCCTAAATACTTTCAGAGCCCTCGGCTCCTTCTCTCCCAATGGAAATTAAATAGCTATTTGATGATTACGTGTTTGTTTACATCTAGATGAAAGAACCATAACAGAGGCAGTGTGTCTGCCTTGAGCACCAGTGTACCGACAGCAGGGTACACAGTGGGTCCAGGGTAAATACTGTAGAATGAATGATCAAATGAAGGGATGGATGGATAGATGGATGAACAGAGAGCTCAAAAGCAGTCACCAAAATATATGAGGAGTTGTGCTAAAAAAGCTGACTAATCCATAACCTGAAAATTTATCAATTTATCAATTTCTGAATATCAGGAGTTAGTTACAGTCTTCAAGTAGTTTGGTAAAAATTTAGGCATAAGAACATTCAGAAATCACCCTGAGATAAATGAATCTCCCTGGTAGTAAGAAAACCCTGCTTGTAGAGCCACATAAAATATTTTAAAAATTAAATATATCATAATCCTGACGTGTTGATCAAAAGGTATAAATACATTTAAATATAAACATATTTAATAAAACATTAAAACTATGGTAAAAGCAGTTTTGTTCTTCAATGGAATTCATGACTAAAACTAAAGAGTTAGTTTCATAACAATGAAGAGTTGAAAATATTTTTGGAACTTTAATGTATTAGAGCAAGAAAACTATTTCAAACAGATTAAATTATACTCTTCTATTTATAAGAGAATTAATTTTAACATTCCTGGAATGATGCAGTCTTTATTTGAAACTTTTAATCAATAAAGTATTAAATAAAATTTAATAATGATTTCAATTAAGATTTATCATCATTTTCAACTCTATTTTACAAAAGTCATTTTATCTAAGATGCTCAAACATGTTATTGGAAATAAAACTGCCTCTCTGATAAACGTGTAATTAGCTCTTCCACCCTTTTTAAACATATATACAGAGTTCGTAATGACTTAAAACTCTCCATGTAATTACATAATTATGTATTACATAATTTCTTTAAATGAAGGGCATGTACTAAGACAAAAAATATATCAGATGCCATTTAGGTTTTAGGCTAATGAGAGTTTTGTAAACATTACATCAACTAACTTTACTAGCAAAAGACTCACCTAATATTGCATAAATCATAAGGATTATATACTTGGGGATGAAATAAAAATAAACCTCTTCTCAAAAGCATTAAAACATCAGATCAACCTAAAACATTTAAATTTATTATAGAGTTGTATCTAACTTCTGGAATTATATTCTAATCAACATTATAGTAGTCAATCACGCTCTTTATCTCAATCTACAGGGATGGAATTTCTTCTGAGCGTCCAAGGATTCAATTATCCATAATATTTTTATAAAAGTAGATTTTATAATATCTCCAGCCAAGAATGTCTCTCTGGATAACTCTTCACTTATCTTACCATAGGTTGTCCCTTCAAAAAACCTTCACCTTTCAACTCAGAATTATAGATGGATACAAGTTTGGTTAATTTTCCAAGAACTACATCAAAAAGCAATTCAGAGTCTTTAAATTTATCTTTTTTAAAATCAGTTCAAAAGTTTATTTTTATGAGTCGCAAAAAGAATGACTGAATCTCACAAGATCTAAAATCTGTTAGATGTGTGGGTCCTATTGAGGAATCCGTTTGTTTTCCTGAAGAGTAAAAACAAAGCACGGAGCTAACAATAGATGTTTCTTACACTAAACGGCAGTCTGTGTGTTGTTTCCCTCCCCGGCCTAAATATGTTCCATGTTCTTTTCACCCTAAACTCATTTGGCCTGAGTTGTTGATCAAAGAAAGTTATGCATGAGAGACCATTCGGTCCAGGAATGAGGGTCTGTCATGCCCTGAAACATCCTTGTGATTTATAATATATGATCTCTGCGTGAAAAGAGCTAAATAAATGAAAGCAATTTGAAAACAGAGGGAAAACATGCTGTGTATACAATTTATCGGTCACACAGCCATGGATATAATATTCTGATCCAATTTTAATTTCTAAAAAAGCTCAGATGACATGGGCAGAAACTGTCCTAAATATATGTAAGAATACACACACACACACACACACGCACACACACACACACGCACACACACACATACACATACACACACACACGTGCACACACACACACGCACACAGACAGACACAAACACACGCACACAAACACACACGAACACACACGCGCACACACATGCACACACACGCACACGCACATGAACACACACGCGCACACACATGCACACACACGCACACGCACACACACGCACACGCACACACACGCCAAATATGATAGAATCACACTGGAGAAATAAATGTTCTACTTATGTGCCTTTTAAACATGAATTTGGGGCTTTCAAGTCCTTATCCGTGTAAGTAAGTAGCTTGTCTTTTGTTAACACTTTTCGTTTTTAACTTTGATTTCTGCAAGCAATTTGCAGTTCATCAGTAACTTTAAGCCAACATATTCTCTCTGCTAAACTAGGAAAAGTTTAAGCCACACCAGTAACAAGCAGAGAGGAAAAAAGCAACGTCAGTTCAGTTCAGGCTATTCTTGGGCATCAGATGGAAAAGCTGGGTCTGTCCCCTCCTTTGTAGGAAAGAAAAAGTGGATTGCCAATAGAAATTACTGGAATAATTTTACAGTTCCTACTAAGTCAGGGTTGTATAGTTACTTAAAGGTTGCTTTCTGAAAACTTTTGAAATGAGACCTCAGGTGAACTCATAGTCATGAGTAAACGGCAAAGCTTATTTCAAGCCAAATACAAATATATTATTTTTGGATTGCTTGTGATTTGAGGTAACTTTGTACATTCTTCCATTACGATGGAAAATCATGTCAGTTTGGGATAGTAAAATTAAAAATTATCAGGAACGCTTGTAATAAACTTAAGGCATTGCAAATTACACATTATTATTAAGTTAGTAAATTGTCCTAAAAATTTAAATGTTCGATCATTCTCGTGAGTTGGCTCACATTTTCCCAAAGAGAATCTGAGAGAGTTTATTTAAAAATACAATCCAGCTAAAAAAATAAACAGTTGGAGAAGGTTTGATGAAGAGAAAATGAAGATCAAAAAATAAGATAAAACAAGTGTCAAATAAATGTTGTGAATCATGCATAGATGTATATGGTTTCCAGAGTTACCTTGTGATTTTTGACTCTGAGCTTCCTAGCATCCAAAGCAACATTGCATCAGCTCAAATCTACCTAGTCATCTAGGAGGATAGATTTTGGGAAGGACTAAGAAAAACTCTTTCCCTGGATCTTCATAAAAGAAACACTAAGGGACAGGGTAACATCTTCCACAATGTCATAAAACTCCTATTCTTGCAACATTCTCAATAAGAGCCAATGGTATAGTGCCCAGGTTCCATTCAGTAAAGGAACTCTTTATAAGGGTAAGTTTCTGTCATCCTAGTTGTAGCTTTCTAATATCTGAATTGACTCAAGGGAGAATTTTCGACTCCCATGAATTAATAGATTGCATATCCTGTGGACAATCCCCCCAAACTCACAACGAAACTTCTTAAGAATGAAAAAGAGAGCGCTCAAGGTTTTTTTCCCTAGATGAAGTGTGGAGAGAAGGCATTCCCTTTGCCAATTAATAGGCAATAATGGGCTTTGACAATCATCCAAAAAGCAGCAGGATTTTCAGCATCCTCTTTAAAAACAATGAAGGCTCCTGAGCCAGAGATGTGGAAGAAATGACCATCGACCTTTCACAACTACCATCTGGCCTCATGGGATCTGCATTATGTATTCCTGGCTGACACATGACAACCAAGTGTAGGTACCCATATGCCAAGAAAGCCATACAGATAGGAGGGGGAAAAAACACGATATTTTTTAATGACTTTTTCTGACCTCCCAGCACTTGGGACTTTCTCCTTCCATGTTGCCTAGGCATTTGAGCCTTGCCTGTTACAGCATTTATCACACAGGGTGATAGATGCCTGTTTGTCTCCCTGTTTGCATTCCAGGCAGGAATCGCATATGCCTTATTCACTTTTGAATCCCTCAGTGCTAGCGACACTATCTGACCCATCGTAGGCACTCCGTAAATACCCATCGAATGAATGAGTGAACACCTCTTGGGCTAATTGGGAGGATCAGAGTGAAATAGTACGTGTGAAAAGGCATGATGCATAGTAGATGTTCAATAAATGTCTCTTTCCATCAAGTTTTCGGGGAAGGAAACTCAGGCAATTTTCAGACAAAAAGTTTTCCAAAGAGTCTAGGGGAAGCAGAAGCAGAGCTGCCAACAAATCTCTCTCGTTGCACTAGTGTTTTGCCTAAAAATTTGTCCTTCTAGTATCGTGCAGAGCTTTGGATTCAGACTTTGATTTCGAAACCTTGCTCAGTCAAAAACAAGCAAAGAATTTAATCTGCTGAAGTCAGCATTTTGTCACCTATAAAATGTGAATAATATCGGTACCTATTTACTTGGGTTATGATATGATTCCTGCTCAATACGGCTGTCACTACTTCTGTAGCCCCTCAGACTGTCCTTTTCTCGCTGGTGGTCTCTGGACCAAGTGTACCACGACAGTTCAGTCAGGAACTATGAGTGCAGAGATGGTCCCAGATCTAAACCATAGCTCTTAGCGGTGGGAGCTTATATGTTTGGAAGGTGAAAAAAAAGACTAAAGAGATTCTACTCCTAAAGAAGGGGTAAGATGAAGCCAAAGATACAAGAGTTATAGAAAGGTTAGCCCTTGGGAACTTTCTCCCCACGTCTGAATACTTCGCAGGCTCATTTGTCCGTTGTTCTTTGTTCCTCCCCTTTAAGAATCCAGAGAGAATGAAACCGCTCCTGATTTTCCTGAAAACCAGGCACCCATGCATAAGTGGTATTTCTGTACAAAGTTAATTCCGCAGACATATTCAGTCCCTTTTGTTAAAAGAATGGAGTGTATGTGTCAGAAAAAAAGCATTTTCAGTACTAAGAAAGTTCTGGCTTGAATAATTAATTTTGTCCAATATTTTCAGAAATATGTTTATTCTGGGAAGCAAGACTTTTATCAGTTATAAAATCTGTCTCATACAGAAGCAACAAAGTATTTCTGAATGAAACAGAATGTTCCAGGGCATGTGCTGTACGGAGTGTTTGGATTCAGCCTCAGGTTTAAAATGTGGAGTCAGAGTTCCCGGTATGGTGGGGCAGGTACCATGTTTAGTGCCCCTGAGGTCCTTGAGGGCAAGAGTGGTGACCGTCCTCACAGGACCCAGCAAGGTGCCCACCATGTGGCTGGCCCTCCACCTAGACGTGTTATTTAACTAAACTGCAACGGAGAACAATGGAACTAGAACATTGGAACTGAATTTCGGAATCATCCAGCCCAAACCCCTCATTTTATCAATGGGGAAGATAAGTTGTTCTTTGAGGTGACTTGCCTGAACTGACATTGTTGGGAACGGAGGTCTCATGCATGCAGGCTTTCAACCCCAGCCCCCGTCCTCAGGTCACATCAGCATGGACCTTGGGCCTGGAACGTTTCCTCAGCAAGAGACAAAGAGTCCTCACAGCCTGGATGGGTTTATCACCTTGTGTGGGAATAGCTTTCCCTGCTGCAGACTCATCGTCTGCTCTTTTGTCCTGCTGACATGTGTGCGTTACACAGCACCTGGCCAGCATCCCAGCCACAGCTCTCCTTGACGGGGAGGGGATGGGGTCCTGCTTCTGCAGCACAACAGGGGTGGGCACAGGCCAGCTGCCCTGCAGTGGTCACAGGGAGGGACCTACTGTCCTTGGGGGACTGACTCCCACCATGGAAGCTGATCTCATTCTCCCTGCTGTGTGACTAAAGTGTTCTTCTATCCGCTGCTCCGCTGGGCTGTACTTTCCTTGACAACTGCAGTTCCAAGATGCAGTGGGCAGAAGGGCTCAGACCTCTCCTATCATAGGTACCACATGTCACCTGTCTGACACATATGCCTCATCAGTTTGCAGAATCCAGTGTGGAGGTGGCTCCCTATGGTCCTCTCCAGCCAGTATTCATGCTTTTGTGTAATCTCTTCCCCATTAGTACAGGCTGGACCTGGTAACTGGCTTCTCACCAAGAAAATCCTGCAAGAGCAATGGCAGGTCACGGCCGAGGTCAGGTTACAAAAGACTCTGGCTTCTTTCCATCTTATACACTCTCTTCTCACCCAGCCTTGCTCAACCTCTCACTTGACTCTGATGGAAGGCAGTTGCTGTGTTGTGGGCTCCCTCTGGAGACTCCTGCAAGGAAAGGAACTGATACAACCACAGTGAGAAACTGAAGCTCTCAACTCACAAGAAACTGAATCTTACCAACAACCGTGAGTGACCCTGAGTCAGACCTTCCTCAGTCGACCCTTCAGATGAGGACACAGCCCACGTCAACTCTCTGGGAAAGACCATGAGAACAAGACTTCAGCTAATCTATATGCAGACTCCTCACAGGCAGAAATCGTGAGGTCATAAATGTTTTTTGTTTTAAGTCACTAAGTTTCAGAGTAATTGGCTCCACAGCCATAGGTGACTAAAACATCAGGATTAGGACTGGAACCCAGTGTTTTTCTGCCTCTACACACAGACACCTTTGCTGGTGGTGTTTTAAAATTTATCTTTCGAGAACTATTTTCCTCATTATTTCCATTTTTCTGCATATTTTCCATTAATTTTAAAACTTCCTCTTACGTTAAAAAAACTTCCTCTTTATGAAGTAAGTCTGTGTGTTTTATTACCAAGAGAGTATTTTATTCCTTTTCCTTCTGTGGGCAAAGTTCAGGATAAGTCCTGTACCCTCAATTATAGACAGTGTGAGCAAGGCACAGTTTGCCAAAATGTGTACCCAGGGACTATTTTTATTAAATACATAGCAGATATATCTATTTTTAGAACTCCATAAAGACTCAAATAAGCTGAAATACAAGAAATAGAAAAGACATAACAGCCTCATCCAAGAGGTACCCACCTCCTTTCCCATTTCACATGGAAGCTATGCTGGTCCCCATGCTTTATCCAGACCTTCTATTTAGTCTGGTGGTTTAAGGCTTCCAGGTAGGGACTCTGTGTTTCCTTCCACTGATTGATAGCTAACCTTGGGCAAGTCAATTAACCTTGCTGTTACTCTTTTTTTCTTTGCATGTGTAAAAATAATATATCTCAGGATAGAATTTAGAAATCTTGGGAGGGAAATGTTTTATCAAATAGTCACCCTGTTGATTGTGTATTTATGAAGTGTTACTCTCACGGTGATAGTCATATTCGATTGCAAAATCAATCAACAACTCCTACTAAAGTTTTTGAAAAGATGAGAAGCTTCTTTTGTCTATGTGTTTTGAATACTATTTACCACATTACGACTCAAATTGCATAAAAGCAGATTTTTATCACTGGCACTAATGTACCAATAAATTACATCTATTAGTAAGAGGTGAGATCATGACAGATTTTTGACCACGGTTAACTCAGGAAAAAATGTCAGCATATTATTTTAGTATCCATAAGCAATAGTTGGTTTTAAAAAATTCTTTTTGTTCAAATATTCCAAAGTGTCGTATGCCCTGCATTTAATTTATCATTCTTTTTTTGAAAAGTAAAGATGTGGGGAATAAAAGAAATTGTATTGCTGTGAAAAGGTGTAAGAACAGATTTTAATTAGATCTCAAATGCTTTAAACTAGCAATTCTTTAAAAGGATCCCAGGGAACAGAGGGAGTCTCAGAGCGAACCCCCTGATTAATATAACCAGTATATTGAATTGCAGTATATCTGCTTCCACGGAATGTAATCACGGTGCAATTTTATTTTGTTTCCCTTGGCCCCTTTAAATTGTATTTGGTGGAAACTGTCTTGTCTCCGACTTACTTTCATGACTTTTCTGGTCCACTTTGGATAGCACAGCATCTTCTCATTTCTGTAAGTCGAAAGCACAGTCTGGAATCAGGCCAAAGTATCCAGGCTCAGGTAATAATCAAAACTTCATACTTGATTTAAAGGAAAACGTTCCTCTCTCCAGCTGGGTCCTGCTGTGGCTTTGCCATTACTGTGGGGAAGGAGGTTCCCTCTCTCTTCCCACCTCATCCCTGCTAGAATCTCTTTCTGACCCAGCTTGGGGCAGAGAAGAGGGGAGGAGAAGTAAAGGGGAAGCAGGAAGTTCTGACCTGCCTGGGACTGTTAGAAGCTGCCTCTGTGCTCACAGGGTTACAGTTGTTGGAGGTGAAGTTCGCTCACAGGTTCGCTCTGAGCCCCCCTCTCTTCCCTGGGGCACAAGCCCTGGTGCAGGGAGAGCACAGGGACCCTTTTGATTGGCTGCTCCTGACATTCACTCTGCTTCACCCCTGTGGGGCAGGACCCCCTTCCGCAGGGACTGATGGCCAGGTTAAGAGTTGCTCACCTAGTCCCTGATATTCTGTCACATTTAACTTGCTACAGTAAGTTCCCTACATACAGACAAGCTCCATTCTGGGAGCGCGTTCATAAGTCCAACAAAGTTAGCCTGGGTACCCAACTAACACCATCGGCTCTATAGTACAGTACTGTGATAGGTTTATAATACTTTTCACACAAATAATACACAAAAAACAAACACAAAAAATAAAGGAAACATTTTTAATCTTACAGTACAGTCCCTTGAAAAGTATCATAGTACAGTACAACAGCTGGCACACAGGGGCTGGCATCGAGGGAACAGGCAGGAAGAGTTATTGACTGGAGGAGGGAGAGGAGGTGGGAGATGGTCGAGCCGAAGGATCGTCAGCCATAGGAGATGGAGGGCAAGCTGCAACTTCACTCACGCCTGACGTGGACGGCACAGGTTCTGGTTCCTTGCTGGATTCAATTCTATCCACCCTCTTGAAAAAACGATCCAGTGATGTCTGGGTAGTAGCTCTTCTTTTCTCGTCATAGATGACACGGTACTGGATTGCATTCTGAACGGCTGCTGCAACCTTCGTGTACCGTTCTACCTTTGGGTCCTGTGCCTCAAAAACTAACAGTGCCTCCTCAAATAAAGAAAATCCCCTTGCCATTTCCTGTGTCGTGACTCTCTTCAGTTCTTCAGTTACCTCTTCTTCCTCGTCTCTCTTGGCGCTTCTTAGCAGTACCAGCTACAACACCACTGCTTTTATGCTTGCCTCCGGACATCCTGAGCTTGAAATAAAGATACTGTACTACTGTACTCTATACGGTACTGTATAGTAAAGTACACAAAAGCACAACCACTTGTAGAGGATGCATGCACGTGACAACGTACATCAGACACGTAAACTAACTTACGTGATTGGACGTGCAAACGCACGTTCACATCTTTGAAAGTTTGCAACTTGAAGATGCGTATATAGGGGACTTACTGTATTGGAAGGTCATGATGTGTAGTCCCCCATGCAGCCCTCACTCTGTGGTCACAGGTCCCTAACAGAAGGCAGGTGCCATGTGCCCCGTGACTGCAGGCCACACAAGCTCCACATGGTCCACTCAAGTCCCCTCACTAAGCTTGGTGCATGGAGGGAAATGTCTCCTGCCCCGCCCACCTTCCCCTTGGCCAGAAGACCTCACAGCTCAGTTCCCTCCAAAAAAGTTCTCTTTATAAAAGAAATTTCATCAACCAGAACCTTCTCATTCCCCTGGAATGGATATGGACCAAGAGTTGTGAAGCCATTTTTTAAAAATAAATTTATTTATTTTACTTTTGGCTGCATTGGGTCTTCGTTGCAGTGCATGGGCTTCTTATGGTGGTGGCTTCTCTTGTTGTGGAGCACGGGCTCTAGGCACGTGGGCTTCAGTAGTCGTGGCTCACGGGCTCTAGAGCACAGGCCCAGTAGTTGTGGCACATGGGCTTAGTTGCTCTGCTGCATGTGGGATCTTCCCGGACCAGGGCTCAAACCTGTGTCCCCTGCATTGGCAGGTGGATTCTTAACCACTGCGCCACCAGGGAAGCCCTGTGAAGCCATTTTTAACCCAGTTCCTTAGAAGGAGGTTGTATACTCACTTTGGAGAATCATATCAATTGTAACTAGCTTCTTCACCAAAATTTCCAACTTAACATACCTGAAAGAGCGAGCTGAACCACCATGGAAAAGTCAAGTAGCAAATGGATCCATGATTCTGTAAAACTCAGTTGCTCTCACAAGTCATTGGATGTTGAAAGCTGTTCTTCTGAGAATTCACGCATTGAAAAAGACATAAGGCTGGTACATGCTTCTCTGAGCTAACTACAAGATAAACATAAAAATGCCCCGTTCTGACACTTTAGATACCAGCCCAGGTCAAAGTTTTATGGCTAAGTTATAAATTTCAGGAAAACATTACTCTTGAAGCATTGGCACAGCTTAAAGGGGAGCTGGTGAGCAGAGCGGTGGAAAAATAAGGGACAGATCCTAAGGCATGCAAGAGGGAGCTGTGAAATGTGTCTAACCAAAGGTTTTTAAAAATCATAACGAATGTTTTACATGCCTCACGTGTTACAGACTCATTGCTAAAGAACACATCATTTGGGGCATCGTTTCAAGGCTGATTTATGTAATCACAAATGGGCTCCTGCATGTTCCCATGATCTGCTGTGCAACAAACCACCTCCAAACTCAGAGGTTCAGACCACAACCATTTACTTGATCGTAATTCTGTAACTGAGACTGGGCTCAGGCGGGTGGTTCTTCTTCTGGTCTAACTTGGGGTCACTTCAGTCATCCAGAGTCGTTGACTGAAGCAGGAAATGCCAGATGACCTTGTGCACGAGCTGTCACCCTGGCTGGGATGGCCGGGACAGTGGGAACACACGGGCTGTCTCCATCCACATGACCTCTCGAGCAGGGAGAGAACACTTTACGTGGAGCCGAGGGCTCCAAGAGAATATAGCTAGAAGCTTCCACATCTCCCACGTTCTAGACACAGATGGGCACTTCCTCTCTTTCATTCTGCTTCTGAACACAAGTCACAGTGCCAGCCCAGATTCCAGGGCATGGGAAATAGACTTTATTTCCAGATGGGAAACGCTGCAAAAAATTGACAGCCATCTCCTTTACAGCCTGAGTTTTTAAAGAATGTTTTCTTTAAAACATTCTTTACTTTTCTTTAAAACATTACTTTGTTACCTCTGGAAAAGACTAGCATCTGTGTTGATGAATACTCTCTCTGAAATGCTAACCAACTCATGATCTCAAAAAGTCAACTTTAGCGACATTCATAAGTGAAAAGGAGAGAAACTCCGTACAAAGAGAGGGTGACTCTGTTGTGTCAGACTTAAGCGAAAGACTGAAGTACATCCATGGGGAAGAGCGGATGCTGGAGGAGGCAGTAGTGCTTCCCTATCCATCCCCAGCTCTGCCTTCTCTACACGCTATCATCATCGACTACTCCAATCTCCCTGACCCTAGTAGCAATAAACCACGAGGGGGGGACTCCCTGGTGGTGCAGTGGTTAGGAATCTACCCGCCAATGCAGGGGACACAGGTTCGAGCCCTGGTCCGGGAAGATCCCGCATGCTGCGGAGCAACTGACCCCGTGCACCACAACTACTGAGCCTGCGCTCTAGAGCCTGTGCGCCACAACTACTGAGCCCGTGAGCCACAACTACTGAGCCCACGCACCACAACTACAGAAGCCCGCACGCCTAGAGCCCGTGCTCCACAGCAAGAGAAGCCACCGCAATGCGAAGCCAGTGCACCGCAACAAAGAGTAGCCCCCGTTCGCCGCAACTAGAGAAAGCCCGCGCGCAGCAACGAAGACCCAACGCAGCCAAAAATAAATAAATAAATAAATGTATTTTTAAAAAATTCCACTAGGACTTTAATCTTTCATTAATCCATCATTCCATCCATCTAGCCATGAGTTCAATATACATTTTAAGGACCTTTTATGTGACGGATATTGTGCTACACCCCAGCGATGTGAAAATGAGCAACACACGGTCATTTCTTTCCAGAAACTCACGGTTCTGTGAGCTAAGGAGTGATGTAACAGAGATGAGGAGAGCTGTTGCCTCCACCTCTGCAGGACCTCGGTGTTAGATTCCATTCCTAGCAAGAATGTGAGCCAGTCTTTCGAGAGATGAGCAGGAGTTGGCTGGGCGCACAGAACTCACACAACGCCAGGCAGGTGAGAGAAATTTTACATTTTAATGCTCAGGAAACTGAGAGTAGGTCCATATGAACAAAGAACAGAGTACATACAGGAAATAGATGGACGCTAAGGCTAGAGACATAAGCAGGACTTCATGCATCATTTTAGGACACTGTATTTCAAAACTGAGGGAAGCAGATGCTGAAGCAGGAGAGGTACCTCCTTGCAACCCCATTCCTTAAGGTTGTGGCTTCTTTCTTTTTCGTGATCACCATCAATCCTAGCATCTCCTCCAATGAATAACACTACAGAGAGCATATTAAATGGTTCTGAATGCTAACAGATATTATTTAATGACTGCCCTTTGAAATCTTCTCCTAAGGCTGAGTTTTAGGTGGTGGGGACACTTTGGTTATTTATGCACTCTGGCTTCACGTGTGGGTTTTCTTGCAGACAGTTGTTAGGATTATTAATGTTCCACATAGAAGCGGAATTGGTGCCATGCAGGTAGAAAAAGGGGAAGAAGTAGATAAAATAGAAGAAGGAAATGTGACTGTCAGAGGCATAGAAACCATTTCCTTTGTTCTGCTCAGTGAAATACAGAGACAGTTGTTTAACCTCCCAGCAAACGAACGTAATATGTGCAATCAGATTTAGTCAAGTGGCAATCAGGGAGAGCAATGCACAAAGGCTAACTTAATTTATGTTAATTAACATAAGCCTATCTGTTATGTACCAACTATGTCCCGGGCACATAGACACATGGGCTATACAGTGATACATGAGATAGACTCGTTTCCGCTCCTTTGGTACTCACCAGCCTCTCCCAGTTGGTGCTTGTTGGGAACCTTGTAATCATTGCCTAGACTTAGTCTTCTTACTACTAAAGTGAGCATTAAGGAATAGAACTTTCTCTAGGGAACTTAAGAGTTAACATCAGTCCTCCCTCATCTTGGCTTGGCTGAGATGCTGTTAGGACTTACACGTGGTCACCACCTGGGGTTTTTCCTTTGTCTGGAGCGGAAGAAAATGACTTGATTGGAAGGAGGTGGAAACAAGAAAATTATTGCTGAAGACAGTGTGGAGTAAGGCTGGGACCAGGGCTTCTCTTCTGTCCTCTCTCTGAGTGATTTCGTGGACTTAGACATAAGGGATACGGTGGCAAGACGAATGGGGTCCTTGGGGATGCGCCATTCTCTAGGGCACATTCTCCGACGGAAATTAAATCCCGTAACATTCTGAATCCAAGAAGTCTGTGATTCTTCCCACTTCAAATGAAACTTAAACCTAGTTTCACTCTATTCTCTGTTTGGAATTCAGTCCCTAATTTAGGTACAGCTCATTTCCAAAACCTATCTGCCCAGTGATTAAAAGGTTGACTTTGGGGTCACTGTTAGAGAATCTTCCATTCTTAACTGTTCAAACTGCAGCCTCAAAGTTGCAGGCTCAAAACTGAAGGCTCCATTTTGATGCTTTTTAGACACAGCTTTTGGGGATACGCCATTCAGTCTGTCAAGAGCTTGAAGTGTATGGCATCAATAAATGGAATGTATTGAAGGATCTCAAAAAGTGCACCCCCCAGCTCCTTGATATCTAAATCAGAATTTGGGGCTTAGAATCCCCCTTGGAATTTTTCAAAATTCTCACCTCTAGGCTTCTCACCTTCTCCAGGTTTTTATCCCACTCTGTCTGAACACAGCGGCTAGGACATGTGGCCACTTCCCCACCAGGCGTTAAATATTAATAATCTGTTCATTTTGGAGAGCTGGGGAAACACGATGAGAATTTAATTACTCTGCTAAATCAATGAAAATAAGATTCTCAAAAGATATAAGATGTTCATTTCTACTCCCAAGCGCTTTAATCTGGCTCACTTAGTGTAAGACTCCATGCTGGAAGGTAATTTGGAGGTAAGATGGGCTTTCCAATTTCAGTCCCCTCTTTCCCCTCTTTTTATTACAGCCAAATGCAACATGCTGTTTTAAGAGTCTCTGGATTGTAAACATTTATGTCCAAACCTCTTTTAAAATTATTTTCTTTTCCAAACTGTAAGACGCTAGACCTATTAAAAAGTTTAAAATTTCCTAAGTCTTAGTTTAGGAGGAAGAACAAAAATGATTCCTTCTCTTCACCCTTTTGCATGTACCAATTCAAGGTTCTGTTTTTACAGAAGAACCTTTCTCCAAATTTATTTCCAGCTACTTTTGTTTTCCTTGAGGGACCTTTGAAACACTATATTGCTACTTTTCATGTTTTTTATTTGCCCTGTGGAACAATAAAAGCTCAAAGGTTCATAAATATGCATTCTGTAAATGTATTATGCTGACAAAGTGTTGCTCAGATAGCTGGTTTTGCCTTTGGGGAATGAATAAGTTTACAGCATGCTTAAATAACACTGCAAGGTGGGAAGAAAGAAAAGAGAAAACAGAGAGCAGGGAGGAAGAGGGAAAATTGGAGATAAACAAAAAGGAGGAGACAGAAATGAGGGAAAACGGAAAAGCCACAACAGCAAACAGGAGGAAGAAGGAATCCATGGTGAATGAAAAATGAAGAGGAAAATTAAAGACGAAAGTGCTGCCATATTTTATAAATGTTTTATAATGTCAAGAAAGACAAAGATATTTTTCTACCAAAGATCTGAGGTTGTATTTTCCCCTTAAAGTGATTTGAATGGAGCAATACACAATACCTATATTCTAATTTGTATCAGGTTTTTTTTTTTTTTTAAAGCACATTTTTTATTTATTTATTTATTTATTTATTTTATGGCTGTGTTGTGTCTTCGTTTCTGTGCGAGGGCTTTCTCCAGTCGTGGCAAGCGGGGGCCACTCTTCATCGCGGTGCGCGGGCCTCTCACTATCGCGGCCTCTCTTGTTGCGGAGCACAGGCTCCAGACGCGCAGGCTCAGTAATTGTGGCTCACGGGCCTAGTTGCTCCGTGGCATGTGGGATCTTCCCAGACCAGGGCTCAAACCCGTGTCCCCTGCATTGGCAGGCAGATTCTCAACCACTGCGTCACCAGGGAAGCCCTGTATCAGGTTTTTATTAATGTATCATTTGAACACAAGGTTTTTGTCCTTATTAATTCTAACATGGTAAAGATGAAAAAGGAATAGAAGCAGAAGAGTAAACTTCCTTCTCACCCCACTGCTCGAAAAGATTTGGGCTAAAGTTACCATCATCCACAGCCCTGTAAACCCCCTGGACTCCTTCCTGATCCTAATTCAAAATAATGTCTCGGGCTTCCCTGGTGGCGCAGTGGTTGAAAATCCGCCTGCCAATGCAGGGGACACGGGTTCGAGCCCTGGTCTGGGAAGATCCCACATGCCGCGGAGCAACTAGGCCCGTGAGCCACAATTACTGAGCCTGCGCGTCTGGAGCCTGTGCTCCGCAACAAGAGAGGCCGCGATAGTGAGAGGCCCGCGCACCGCGATGAAGAGTGGCCCCCACTTGCCACAACTAGAGAAAGCCCTCGCACAGAAACGAAGACCCAACACAGCCATCAATAAATAAATAAATAACAAAAGTGATTGTTTAAAAAAAAAAAAAACTGAATCACTTTGCTGTACACCTGAAACATTGTAAATCAATACTTCAATAAAAATATATATAGTCAAAACAAATAAATAAATAAATGAAAGGCTCAGGACTTCTTTGGGATTAGAAGTTAATTTCTTTCCTAAACTCATTCATCTTACATTTTTATACATCAACTATATTTTCGCCTACAAATAAGACAAGCTCTTTATTACATGGAAACCTTATCACCCAAGACCCATAGTAAAATTGGCAAGCAACAGATGTCTACTAAGCATTTATTTTAAACATAACACTCACTAAACTAGGTGTCAAAAGGAGAAAAAGAAGTTAAGTATTGTCCCTTTCCTTCAAAATGCTGGTGGTGGGTTGAATAACAGCCCTAAAGATATCCAAGTCCTAATCCCTGGAACCTGTGGCTGTTACCTTACATGACAAAAGGGACCTTGCAGGTGTGGTTATGTTATACATCTTCAGATGGGACTCTTACCCTGGAGTGTCAGAATGGACATTCAATGTAAATATCAGCGTCCTTATAAAATGGGAGGCCCAGGGCGATTTGACTACAGACCAAAGAGGAGACGAGATGGTCATGAGACAAAGGGTGCAGAATTGGAGCAGAGTGGCCGCAGAGAAGAAATGCCCGCAGGCACCAGAAGTTGGAAGAGGCAGGGAAACTGACTCCCTTCCAGAGGGAGAGAGCCACGCCCACACCTTGACTGAGCCCCGTAAGACTCGGTCCAAATTTCTGAGCTCCAGAAGTATAAGAGAATGCATTTCTGTTCTTAAGAGCCACCAAGTTGTGGTGATTTGCTAAAGCAGCAATAAGGAAACGAATAGAATGCCGTACACACTTAAGGCATCAAGACAACAGTGGAGCCAAGACATCTTCCCAAGGAAAGGAAATGAGTAGCCCCATTCCTGGTATGAGCAAATCAAGAGGGCGTGGTAAGCAGAGAGTCCAGGAGAGCCTCCGGCAGGAGAGAGTATTGAAACTGACTTTGTTAAATAAGGAAAAGAAGATGATACTGGGAGTCGTTTCAAACCAAGGAACAAGACTAGCAATCCTCCCAGTCTGGAGGGAGAAAGGTGTTGAACAACTACGGTTTACATGACACTCAACTCAGCTACTGCGGGCTGCTGGTTCCAGATGACTCGGGCTCATCAGAGACAACCAGCCACAGGTGGAGAACTTGACGGCTGCGGGTCCGACACAGGCCAGCATCACCATCGTTGATATTGTTATAATTAATATTATCACAATAAATAATACCAACCTCCTTTTGGAGCAACGCTTTTAGAGCTAGAAAAACGTAGCTTTTAAATGGCTGCACTGTTCACTAGCTTTGTGATGACCAACACGTCACTTAACCTCTCTGATTCTGGTTTCCAGATAACACTTACCTCCAAGTGTGTTCGAGAGGATTAAATGACATGGCATATGGAATGCACATCGTGTAGTGATTGCCTGGAGTATATTCTCCATATGACCAGTCCTTATAACAAGCCTGTGAGGGGGGGTCCAGCACCACCTGCCTCAAAAGATCCCCCCCTTCTCTGCCTCATTGGATTGACCAGAGTTTCCCACTCCTCTGGCACAAATAAGGACCAAGGCCCATGGCACACTGACCGCTTGTGAATAATAGGCAAGTCCTTAGGCTGTGTTCCCCAATATGGTGGACACTAGCCCCATGTGGATACTGAATATTTGCAATGGGGCCAGCCTGAATTGAGATGGGCTGCAAGTGTGAAATATACACCAGATTTGAAGATTTCACACGAAAAAAGAATGTCAATATCTCAATCATTTTCATATTGATTACCTAATCAATGTGATCAACGAATGATATAGTGAGTTAACTATAACACATTATTAAAATTAATTTCACCTTCTCTTCCCTTTCTAACGTGGTTTCTAGAAAATTTAAAATTATACAAGTAGCTCACATTTGCAATTGGGTATCAGCCCTGTTCTAGAAGGACCCCTCTGCCCCTGCAGGTGTGATGTATGCTTGGCAAGAGGCAGCCATGTTCTTCTACACACGTGCTTACTGTCCTTTGTACTTGTTATTGTCATGATGCAACCTGATTAAATATTAAAATAGAAGAATAAAAAGAGGCTTGTTGTTTCCCGGAAAGACTTGAAAATGGTGAGTTGCTAAAATAAATTACTATTAAGTGTAGATGTGACAAATGTAAAAAATGGAGAGAAATTGTAAAATAGATCAAGGGGCACTTTATTGAGTTTCTTACATGAGGCTCTTTGTTATTCCCTCTTTACACAAATAAAAACTGGAAGTCTATATAATACATCATAGGTATGACTTAGGTAAGACATTTCACACTAATCAGGAAAATCTATCCAGAGAATTGATGCTGGCCTGGCATCAAAAGATTGTTGAATAAACGTACTTTTAGACATTTGAAGTAAAATTAAAATTTTGTGTTATGCAGATGTCATTTTTATATTTCCCCACTTAAACTAATTTTTTTCATTTATTAACAACCAGTCCTAATTGGATTGTGTTAGAGAACGTCTTGCTACATTATTACTTATTAAGAGAAGGAGAACCAAGTAACTTAAGGCGCTTGTCCAAGGATGTCATCAAGCATAAACGGGGCCAAAGCTCAGGCACAAATCTCTTTGGATCCAAAGCCCAAGAGTCTCCCATTGTGCTGCACTATCTCTTGGTTTATAAAAACAACTTAGGCCAAGATTTACAGTTGAATGAAAATAACTATGTCACCCTAATTCCCCCAAGAACACATTGATCTCTACAGAATTAACTCACGTGAGCAAAATTAACCTAAAACCAAATTTTCAAAAGAGAGCCTTCATTGACCATATACAATTAAATTACCCTGTAAAAAAAACCACAACATCTTAGGCCAGGTGCAATTGAATTTTCCCATTTGGCCATTTCTTCCTCGTTTAGAAAATGTAAGCAGTCAGTACAGAGCGTAACGAGGCCCAACTATTGACCTCCACAGGTCGATAGGGATGGTCGATATTAGTCGGACACAGTTCAGTTGTCAAATTTGCACTTGAGGAAAAGATTACTGTTTCAGTTCTTATTACTTATTCCAGGAACCAACGGATTCCCTGTGGTTTTCTGTGTAACCTATCTGCCATATTCAAAGCGAAGCTGCCTTCAGATGCGATATTGACCTTAGACGGTGATCCTGCAGGACAGAGAAAGTGTTCCTGGCCTGAGCGTTTGTGCTTCAGCCACAGGCTTATCCTAATCCTCGCCAGTCACCTCGCTTTGAAAGAACCGGATACTAAGGTGTACCAATCGGGCTGGGAGGGGGCGGGTCTGAGCAGTAATAACATAATCCTACCTTTTCCACATTTATCATTGAATGAAACCTAATTGCACCTCTCGTTCTAACAGACAATAAATAAATTGGAATTTTCAACTGCCAAATGAAAAGACGACGGAAACTATTCAGATAGACCAGTGAAAGTGCATCACCGTGTGCGTGGCTAACCTTCGGGAAGCAGGGAGAGGAACCTTTCTCTTCCACAGGCACTAAGTTTCTGCTGCAAAAAAGGAGAAGGCGTGGGGCCGTCCTCCTTCCCTGACTCAGAAGCAGAAGCAGGTTCTCAGCTGTTCGTGCGCACCGTGTCTCAGGAATACGACATCTCGGCGCTGCCCCTGCAAGCGCCAAGTAATGTAACAAATGAGATGCTTAATAGAGCGGATCAGGGCAGAAAATTGTGCACATCAGCGTCACAGTCTGTAAGCTGTAGTCGACTAATGACTCTCACTGTGCCAAATTTTGAAGGAGAAACAGATGAATTTGAGAAGGCATTCAGGATGTGGGAAGAAAATATGGGTTCTAAGACTTCTATGCCCAGAGATCATCTTCTCCTCACTCAGCCCTGCAAGTAAAGCTATCTACCCTCAGTCTGCCTCATCCTCTAGCTCCCGGACACATCAGATGCTGACCATCTGTTCATCCCTTCCAATCAGGGTGGGGAAGGGCAGGGAACACCTCCCCCAGACAAACCTCCATAGTCTCCGGGTCTTTGTGGGACACTGGTTAGACATTTCCACTTTCCTAGGATAGCTATTTTAAAATCAATAATAAAAGAATCTCCTTTCCTAGCTAAGCTGTGAAAAACCATTTGGCAACTGATTGTTTTATAAGTGAAAACAAACTAAACATCAGTTCATTAAGTCACTGAGCCATATATTTGGTTTTTATTGGGCATCTAGTATGTGCTAGCAATGAGATAGGCATCAGGACACAAAAATAAATGAGATGTAGCCTCAACCTCAAAGAGCTTGGTGTCTAATGCAAGAGGCAAAATGTAAATAGAGCACAATTGTGTAAAACGGAGGCATAAACCAGGTGGGGCAGTCAAGAGAGACTTCCACAAGGAAGAAGTAAAATTGGGTCTTAAAGGATAAGTAGAAATGTGTCAAAGGGAGAATAGATGAGAAGCACAGAGACCACTCTCTGAAAAGATCCAGAATCATGGAAAGTTTAGGTAAAGGGAGAACTATCAGAGACTGGTGAAGAAAGAGGGAAGAAGGGAGGGAGGGAGGGAGGGAAGGGAGGGAAGGAATGGAGGGAGGAAGGGGTGGAGAAAGAAGAAAGAGAGAAGTTGGGGGCTTAGTCTAAAGACTACACGTACCACGATGAAGCGTCTGGCCTCAGAGACTCAGAGGCTAGGGCAACCCACCAGAGGTTTATAAGCCTGCGAAAGGGGGAGACACGCTCAGGTGTATGTGTTAAAAAAAGATAATCCCAACACAGCAACTGGCACCAACAGGCCCTCAGTATGTATCTGTTCATGGAAAACGAATGTCAAGGCCGTGCTGGAAGGGAGGTCCATTGAAGAAAAAGAAGAGACTAGTGTCACAATGAATGAAATACAGGTGAGAGAAACGAGGACACACCACATGCAACAACAGGGGGAAAGAACAGGAGGGAGTGACCAGCCGGTGTTAAGGGGTATGACAGGTGTCACTCGTTTAGAGACTGGACATCAAGGAGAGAGGAAAAGAGTCCTGCTTGTGGGATTCAGTGGATGGTGGACTCTCTCATGGAGAGAAGAAAGGTAACAGAAGGATCAAGTGTCTCTGGGAAAATCGTAAGTTTTTCCCTTATCTCTGTTGTAATGATGTGCGTATTTATGAGATTACATCTTTACTATGTCTCCCTTTAGTTTCTAAATTCCATGGAGGCCATAAAGACCATGACATAATGTTTGGTACAGAGTAAGTGCTCAGTTTAATTTAGGGAAGAAAGGGAGAAGGGAGGGAAGGAGGGGGAGGGGCATGGAGGGAAGAAGGCAGTTAGTACAAGTGGGTCCAGAGTGCAGGCCAGGAGAGGAGTGCATGGGTCTGCAAATAGAATCCTTCCCATAAAACCCAAAGTTCATTTGAACGTTATTGAATCAGTGGCGTTATATAAATGCAGCTTTGCCTCGTCCATCCCAATATCGATTTTAAACTTCGACAAATTGCTCTCCAGCTAAAGGGCATTTTTTACATGTGTCTGTATCTATTTCGGGTGAAGTTGCATCTACATGATTAATTTTTAAGGTAGTCTCTGTAGCTGAACTATTACCCTATCTTAATTTGAAAGCGTCCTGAAAGTGTGGTAGGAAATTAATGATCTTTATTTGCCTTCCCATATGGGGTACCAGACACAATAACACACTTCCCATTTCAAACAATGAGATGCAAATATCCAGAAAACTGCAGGCGTTCTAACAGGCACCACCTGAGAAATGAATCCCCGAAGCCAAAGTTTTCAGGATTGGCAACAAAAGCCCCTACACGGCATTAAAGCAACAGCTATCACTTGGCCAATTTGACGACCATTTTGACACCGTCATCACCAGCCATATTTAGAAAAAGGGTTGAAGTGATTAGCACATTCCTGGAAGGAACAGAAAAGGGAAAATTACAGAAGGTAGGCAAAGAACACTGTGTGTTTTCATATGCGGAATCAAATGTTCTTTTACACTTGGCTCAATTTTGCCTTTAATATAAGCCTGACTTAATGGGAGATGACTGACATCCTCCCCTATTTCATCTATTATAATGTTCTTCAATCGCCTGAGCGCTCCTTAATCAAAAGAAGAGTTCCTCACCACCCTTGCATATCAAAGGAGAAGGTTTCTATAGCTATTACTGAACCAAAGAATTATTCTTTGAAGAACCTAAGGTGAAACATTGAAAAATCCTTCCGAGATACAGATGAAAAATGCCACATGTGTGTTTCCCCCAAGTATCCGGTGCAATCCATCAAAAGACTAATAAAAACACAGGCCCACACTCACTTGATACATGTATTCACCTCTCCTATTCTTCTTGCTTTTTCCGTGTGAATGTGATCCACTCACCTTACTCACGTGGAGTAAAGAAGGACTAGGTAAAAAGGCCAGCCCTGATTAACGAGCCAGGTGAGGAAACGACCCCGGAAATGCTTTCATTTCAATAAACCTTTTATGCTAAAGAGCCAGGCCAGGGCGGGAGAGACATCGCCATGGTAGAGCAAAAAATATGTAACACACGAACAATAGTAAGATTTTCTGCATTAAAGCATGTCCTATCTGTGGCCAGAATGCCACTGGGTAAAAGTTATTTAATTACTTTGTTCTGGAAACCCATGCCTTTTGGGTTCAAAAGAAGGCCTTTAGAAAGCCGGCTGGGAATTAAGATAATTAGCACGTAGCCCATTATTCAAAAGCTCAATCCTGTGAGATTAAATCATTACAAAATCAAGTCAGAAATGACTCGACGTTTTTAATGCTGCGGCTGGCAAATGAACTCTTTTATTTTTAATTTCTTTTTTTACGATGGAAACCTACCCATTTGAAACCAGAAGCTGTTAACTTGCTCCTTGAATTTAACATCTGGTAACATTTTCATCTTTTGCAAACTAATAAAATGTTATAGTATTTTTGACAGTGGGAGTTCAGTGCCAGAAGAAATTTTATCAGTACAAAGAGACTACTAAATGGGTTTCTTACTGGGCCATGGGGTTTCTTAATCCTTATCTTACAGCATAAAAAAAAAACACTGCAGGGAAGGTGCTATTTGCCTCTAATTTCTCCAGGAATTAATTTAGGGAGAACTTAATGGCCAAAAAAGGGGCTACAACACGCCCCCTATAGTGTGTTAATGTGTAGAGCAAAATCTGCTGGTGTTTGAGTGTTTGGGTTATTGAAAGCCTTCCTGATATGGCACCTTCACTGCAATCATTCTTTCCTTCTTTTTCTATCGATTACATCTATCTTTTATTGGACCGCCCTGATCATTCATCCATTTTGTTTGTAAAACAACCTTAACTTTTATTACCATAGTCCAAGGCAAACTTATGCAATATTACTGGCAAACTTTTTATAAGGGAAAACGAAAACACTGGGCCATTAAGCAGAGCCTTCTCAGAGTGTTTCCAGAGGGTTCCGCATTGTGGGTTCGCGTCCTGAAAGAGCA